>NC_134796.1:57321569-57344069 GCF_046742065.1 Oratosquilla oratoria
ATATCTTGAGACTTAACAAACCTGAAGGCTTTATAGCTTCGCTGGATGCGGAAAATTTATTCACTAAGTTTAATAGTTCTAATGAGGGGAATATTAGTGAATAAATTTTCCGCATCCAGCGAAGCTATAAAGCCTTCAGGTTTGTTAAGTCTCAAGATATCAATGAACTCGTCCTTATTCCCTCCGCTCATCTGACGAGTTCATTGATATCTTGAGACTTAACAAAACCTGAAGGCTTTATAGCTTCGCTGGATGCGGAAAATTTATTCACTAATATTCCCCTCATTAGAACTATTAACATCATTCTCCAGTATGTGTACCAACACCCTGTACTCCCACCACACACTATTCACATGGAAACCATGAAAGAAATGTTAACTATTTGTACAACTGAGGCCCCGTTCAGATGCCCCGAAGGTAAACTGTATGTACAGACCGATGGGATTGCAATGGGCTCGCCCTTGGGCGTTTTATTTGCTCAGTCCTTCATGTCACATGTGGAGGAAACAACATTTCTCGCGAGTGAACTTAAACCCAAAATATACTGTAGATATATTGACGATATTTTCGTATGTACATTCTCCAGAGAGCACCTGGAACAATTAAGACTGCGTCTACAGGACATTTCGGGTTTGAATTTCACAGTAGAAATGAACACAAATGGTAAACTTCCTTTTCTTGATGTCCTGGTTGATTCCACCTCTACTAATTTTATTACCAGTGTTTACCGTAAACCCACCAACTTTGATAAATGTATGAACGGTAACAGCGAATGCAGTGATAGTTATAAGAAAGGTGTTATTAGAGCATACGTCAGAAGAGCTATAAAAGTATGTTCGTCCTGGGAAGCACTACATGCAGAACTCCAGCATGTACGACAAATGCTCACCAATAATGGTTATGCTAACTGTGATTTTGACCGCATAACCAATAAATTACTGTGTGAACTTGGGTCCAACCAAAGCGCCAATAAGCCTAATTTTATTAACGTTTTTTATCGTAACACCTTCAGTGATGCCTACAAAAAGGATGAAAAAGCAATCAAGGACATAATTAAGAAAAATTGTCACCCCACTAAAGAGAACCATGAGATCCGAGTCCTTATATACTATCGTAACCCTAGAACCTGTTCAATGGTGATGAAAAACAACTGTAATAGTCGAGCTGACTTTACATCTAAAGCCAACGTGGTGTATTCATTCAAATGTCCAGCCGAGAATTGCACGTCTCGCGATACCACATACGTCGGGCACACCAGATGTACTCTCAGCCGAAGACTAACCTTTCACCAACAGGACGGAGCGATCAAGGACCATTATTCAAAATATCACAATAGAAATATTGACAGAGACACCTTAGTTCAATGTACCAAAATTATTGCGTACAGTGAGGACCCTAGAAGGTTGAAACTCTTGGAGGCATTCCACATCAGGGACTCTGCCCCCACTATAAATATCCAGTCGGACATGACGTCCAGCATTAAACTGTACAGTAGCGCTAACCTGAGACATCGCTACATTGAGGTCCCCTCTCCCCCTCCCCCTCCCCTCCTACCCCCCACTCCCCCTCCCCTCCTACCCCCCACTCCCCCACCACTCAGACGATCCGCCAGACTCCGTAATGGGAACTCGGATAGCAGTTTATGTATTTAAACCTTTCTCTCTCTCTATCATTTGTACTTTCCTTATAGACGTAAGTAATAACTCTTGTTATATATCTTTTGTTCTACCTGTTTATTTGTATTTGTATTTTTGTAATGTATTTTGTAACTTATATGTACCAACATTTGTATTCATTATTGCAGAAATTATGTCAATCCTGATGATGTCTCTTTGAAGACGAAAGCTCGAGAATATTAAATGGAAAACTTTGGAGAACTTGTATCAGCTCACCCTACAACTGGAAAAAAGTTGATAAGACAAATAGAAAACATTAAGAAAAAGTTTAACAATTGTCAGAATGCTATCGTATTTAATTCTACATGCATATATATATATATATATATATATGTGTGTATATGTATATATGTATATTTATGTATATATATATATGTATGTAATATATAATATATATAATATATATATATATGTATATATGTATGCATTGTTGAAGTCTACAGCAGTGTTAGCATCGTTTACCTCGTATGAGAGAGCTAAGGCCAGAGTATTGATATAATCTCCAAGGTACATATTGCTTTACTCGAGATGTCTTTCGACCCAAACAGGGGTCATCTTCAGGAGTTACAGTAGTATGATAACATGGAGCGCGACGGGTGGGATTTTGTACCCACGAAGAATGCCTGGGAGAGGATATCGGTCGTAGCTACTCACAGAGGTTGCTGGTAAGATTTCCTCATAGATGGGAATGAAACGTCTGCTTGTAGTTTTATGTTGATGAAAGGTTTATCTAAACGAATACAAACTGAATCAGCCACCCTTAATTTCTTCCTATTCTCGTTACATAGGTTCAACTACTACCACCTTGTCTAAAAGGATGACAGCACATATACAGGATGAGGCAACCCTTCACCACACCAACAACATCCATGGAATCGACCACGCGAACCAAGACCATGGTAAATCACACAACTATAGAGATACAAGAGATTAAACGCACAAATATTCCTTTTCAACCAAGCTCTCGTCATTCGATTTCCTAATTTTCTCAGTCGATTTCTTTGGCATATCTTATAGTAAACCAAAGTGTTTTAAACCAAGATTATTGCAATACCAAGCGATTAAGTCTATGTCTATCAGGAAATACCAGTTTTGCGAAATTTGCATTACACGTCTACGTTGTTTTCAATCTGGATATCTGGTACAATGCTCAAGTGTTTTTATGTTTGATTGTGGGGCATGGGAATAGGGAAAAAGTCTAGAAAAGTGGATGAGAGAAAGTAAGAGAAGGCGGAAGAGATGAAAAGGGGGAAAGACTGGTGAAGAGGGAGAGGGGTTGGGGGAGGGGAAGAGAGGAAAGAGGGCAGGAGAGGAAAAGGGGAGGAGAGGAAAGGAGGAGGAGAGGAAAGGGGGAGGGGAGGAAAGGGGTGAGGAGAGGAAAGGAGGAGGAGAGGAAAGGGGAAGGAGAGGAAAGAGGGAGGAGAGGAAAGGGACAGGAGAGGAAAGGGGTGAGGAGAGGAAAGGAGGAGGAGAGGAAAGGGGAAGGAGAGGAAAGAGGGAGGAGAGGAAAGGGGTGAGGTCGAGATAGGGGTACTAGGGGAGGCAGGTGGAGGTGGAAGGAAAAAGTGAGGGGCGGAAAGGAAGAGAGGAAGAGGTGGGGGGAAGGGGAGACGAGAAGCGGAGTTGGGGAGAAAATGGCGAGAGGAGAGTGGAAGGGCAAGGAAGGGGAAGAAAAGAAGAGAATGAAGGGAGGAGACGAGAGAAGGGGAGAGAATGAGGGAAGGGAAGGACAGGAGGGGGGAGACAAGAAGGGAAGGAGGGGAGGGGGGAGGAGAGAAAGCGGGGAGGAAAGGAGGAAGGGAGGAGAGAAGGAGGGGGAGAGGAGGAAGGGAGGAGGGGAGGGGAGGGGAGGAGAGGAGGAAGGGAGGAGAGAAGGAGGGAAGGAGACGAAGAGGGGAGGAGAGAAGGAGGGGGATAGAATGAAGGAAAGAGAGGAGAGAAGGTGGGGAGGAAAGAAGGAAGGAGGAGAGGAGGGGAGGATAGAATGAAAGAAAAAGAGAAGGTGGGGAGGAGAGAAAGATGGGAAGGAGAAGGAGGTAAGGAGACAAAGATGAGATGAGAGAAGGAGAGAAGGAGGAAGGACGGAAGGTGGGGAGGAGAGAAGGAGGGGAAGAGAGAAGGTAAGGAGGAGAGAAAGAGGGAGGACGGAACGAGTGCAGGAGAGAAAGAGGGAGGACGGAACGAGTGCAGGAGAGAAGGAGGTGAGGAGAGATGGAGGGGAGATCAGGAGGAGAGGAGCAGGGAAGGAAAGGAGGTGGGGAGTAGAGGAGGGGAGGAGGGGAGGAGACAAGGAGGGAAGGAAGGAGACGGGGAGAAGAGAAGGAAGGGGAGGGGAGGGGAGGAGAGAAGAGAAGGAAGGGGGGAGGAGGAGAACAGAAGGAAGGGGTGGGGGAGAAAAGAAGGAGGGGAGGAGAGACGGAGGGAAAGGATGGGGAGGGGGAGAAGTAAAGTAGGGGAGGAGAGGAGGATATGAGATAAGGAACGGAGGAGAGAAGGGAAAGAGACGATAAGAGGAGGGAAGGAGAGAAGGAGGGGAGGAAAGAGGGAGGAGAGAAGGAGAGGAAAGGAGGGAGAAGAAGAAGGGAGGAGAGAGGGTGGGGAGGAGATGAGGAGAAAAGAAGGAAAGCAGGTGGGAGGATTGGGGAGGTGGGAAATTGAAAAAGAGAAGGAGGGAAGGTGGGAAGGAGAGAAAGAGGGTAAGAGAGAAGAGAGGACAAGGAGGGAAGGAGAAAAAGTGGAGAGAAGAAAAAGAAGGGAAGAAAGGAGAGAAGGAAGAGGAGTGGGGAAGAGTAGGAGAAGAAGGGAGGAAAGGATGTGGGAAGGAGAGAAAGAGGGGAGAAAAGAAGGAGGGAAGGGGGAGAGGAGGAAGAGGGAGGAGTGACTCTTGTTATGGCCTGTAGTTTACCAGGGCTTATATCCTTGTAGACAATCTAGCGCTGCTGCCGTGCAGGACGAGGAAGAAGAAGAAGGAAGGGGAAGAAGACGAAGGGGAAAGCGGCACTCATTTCCATAACTTTTCACTCGGCCTCAGGATGTCGTAACACACCATTCTGTTTGGTAATGAAAAAGCTTTGATATATGTTTTTGTCACTGCTACTTTCACCAAATGAATAAAGATGTATCTATCTATAAACCAAAAGCTTTGTTGTCGTGGTTTCCGGGGCTGGTACCTGGTCGGAGTTCAATCTTGCAGGTGGTCCGGAACTGTTCGCACATGAACGCAAGAGACGGTGGGTGTCCACGGTATCCCACTGCAAGGGCGATACCAGGAGGAAGCCAATGTATCACACAGCGATGTCACTAAGTCACCTCAGGTTCGAGGTGAGCAGCGGTCGTGGGCCATTACTCAGAGTGGATGATGCCCTTCCTAACCTCTGCGCCGCGGCCAGGATTCGAACAGACGACGAATCCCCGCACGGTTACCAGACGCGTGCTTTACCAACCGAACCACGGTGGGCCACCTAGGGTTTCTTCCTCCATATAAAAGAAGGTTGCCAAGTCAAAAGCACGTACCCACTCTCACCCTTTCCACTCACATCCACCACTCTTTCTTCCCTCTTTTCACATCTTTTCGTGGATAAAAGAGAAATAAGAATATGAGATGTTTACTAGTACGACAAATATTTAGTTGGGAGGTTCAGTGCAGTGACTTGTCGTCGAGTAATACTTCTCTCCATTAACACAATTTCTTACGAAGTAGTTCTTGGCAACGAGCTTGTCACTAGAAGTCGTTAGGAAGGTGAAACGCGTGGGTTCGTGTCCTAATTACAAAACAAGGGTTAGGCGAGTCATTTACACTAAGCATTTGTCCCCAATCACCTAAACCAAAGTCCTTTCTTAAGGCACCGTCCTCTTAACCCTGTAGATGGTAGTTCCTGACGCAAAGCCGATTCAGCTTTGATGTTATTTCCAATCAGTGAATAGAGAGGACGGTGAGGAGCCTACACCAGGAGGCGCGTAGCTATACATGAAGCCATCATCTTGCCCTATTTATGCACTTGAATTGTTAGGGCAGGTAATGGTCACTGCTAAGGATCGAAGAGAATACGGGATTCAAAGGATTACAAAGGAGGAGCATGCCGACAGGAGACCTTTTGGTCCATAACTAGGTCGGATGCGAAAAAATATATAATAATGATAAAGAAATAAATAAATGAATAAATAAAACTATAATGATATAAATAATAATATATAAAATAAATAAATAGGTAAAGTTATATAATAAACAAACAGGTAAATCGTAAATGATAATACATGAACAGATAAATAATAATACGTGATAAACAAACAAATAGTAATAAACTTCTATTCATAGTATATATAAATGATATAGACCATGGACTAAAATCTACTGTTTCCAAATTTGCTGATGATACAAAACTGTGCGGAGTGGCAAATGATCACTCAAACCAATTAGATATTCAAGAAGATTTAGATAAATTACAGCAATGGTCTGAAAAGTGGCTAATGAAATTTAACACAAGTAAATGCAAGGTAGTGCACATAGGTAAAAATAACAGTAAGTACGATTACAAGTTATTTGGAAATTCGTTAACAAAAGTGGATAGTGAAAAAGATCTCGGCGTAATTATCAGTAACGACCTCAAATCATCCAAGTAGTGTATTTCAGCCTCTGAGAAAGCAAATAAGATTCTGGGATTGATTGCGCGATCTTTTGATTTCAAAAGTCCATCACTCATTAACAAGCTATATAAATCGTTAGTTCGTCCACATTTGGAATATGCTGTTTCCGTATGGTCACCGAATCTCATTAAAGACATTGACAGACTGGAAAAAGTACAACGGCGAGCCACAAAACTGATTCCAAATATCAAAAATAAATCATACGAAAATCGACTTAAGCACATGAATCTGTTTTCCCTAAAAAAGCGTAGACTCAGAGGTGACTTGATACAGGTCTTTAAGATTTTAAAGGGAATTGACAACATCAAAAGTGACCAAATTTTCACATTGAATGAGAATCAGACAAGAAACAATGGTCTCAAACTATCCGGAAATAGATTCAATTTGGAAGTAGGTAAAAACAACTTTGCCAACCGTGTAGTTAATGAATGGAATAAACTTCCTGCACAGGTAGTGCAATGTAGTTCAGTTCGAAGCTTTAAGAATCATTTAGATAAATACCTAAGTAAGATGCTGTAATGATTATAATTTATGTTATATTATTTGTTTTTGTTTTGCTATAATTTGTCTGTCTGATTTTCATTTTTGTTATTCAACTATACCTATGCATTTATTTATGTATTTTATTTGTTATTTACATTATTATAGTTTTAATTTATTATTAATATGATTTTTTTTTTTTCATCCGACCTAGATATGGATCAAAAGGTCTCCTGTCGGCATGCTCCGCCTTTGTAATCCTTTGTAATCAAATAAATGGAAGGCATTACAGTATCTTACTTAGGTGTTTATCTATACGAATCTTAAAGTTTCGAATTGAACTACATTGCACTACATCTGCAGGAAGTTTATTCCATTCATTAACTACACGGTGGGGAAGTTGTTTCTACCCCCTTCCAAAATAAATCTATTTCCTGACAACTAAGTGAATACGAGACAATTTGCAAAACCATATAATCGTCTGAGATCCAGTAACTATCAGTTATCAGTGCGTTCCTCCAACTAGTTTGTGATCCCAAAACTACACCGAATACATAATTATACTGATGACGTCATGGCATAACTATACCGATGACGTCACAGCTAAGGTCTCATCATTGTGACATCCCAATCTTGATTGGTTATCAAGATGAGTCAGGTACTGAAGACTAAGCCTCATCCCTTGGGATTGGGCATCCTATTCAGAGAGAGATGTGGGATATTGGTTACGTGATTGGGTGAGTTTGAGTGTGATGAGGAGATGGAGATGTTTAGAGGAAGAAGAGTAGCCTTTCGGAAAGGGGTAAAACGTAAGAGTAAAGAAGGATTAAGTGAGTGTGTAGAAACTGGAAAAGAGGATAAAGATATAAAAGGAGAAGAAGAGAATAATCAAGATAGTCGAATAGTAGGTGTAAAGTAAGATGAAGTAATCGAAAAAAGTGAAGAGAGGCAGTTTAAATAGGGAAGAGCTAAAACATAACAGTTAGGCCAGATACCTTGCAAAAAACTTTTTCGTTGTTTGACTTTTTAATGCACATAACTATTAGGTTTCTTTTGCTTTCTAAGCACGACGAGTGGCTAAGAAAATTATATGACAAAAATACGAACAAAATAGAAAGCAAAAAGAAAACATATATCACAAAATAAAAATATAATAAAAAGAGATTTGGTGAGAAAAGGAATGAAACCACTGAAAATTATTAAAAATAAATTAAAAGATAAATATTTATCTCTTCTTAGCACCCGACCTACTTATGGACCAAATTGTCTCTTGTCGGTATGTTCTCCCTTTGTATTCCCTCGTAAAATAATAACAACGGAATGGAAAAGATGAGGAAAAAGAAAAGAAAGGAAGGACCAGAGAGACGCGTATCAGGGAAACCAACCACAACAGAACACAACCCGAAAGGAACGAAAAAAATACTAAAAAGTCCTAAGAAAAGATTCATTGAGAAAACGAATGAACCCACTGAAAGTATTAATGAATAAATGAAAACATAAACAAGATCATAATAACATAAATGAAAAAGAGGAGGAAGAAGACCAGAAGAATGGGTCAGGAAAGACGCGTGTTCAGGAAACCAAGCAAAGCAGAACACAACCGAGACGGAATGGAAGTAATATGAGAATCGTGGGCGATGATAATAATTATTAATAACAGCAAATGAATAGGAACAACTGAGCCACGCAGCTGGCAGAGGAGACCCAGCACAAGGCAGCTGCTGTAGCTCAAGTCCTCACCAGCTTCTCAACCGCCATGAGGATAAATCAACCTGAACTCAAACGCTGTTGAGAAGCATCCGTGGCATACATCATGAGTTCTCAACCTGTTTTTCCTTACGTATACCACGTTTATGTATTGCTGTTACTTGATTTACATACACAATAAATATAGATTGAATGTTTATACATATGTAGGAGAGATTACGGTAGAGAGGGGAAAGAGCAAATACGAAGAGGAGGGGAGTGAAAAAGAGAATGAATGAAACAGAGATTATCTAGTGTATGGCAGAGTTTCTCACTCTGGTTCTCATGTTTTCTAGGTTTCTGCGGAACTTGATTTTCTGTGAGGGATAGTGATCCATTTCTAAGTGATTAAAGTAGTAGTTGTAGTAGTACCGATGATGATGATGATTGATGGATGATGATGATTGATGGATGATGATTGATGGGTGATGATGATGATGACGACGACGACGACGATGAATGATGATGATGACGACGATGACAGCAGTATTGATGACAAAAAAAATTAATTTTCCCTTTTTTTTTATATTCGTATTTTTTGCAATGTCATAAATCTTAATGTATAGCTTATGTTTTGCTGGTAGCGTAATCAAAAGCGTGTTGGCCCCACATCCTATTATTTGTGAGTTCGAATCCCGCACTTTTCTTCGATTCCCAGCACTGACTGTTACCTGTTCCAACAGGACCCCAAAGCACCCCGGGCAAAGATGACGGCTTTGGCTGTAGCTACTCAGCGCCTCTTGACGTAGGCTTCTTACCAACTATGTTTTGCTTGGGCCAATTACCAGAAAATTGTATTATCCATATTCTGCAAAGTTTAGATTTAAAAAAGAAAAAGAAAAATTGTTGCCCGAGTTCCTTGAGACATGAAAACTGTTTCACAACTACTGTAATGGGGAAAAAAATAAAAAATGCAGGTCTTTATAACAATGCATTCTATGACCATATTTGGACCTCACAAAGGAGTATCTGGGGAGCAGATATTCATATGGTGTCAATAATGTATCCTTATTTGGTCTATTATGATTTGTAAATGCAATCTAAACATGGTCGCCACTTTCATAAATGATGATAGTCACAATTTCTTGTAATGTACCTTATTTGAAAATGGGCGGAACGACTTCCTTGGTGTAATGTATTTCCTAGATTCTCTAAAGTCTTCTTACCGAGAATAATTTTGGTTCAAGTTTCTGAAGGTTCACCGTTTGGCGAAGACATGGAGCTCAACGACACAACTTCTGAAGGAGCAAGAGCAGCTGGTGGCCTAGGGCCACAGAAGAATTTCAAGGACCTCGAAAGGGGCTTCGAGAGGACAGTTCGAGCCTTCTTAAATGGATGCAGCGACAAAGAGAGAGAATTGCTCCTCAAAAAATACATCGAAGAGGTCCAAGTCTTCTTGCAAGCTGCAAAGATGGAAGAGACTCCTGTGGAATCTTTTGAACACATCTCGCGTGTCTTGAAGACCGCGAAGATTGTAATGGAGGAGATCAATAGACCTCAGATGAAAAAACGAAAAATTGTAGAAGAGATTCCACTGAAAAACAAGAAATTTCGAATTTCGAATCAAAGAAATATGGAAGTACTGAAGTTGCTGGGCAGAGGTTCCTTTGGCTCTGTTTATCTTGTGAAAGATAACACAACTCAAGTACAATGCGCAAGGAAATCCATCAGAATTAGAGGTCTAAGAAGTCAAACTAAGGAAATTGATATCCATAGAAGACTAGACCACAAGAACGTTGTATCTTTCCTTGGCGAATATAGAGACAGGAAGTTTGTTTACATTTACCTCGAATATGTAAACGGAGGAACACTACAAGACAGAATTGAACCAAGTGGTATGGAGGAGAACCAAGTTCAATTCTACTTTAAGCAGTTGATCAGAGGGGTCAAATACCTTCATTCCAAGAAAGTAGCTCACAGAGACCTAAAACCTGAGAACCTTCTCCTGTCCAGAACCGAAGACCTCAAAATCGGAGACTTCGGTCTGGCTGTAAAGTTCGAGAAGGACAGGCACCTGTGGAAGGTATGTGGAACATCCGGGTACATTGCACCCGAAGTCTTTACTGGAAGATACAGAGGAGAGCCCGCAGACGTTTGGTCTTGCGGCATCATCCTCTTCCAGCTTCTTACCGGCCAGACGCCTTGGAAGGACGCTGAGACCAAAGACGTTAAATTTGCGATCTGGTCCTCTTCAACTTCAGAAATGCGTCTCCGAAGGCCTTGGAGATCACTGTCCAAGAAAGTTTTTAGTCTCCTTAAAAATATTCTTGCTCCAAAACGAAAATACAGAGCAACACTTTCAGAAATAAAAGAAAACCGTTGGTTCCAAGGTTGAACGAAAATAATGCGCATGAAACTCATCTAAACTAAATCATGAGTAAAATTCTACAAGAAATATCAACAAATAATTGTGAAACATTGGTCAGCGTGACCATCATCTGTTTAAGGTGTATTCATTAACACCATAATTATTCCGAGGTTTCCCTCAGCTGAATAAAATTTCTTGACGCCAACCAAGATCCACACAGCCAATGTCACACACACCCATACATATATATATATATATATATATATATATATATATATATATATATATATATATATATATAATATATATCACGTGAAAACCACTGTTGGATTATAAAATACTGGAGACTGGGAATCTATATATTTCGATTGCAAACTGCAATCCTCTTCATTAGGTATCTACTGAAGAGGATTGCAGTTTGTAATCGAAATATATAGATATCTACTGCAATCCTCTTCAGCAGATATCTACTGAAGAGGATTGCAGTTTCCAATCGAAATATATAGATTCCCGGTCTCCAGTCTTTTTTACTCCAACAGTGGTTTTCACGTGATTGACAATTGTGTGATTACATGTTTCACCTGTAGTATATATGTATATATATATATATATATATATATATATATAATATATATATATATATGAGTGTGGGTGGAGGAAGACTAAGCGAAGATGGGCTGGAACTCCTTTATTGCTTATACGTTTCGACCGACTCGGTCTTCTTAAGCTGTCTACAAACATTTTGGACCTCACAATTATATATCCGAGGACGGGGACATGGACAGGTCATCCCGGTGGCTGTCTGGGGATTCCCTTTCCCGTACCATGCATATGTTTCCCATTAGTATTTAAAATCAATTTACTGGCTGCATTTGATAAACAAACAAAACCGTCCCGACCTCGCATGTATAATTGTTAGGACCAAACGGTTTGTAGACAGCTTAAGGAAGAAGACCGAGTCGGTCGAAATGTAGAAGCAATGAAGGAGTTCCAGCCCATCTTCGCTTATTCTTCCTCCACCCACACTCTCATCTGTCTAAACCATTCATCCAATATATATATATATATATATATATATATATATATATATGTATATATATATATATGTATATATATATATGTAATATATATATGTAATATATATATGTACAGTATATATATTTATATGTATATATATGTAATATATATATATGTATATATATGTAATATATATATATATGTATATATATATATATATATATACATATGTATATATGTATATATATATATATATGTATATATATATATATATATATCACAACTAACACCACAGTCGGACGAAAGAAAAAGTTGCGTAAGCGGAACTATATATTTCGATTGCTACCTGCAATCCTCTTCAGTAGTACAAAGTGGCAGGGAGGAGGCTATCTTAAGTAGCAACCTCTTACAAAAGAAAGGGAACTTGAGAAAATAAAGAACATCACTGCCCCAACCCTAGTTGACCTGAGGCTGTTGGGGCAGTGATGTTCTTTATTTTCTCATGTTCCCTTTCTTTTGTAAGAGGTTGCTACTTAAGATAGCCTCCTCCCTGCCACTTTGTACTACTGAAGAGGATTGCAGGTAGCAATCGAAATATATAGTTCCGCTTACGCAACTTTTTCTTTCGTCCGACTGTGGTGTTAGTTGTGATTTACAAATGTGTTACTACATTTCTCACCTGTGATATATATATATATTTGCATATATATATATTTGTATATATATGTATATATATATATATTTGTATATATATGTATATATATATGTATATATATATATATATATATATATATATATATAAGTATATATATATGTATATATACAAATATATGTGTATATATATACACGGAGAGAGAGAGATACGGATATATTCTTTGACAGCTAGGACGGTTGAGGATGTGGTCGATACACACACACACACACACACACACACACACACACACACACACACCACACACACACACACACACATACAAACAAACACCCCCGTATACACCGCACACACATTTACCCAAACATACATACACAACAACAATAACATTGATGATGATGATAATCATGATAATGATAATCATGATAATAATAATAATAATAATCATTTTTAAATTAAATAACCTGATGGCAGCCGGAATGAAAATGTTAATTGCCAAGGAGATGCCCAGAATGGCCTATATTTCTTTCCCTACAAAATGGGACGCCAAGAAGACGAATAAAATCGCCTGGCGACACCCAAATTAAAAATTAAAAATGTCATCTGGAACAGAAAATGGTTGGGCGTGAGCAACGATAAAACTAATGGAATTTATCCATATAACATATCGTAATGTTATTCAATTTTATATTAAATGTATATACTGTAGAATGAGTCATATATTCTATTGCTTACATAAAGGGTAAAACTATATAAGTACCACATGGAATTTTCAATGCCTGAAGCAATTTTATAACTGATCTATTATGTAATTCTCTTTTTATTCTATAATTGAATTAAATATATTTTGGTGTCGTATGAGGAAGCTAACGTCATGGTACTATGTTTTCGTCATTCGCACACTTTCTTTAAATCGATGTCATTTTTTCCAGATTGACGTGTACATTATGTCGCATCATCTTCGTGTAATCAATTATTTGCGTCTATATTTGTCTCTCTCTATCAATCTATCTCTGCCTCTCTCTCTTCTTTTCTATCTCTCTCTCTGTTCTCTTTTTTCACCACATTCTTTCTCCTTCTTCCTTCTTTCGTTTATCTTGTATGAGAGAGCTAAGGCCAGGGTATTGATATAATCTCCAAGGTAATTCAGGAGTTACAGTAGTATGATGACATGGGGCGTGACGGGTGGGATTTTGTATCCACGAAGAATCCCTGGGAGAGGATGGGTCGTAGCTACCCACGGAGTGCCATCGAGTTGCCCGTAGGTTGCTGGGAAGATTTCCTCATAGATGGTAGTGAAACTTCTGGTTGTAGTTTTATGTTGATGGAAGGTTTATCTTAACGAATAAAAACTGAATCAGCCACCCTTGATTTCTTCCTATTCTCGTTACATAGGTTCAACTGTTACCACATTGTCTAAAAGGATGACGGCACATTTACAGGATGTATCACCACACCAACAACATGCATGGAGTCGAGCACGTGGACCAAAACCATGGTAAATCACACAACTATAGAGATACAAGAGATTAAACGCACAAATATTCCTTTTCAACCAAGCTCTCGTCATTCGCTTTCCTAATTTCTCAGTCGATCTCTTTGGCATATCTTATAGTAAACCAAAGTGTTTTAAACCAAGATTATTGCATTACCAAGCGATTAAGTCTATTTCAATCAGGAAATACCAGTTTTCCGAAATTTGCATTACACGTCTACATTGTTTTCAATCTGGATATCTAGCATAATGCTCTAGTGTTTTTATGTATGATTGTGGGGTATGGGAATAGGAAAAAAAATCTAGAAAAGTGGATGAAAGTAAGAGAAAGCGGAAGAGGTGAAAAGGGGGAAAGACTGGTGAAGGGGGAGAGGGCTTGGGGGAGGGGAAGATAGGAAAGGGGACAGGAGAGGAAAAGGGGAGGAGAGGAGAGGAAAGGAGGAGGAGAGGAAAGAGGGGAGGAGAGGAAAGGGGGAGGAGAGGAAAGGGGTGAGGTCGAGATAGGGGTACTAGGGGAGGCAGGTGGAGGTGGAAGGAAAAAGTGAGGGGGGAAAAGGAAGAGAGGAAGAGGTGGGTGAAGGGGAGAGGAGAAGCGGAGTTGGGGAGAAAATGGCGAGAGGAGAGTGGAAGGGGAAGAGAAGTAGAGAATGAAGGGAGGAGAGAAGAAAGGAGAGGAGAGGAGGGGAGAGAATGAGGGAAGGTAAGGGAGGGATAGGATGGGTGGGGGAGACAAGAAGGGAAGGAGAGAAGGAGGGGTGGGGGGAGGAGAGAAAGAGGGGAGGAGAGAAGGAGGGAAGGAGAAGAAGAGGGAAGGAAAGAAAGAGGAAGGAGAGAAGGAGGGGAGTAGAGGAGGAGGGGGGATAAAATGAAGGAAAGAGAGGAGAGAAGGAGGGGGTAGAAAAGGAGGGGAGGATAGAATGAAAGAAAGAGAAGGTGGGGAGGAGAGAAAGATGGGAAGGAGGTGGAGGTAAGGAGACAAAGAGCGTAATCAAAAGCGTGTTGGCCCCACATCCTATTATTTGCGAGTTCGAATCCCGCACTTTTCTTTGATTCCCAGAACTGTTACCTGTTCCAACAGGTCCCCAAAGCACACAGGGCAAAGGTGACGGCTTTGGCCGTAACTACTCAGCGCCTCTTGGCGTAGGCTCCTTACCAACTATGGTTTGCTTGGGGCTATTATCGGAAAATTGTATTATCCATATTCGGCAAAGTTTAAGTTCAGAAAAGGAAAAGAAAAATTTATGCCCGAGTTCCTTGAGACATGAAAACTGTTTCACAACTACTGTAATGAGGAAAAAAATAAAAGATGCAGGTCTTTATAACAATGCATTCTATGACCATATTTGGACCTCACAAAGGAGTATCTGGGGAGCAGATATTCATGTGATGTAAAAAATACATCCTTATTTGGTCTATTATGATTGGTAAATGCAATCTAAACATGGTCTCCACCTTTATAAATGATAATGGTCACATGTTCCTGTAATGTAACTTATTTGAAAATGGGCGGAAAGACTTCATTGGTGTAATGTATATCCTAGATTCTCTAAAGACCTCTTACCGGAAGTAATTTTTGTTCAAATACCTGAGGGTTTCACCGTTTGGCGAAGACATGGCATTCAACACCACAGCTTCTGAAGAAGCAAGAGCAGCTGGTGGCCTAGGGCCACACAGGAATTTCAAGGACCTCGAAATGGGCTTCGAAAGGACAGTTCGAGCCTTTTTAAATGGATGCAGCGACCACGAGAGAGAAGTGGTCCTCAATAAATACATCGAAGAGGTCGAAGTCTTCTTGCAAGCTGCAAAGATGGAAGAGACTCCTGTGGAATCTTTTGAACACATCTCGCGTGTCTTGAAGACCGCGAAGATTGTAATGGAGGAGATCAATAGACCTCAGATGAAAAAACGAAAAATTGTAGAAGAGATTCCACTGAAAAACAAGAAATTTCGAATTTCGAATCAAAGAAATATAAAAGTACTGAAGTTGCTGGGCAGAGGTTCCTTTGGCTCTGTTTATCTTGTGAAAGATACCACAACTCAAGTACGATGCGCAAGGAAATCCATCAGAATTAGAGGTCTAAGAAGTCAAACTAAGGAAATTTATATCCATAGAAGACTAGACCATAAGAACGTTGTATCTTTCCTTGGAGAAGATATAGACAGGAAATTTGTTTACATTTACCTCGAATATGTAAACGGAGGAACATTGCAAGACAGAATTGAACCAAGTGGTATGGAGGAGAACCAAGCTCAATTCTACTTTAAGCAGTTGATCAGAGGGGTCAAATACCTTCATTCAAAGAAAGTAGCTCACAGAGACCTAAAACCTGAGAACCTTCTCCTGTCCAGAACCGAAGACCTCAAAATCGGAGACTTCGGTCTGGCTGTAGAGTTCGAGAAGGACAGGTACCTGTGGAAGGTATGTGGAACATCCGGGTACATGGCACCCGAAGTCTTTACTGGAAGATACAGAGGAGAGCCCGCAGACGTTTGGTCTTGCGGCATCATCCTCTTCCAACTACTTACCGGTAAGACGCCTTGGGAGGACGCCGAGACCAAACACGTCAACTTTGCGATCTGGTCCTCTTCATCTTCAGAAATGCGTCTCCGAAGGCCTTGGAGATCACTGTCCAAGAAAGTTTTTAGTCTCCTTAAAAATATTCTTGCTCCAAAACGAAAATACAGAGCAACACTTTCAGAAATCAAACAAAACATTTGGTTCCAAGGTTGAACGAAAAAAATGCCCATGAAACTCATCTAAACTAAATCATGAGTAAAATTCTAGCAGAAATATCAACAAATAATTGTGAAACATTGGTCAGCGTGACCATCTTCTGTTTAAGGTGTATTCATTAACACCATAATTATTCCGAGGTTTCCCTCAGCTGAATAAAATTTCTTGACGCCAACCAAGATCCACACAGCCGATATCACACACACACACACACACACACACACACACACACACACACACACACACACACACACACACACACACACACACACACACACACACACACACACACACATATATATATATATATATATATATATATATATATATATATATATATATGACGTGAAAACCACTGTTGGAATAAAAAAAAAAAGACTGGAGGCGGGGAATCTATATATTTCTATTGCAAACTGCAATCCTCTTCATTAGATATCTACTGAAGAGGATTGCAGTTTGCAATCGAAATATAGAGATATCTACTGCATTCCTCTTCAATAGATATCCACTGAAGAGGATTGCAGTTTGCAATCGAAATATATAGATTCCCGGTCTCCAGTCTTTTTTACTCCAACAGTGGTTTTCACGTGAATGACAATTGTGTGATTACATGTTTCACCTGTAGTATATATGTGTGTATATATATATATATATATATACATATATATATATATATATATATATATATATATATATATATGAGTGTGGGTGGAGGAAGACTAAGCGAAGATGGGTTGGAACTCCTTTATTGCTTATACGTTTCGACCGACTCGGTCTTCTTAAGTAAGCTGCCTACAGACATTTTGGACCTCACAATTATATATCCGAGGACGGGGACATGGACAGGTCATCCCGCTGGCTGTCTGGGGATTCCCTTTCCCGTACCATGCATATGTTTCCCAATAGTATTTATAATCAATTTACTTGCTGCCTTTGATAAACAAACAAAACCTTCCCGTTCTCGGATGTATAATTGTGAGGTCCAAAAGGTTTGTAGACAGCTTACTGAAGAAGACCGAGTCGGTCGAAATGTATAAGCAATGAAGGAGTTCCAGCCCATCTTCGCTTATTCTTCCTCCACCCACACTCTCATCTGTCTAAACCATTCATCCAATATATATATATATATATATATATATATATATATATATATATATATATGTATATATATGTATATATATGTATATATATGTATATATATATATATGTATATATATATATATATATATATATATATATATATGCACGGAGAGAGAGAGATACGGATATATTCTTTGACTGCTAGGACGGTTGAGGATGTGGTCGATACACATACACACACACACACACACACACACACACACACACACACACACACACACACACACACACACACACACACAAAACACAAACACACACATACAAACAAACACCCCCGTATACACCGCACACACATTTACCCAAACATACATACACAACAACAATAACATTGATGATGATGATAATCATGATAATAATAATAATAATAATAATAATAATAATAATAATAATTTTTAAATTAAATAACCTGATGGCAGCCGGAATGAAAATGTTAATTGCCAAGGAGATGCCCAGAATGGCCTATATTTCTTTCCCTACAAAATGGGACGCCAAGAAGACGAATAAAATCGCCTGGCGACACCCAAATTAAAAATTAAAAATGTCATCTGGAACAGAAAATAGTTGGGCGTGAGCAACGATAAAACTAATGGAATTTATCCATATAACATATCGTAATGTTATTCAATTTTATATTAAATGTATATACTGTAGAATGAATCATATATTCTATTGCTTACATAAAGGGTAAAACTATATAAGTACCACATGGAATTTTCAATGCATGAAGTAATTTTATAACTGATCTATTATGTAATTCTCTTTTTATTCTATAATTGAATTAAATGTATTTTGGTGTCGTATGAGGAAGCTAACGTCATGGTACTATGTTTTCGTCATTCACACACTTTCTTTAAATCGATGTCATTTTTTCCAGATTGACGTGTACATTATGTCGCATCATCTTCGTGTAATCAATTATTTGCGTCTATCAATCTATCTCTGCCTCTCTCTCTTCTTTTCTATCTCTCTCTCTGTTCTCTTTTTTCACCACATTCTTTCTCCTTCTTCCGCTCTTTCTCTCCTCACCAAAACTCTCTCTTCTGTCTATTCGCTCGGACTCTTATTTTCTCAATCATTCTCTTTCTTCATCTCCAGTTTTTCTCTTTCCCTCTCTCTCTCTCTCTCATATTTCTCCTTATTTTCTCCCAGTCTTCTCTGATATCTTTCGAATAAGTCAACAATACTATTTCCAATTTTAATACGATCTACGGTTATTATTATTTATAGCCAAGCTTGAAGCAAAATTTTTTGTAGGTCTATAAAACTTTACATTGGTCAGATATAGTATGATGAAGTATGTAAATAAGCCATTATTTCAATAGAATACGACAATATCCACAGCGTAAGTACACTATACGACAGTTTCTCATTCACTGTATTCGAACGACTTTTTGTCAACAAAAACGCATAAATTTTAATGTACGTAGCGACGATTTGCATAAATCTAATTCAGATATGAATCTTTTTCCGTATGTATGTACGTATGCGAATTGCACTGAAATGTGTCATAGTCAACTCGGTAATATAAAATTGTTATTGCAATATATTTCAAATTTTCGATTTCGTCAAATGGATTTTTAAGAAGCTTTACCACTGAGACTCGATCCCTTTAGCGCCTGTTTCGTGATTATATATATATATATATATATATATATATATATATATGTATATATATATATATATATATATATATATATATATATATATATGCATGCATGCATTGTTGAAGTCTTCAGCAGTGGTAGCATCGTTTATCTTGTATGAGAGAGCTAAGGCCAGGGTATTGATATAATCTCCAAGGTAATTCAGGAGTTACAGTAGTATGATGACATGGGGCGTGACGGGTGGGATTTTGTATCCACGAAGAATTCCTGGGAGAGGACATCGGTCGTAGCTACCCACGGAGCGCCATCAAGTTGCCCGTAGGTTGCTGGGAAGATTTCCTCACAGATGGGAGTGAAACTTCTGGTTGTAGTTTTATGTTGATGGAAGGTTTTCTTAACGAATAAAAACTGAATCAGCCACCCTTAATTTCTTCCTATTCTCGTTACATAGGTTCAACTACTACCACCTTGTCTAAAAGGATGACAGCACATATACAGGATGAGGCAACCCTTCACCACACCAACAACATCCATGGAATCGACCACGCGAACCAAGACCATGGTAAATCACACAACTATAGAGATACAAGAGATTAAACGCACAAATATTCCTTTTCAACCAAGCTCTCGTCATTCGCTTTCCTAATTTCTCAGTCGATCTCTTTGGCATATCTTATAGTAAACCAAAGTGTTTTAAACCAAGATTATTGCATTACCAAGCGATTAAGTCTATGTCTATCAGGAAATACTAGTTTTGCGAAATTTGCATTACACGTCTACATTGTTTTCAATCTGGATATCTAGCATAATGCTCTAGTGTTTTTATGTATGATTGTGGGGTATGGGAATAGGAAAAAAAATCTAGAAAAGTGGATGACAGTAAGAGAAGGCGGAAGAGGTGAAAAGGGGGAAAGACTGGTGAAGGGGGAGAGGGCTTGGGGGAGGGGAAGAGAGGAAAGGGGGCAGGAGAGGAAAAGGGGAGGAGAGGAAAGGAGGAGGAGAGGAAAGAGGGGAGGAGAGGAAAGGGGTGAGGAGAGGAAAGAGGGGAGGAGAGGAAAGGGGTGAGGTCGAGATAGGGGTACTAGGGGAGGCAGGTGGAGGTGGAAGGAAAAAGTGAGGGGGGAAAAGGAAGAGAGGAAGAGGTGGGGGGAAGGGGAGACGAGAAGCGGAGTTGGGGAGAAAATGGCGAGAGGAGAGTGGAAGGGCAAGGAAGGGGAAGAGAAGTAGAGAATGAAGGGAGGAGAGGAGGGGAGAGAATGAGGGAAGGTAAGGGAGGGATAGGATGGGTGGGGGAGACAAGAAGGGAAGGAGGGGAGGGGGGGAGGAGAGAAAGCGGGGAGGAAAGGAGGAAGGGAGGAGACAAGGAGGAAGGGAGGAGAGGAGGGAAGGAGAAGAAGAGGGGAGGGAAGGAGAAGAAGAGGGGAGGAAAGAAAGAGGAAGGAGAGAAGGAGGGGAGTAGAGGAGGAGGGGGGATAAAATGAAGGAAAGAGAGGAGGAGGGGAGGAGAGAAGGAGGGAAGAAGGAAGGAGGAGGGAGGAGAGGAGGGGGGTAGAGAAGGAGGGAGGATAGAATGAAAGAAAGAGAAGGTGGGGAGTAGAGAAAGATGAGAAGGAGACAAAGAGCGTAATCAAAAGCGTGTTGGCCCCACATCCTATTATTTGCGAGTTCGAATCCCGCACTTTTCTTTGATTCCCAGAACTGTTACCTGTTCCAACAGGTCCCCAAAGCACACAGGGCAAAGGTGACGGCTTTGGCCGTAACTACTCAGCGCCTCTTGGCGTGGGCTCCTTACCAACTATGGTTTGCTTGGGCCTATTATCAGAAAATTGTATTATCCATATTCGGCAAAGTTTAAGTTCAGAAAAGAAAAAGAAAATTTTATGCCCGAGTTCCTTGAGACATGAAAACTATTTCACGACTTCTGCAATGAGAAAAAAAAAATGCAGGTCTTTATAACAATACATTCTATGACCATATTTGGACCTCACAAAGGAGTATCTGGGGAGCAGATATTCATGTGATGTAAAAAATACATCCTTATTTGGTCTATTATGATTGGTAAATGCATTCTAAACATGGTCTCCACCTTTATAAATGATAATGGTCACACGTTCCTGTAATGTAACTTATTTGAAAATGGGCAGAAAGACTTCATTGGTGTAATGTATATCCTAGATTCTCTAAAGACCTCTTACCGGAAGTAATTTTTGTTCAAATACCTGAGGGTTTCACCGTTTGGCGAAGACATGGCATTCAACACCGCAGCTTCTGGAGAAGCAAGAGCAGCTGTTGGCCTAGGGCCACAGAAGACTTTCAAGGACCTCGAAATGGGCTTCGAGAGGACAGTTCGAGCCTTCTTAAATGGATGCAGCAACCAAGAGAGAGAAGTGCTCCTTAAAAAATACATCGAAGAGGTCGAAGTCTTCTTGCAAGCTGCAAAGATGGAAGAGACTCCTGTGGAATCTTTTGAACACATCTCGCGTGTCTTGAAGACCGCGAAGATTGTAATGGAGGAGATCAATAGACCTCAGATGAAAAAACGTAAGATTGTAGAAGAGATTCCACTGAAAAACAAGAAATTTAAAATTTCGAATCAAAGAAATATAAAAGTACTGAAGTTGCTGGGCAGAGGTTCCTTTGGCTCTGTACATCTTGTGAAAGATACCACAACTGAAGTACAATGCGCAAGGAAATCCATCAGAATTAGAGGTCTAAGAAGTCCGACTAAGGAAATTGATATCCATAGAAGACTAGACCACAAGAACGTTGTATCTTTCCTTGGCGAAGATAGAGACAGGAAATTTGTTTACATTTACCTCGAATATGTAAACGGAGGAACATTGCAAGACAGAATTGAACCAAGTGGTATGGAGGAAAACCAAGTTCAATTCTACTTTAAGCAGTTGATCAGAGGGGTCAAATACCTTCATTCCAAGAAAGTAGCTCACAGAGACCTAAAACCTGAGAACCTTCTCCTGTCCAGAACCGAAGACCTCAAAATCGG
>NC_134796.1:57349069-57354069 GCF_046742065.1 Oratosquilla oratoria
GGGGGGAGGAGGAGAACAGAAGGAAGGGGTGGGGGAGAAAAGAAGGAGGGGAGGAGAGACGGAGGGAAAGGATGGGGAGGGGGAGAAGTAAAGTAGGGGAGGAGAGGAGGATATGAGATAAGGAACGGAGGAGAGAAGGGAAAGAGACGATAAGAGGAGGGAAGGAGAGAAGGAGGGGAGGAGAAAAGGAGGGGAGGAAAGAGGGAGGAGAGAAGGAGAGGAAAGGAGGGGAGGAGAAGAAGGGAGGAGAGAGGGTGGGGAGGAGATGAGGAGAAAAGAAGGAA
Source organism: Oratosquilla oratoria (assembly GCF_046742065.1). Lineage (NCBI taxonomy): Eukaryota > Metazoa > Arthropoda > Malacostraca > Stomatopoda > Squillidae > Oratosquilla > Oratosquilla oratoria. The sequence continues at coordinate 57,349,354 of NC_134796.1, forward strand.
AGAAGGTGGGAGGAAGGGGGAGGTGGGAAATTGAAAAAGAGAAGGAGGGAAGGTGGGAAGGAGAGAAAGAGGGTAAGAGAGAAGAGAGGACAAGGAGGGAAGGAGAAAAAGTGGAGAGAAGAAAAAGAAGGGAAGAAAGGAGAGAAGGAAGAGGAGTGGGGAAGAGTAGGAGAAGAAGGGAGGAAAGGATGTGGGAAGGAGAGAAAGAGGGGAGAAAAGAAGGAGGGAAGGAAGGGAAGGGGGAGAGGAGGAAGAGGGAGGAGTGACTCTTGTTATGGCCTGTAGTTTACCAGGGCTTATATCCTTGTAGACAATCTAGCGCTGCTGCCGTGCAGGACGAGGAAGAAGAAGAAGGAAGGGGAAGAAGACGAAGGGGAAAGCGGCACTCATTTCCATAACTTTTCACTCGGCCTCAGGATGTCGTAACACACCATTCTGGTTGGTAATGAAAAAGCTTTGATATAATTTTTGTCACTGCTACTTTCACCAAATAAATAAAGATATATCTATCTATAAACCAAAGGCTTTGTTGTCGTGGTTTCCGGGGCTGGTACCTGGTCGGACTTCAATATTGCAGATGGTCCGGAACTGTTCGCACATGAACGCAAGAGACGGTGGGTGTCCACGGTATCCCACTGCAAGGGCGATTCCAGGAGGAAGCCAATGTATCACACAGCGATGTCACTAAGTCACCTCAGGTTCGAGGTGAGCAGCGGTCGTGGGCCATTACTCAGAGTGAATGATGCCCTTCCTAACCTCTGCGCCGCGGCCAAGATTCGAACAGACGACGAATCCCCGCGCGGTTACCAGACGCGCGCTTTACCAACCGAGCCACGGTGGGCCACCTAGGGTTTCTTCCTCCATATAAAAGGAGGTAGTCAAGTCAAAGGCACGTACCCACTCTCACCCTTTCCACTCACATCCACCACTCTTTCTTCCCTCTTTTCACATCTCTTCGTGGATAAAAGAGAAATAATAATATGAGATGTTTACTAGTTGCGACAACGATTTAGTTGGGAGGTTCAGTGCAGTGACTTGTCGTCGAGTGATGCCTCTCTCCATTAACACAATTTCTTACGAAGTAGTTCTTGGCAACGAGCTTGTCACTAGAAGTCGTTAGGAAGGTGGAACGCGTGGGTTCGTGTTCTAATTACAAAACAAGGGTTAGGCGAGTCATTTACACTAAGCATCTGTCCCCCATCACCTAAACCAAAGTCCTTTCTTAAGGCACCGTCCTCTTAACCCTGTAGATGGTAGTTCCTGACGCAAAGTCGATTCAGCTTTGATATTATTTGCAAGCAGTGAATAGAGAGAACGGTGAGGAGCCTACACCAGGAGGCGCGTAGCTATACATGAAGCCACCATCTTGCCCTATTACGGGATTCAAAAAATTACAAAACAGGAGCATACCGACAGCAGACCTTTTGGTCCATAACTACGTCGGATGCGAAAAAATATATATAATAATGGTAGAGAAATGAATTAATAAACAAATAAATGAAACTATAATGATATAAATAGTAATAGATAAAAATAAATAAATAGGCAAAGTTAAACAATAAACCAACGGGTAAATCGTAAATAATAATAAATGGACAGATAAATAATAATATGTGATAAACAAGCAAATAATAATAATAAACAGATAGATAATAACAAACAAATAAATAAAATAAATGGCAGGCATTACAGTATCTTACTTAGGTGTTTAACTAAACGAATCTTAAAGTTTCGAATTGAACTACATTGCACTACCTCTGCAGGAAGTTTATTCCATTCATTAACTACACGGTTGGGGAAGTTGTTTCTACCCCCTTCCAAAATAAATCTATTTCCTGACAACTAAGTGAATACAAGACAATTTGCAAAACTATATATAATCGTCTGAGATCCAGTAACTATCAGTTATCAGTGCGTACCTCCAACTAAGTCTGTGATCCCAAAACTACACTGAATACATAATTATACTGATGACGTCATGGCATAACTATACCGATGACGTCACAGCTAAGGTCTCATCATTGTGACATCCCAATCTTGATTGGTTATCAAGATGAGTCAGGTACTGAAGACTAAGCCACATCCCTTGGGATTGGGCATCCTATTCAGAGAGAGATGGGGGATATTGGTTACGTGATTGGGTGAATTTGAGTGTGATGAGGAGATGGAGATGAGATAGAGGAAGAAGAGTACACTACGGAAAGGGGTGAAACCTTGTGAGTAAAGAAGGATTAGGTGAGAATGTTTAGAAACTGGTAAAAAGGATAAAGATATAAAAGGAGAAGAAGAGAATAATGAAGATAGTCGAATAGTAGGTGTAAAGATGAAGAATTCGAAAAAAGTGAAGAGAGGCAGTTTAAGTAGGGAAGACCTAAAACATAACACTTAGACCAGATATCTTGCAAAAACATTTTCGTTGTGTGACTTTTTAATGCACATAACTATTAGGTTTCTTTTGCTTTCTAAGCACGAGTGACTAAGAAAATGATATAACAAAAATACGAACAGAATAGAAAGCAAAAAGAAAACATACATCACAAAATAAGAATATTTAGTGAGAAAAGGAATGAAACCACTGGAAATTATTAAAAATAAATCAAAAGATAAATATTTATCTATTCTTAGCACCCGACCTACTTATGGATCAAATTGTCTCCTGTCGGTATGTTCTCCCTTTGTATTCCCTCGTAAAATAATAATAATAACGGAATGGAAAAGAGGAGGAAAAATAAAAGAGAGGAAGGACCAGACAGACGCGTATCAGGGAAACCAGCCACAACAGAACACAACCCGAAAGGAACGAAAAAAATACTAAAAAGTCCTAAGAAAAGATTCAGTGAGAAAACGAATGAACCCACTGAAAGTATTAATAAATAAATCAAAACATAAACAAGATCACAATAACACAAATGAAAAAGAGGAGGAAGAAGACCAGAAGGATGGGTCAGGAAAGACGCGTGTTCAGGAAACCAAGCAAAGCAGAACACAACCGAGACGGAATGGAAGTAATATGAGAATCGTGGGCGATGATAATAATTATTAATAACAACAAATGAATAGGAACAACTGAGCCACGCAGCTGGCAGAGGAGACCCAGCACAAGGCAGCTGCTGTAGCTCAAGTCCTCACCAGCTTCTCAACCGCCGAGAGGATAAATCAACCTCATCTCAGACGCTGTTGAGAAGCATCCGCGGCATACATCACGAGTTCTCAACCTGTTTTTCCCTATGTCTACCGCGTTTATGTATTGCTGTTACTTGATTTGCATATACAAGGAATATACATTGAATATTTATACATATGTAGGAAAGATTACGGTAGAGAGGGGAAAGAGCAAATACGAAGAGGAGGGGAGTGAAAAAGAGAACGAATGAAACAGAGATTATCTAGTGTATGGCAGAGTTTATCACTCTGGTTCTCATGATTTCTAGGTTTCTGCGTAACTTGGGTTTCTGTGAAGCATAGTGATCAATTTCTAAGTGATTAAAGTAGTAGTTGTAGTAGTACCGATGATGATGATGGTTGATGGACCATGATGATTGATGGATGATGATGAGGAGGAGGACAACGACGACGACAGTATTGATGACAATAAAAACTTGTCATTTTTCCTTTATTTTATATTCGTATTATTTGCATTGCCATTAATCTTAATGTATAGCTTATGTTTTGCTGGTAGCGTAATTAAAAGCGTGCTGGCCCCATATCCTATTATTTATGAATTCGAATCCCGCACTTTTCTTCGATTCCCAGCACTGACTGTTACCTGTTCCAACAGGTCCCCAAAGCACATAGGGCAAAGGTGACGGCTTTGGCCGTAACTACTCAGCGCCTCTTGGCGTGGGCTCCTTACCAACTATGGTTTGCTTGGGCCTATTATCAGAAAATTGTATTATCCATATTCGGCAAAGTTTAAGTTCAGAAAAGAAAAAGAAAATTTTATGCCCGACTTCCTTGAAACATGAAAACTATTTCACGACATCTACAATGAGAAAAAAAAAATGCAGGTCTTTATAACAATGCATTCTATGACCATATTTGGACCTCACAAAGGATGTATCTGGGGAGCAGATATTCATATGATGTAAATAATGCATCCTTATTTGGTCTATTATGATTGGTAAATGCTATATAAATATGGCCTTCATTTAATAGATGATAATAGTCATATCTTCCTGTAATGTAACTTATTTGAAAATGGGCGGAAAGACTTCATTGGTATAATGTATATCTGAGATTCTCCAGAGACCTCTTACCGGAAGTAATTTTTGTTCAAATACCTGAAGGTTTCACCGTTCGGCGAAGACATGGAATTCAACACCACAACTTCTGAAGGAGCAAGAGAAGCTTGTGGCCTAGGGCCACAGAAGATCTTCAAGGATCTCGAAATGGACTTCGAGAGGACAGTTCGAGCCTTCTTAAATGGATGCAGCGACCACGAGAGAGAAGTGCTCCTCAAAAAATACATCGAAGAGGTCCAAGTCTTCTTGCAAGCTGCAAAGATGGAAGACACTCCTGTGGAATCTTTTGAACACATCTCGCGTGTCTTGAAGACCGCGAAGATTGTAATGGAGGAGATCAAAAGACCTCAGATGAAAAAAAGAAAATCTGTAGAAGAGGCTCCACTGAAAAACAAGAAATTAAAAATTTCAAATCAAAGAAATATGAAAGTACTGAAGTTGCTGGGCAGAGGTTCCTTTGGCTCTGTACATCTTG
>NC_134796.1:57356569-57366569 GCF_046742065.1 Oratosquilla oratoria
CATGCATTTATTCTACTCTCATTCTTTATGTATGTATATAATATATATATATAAATATATGTATATATATGTATATATATATATATATGTATATATAATATATATAAATATGTATATATATATATATATATATGTATATACACATGTATATATATATATATATATATAATATATATAATATATATATCTATATATGTGTATATATAATATATATATCTATATATGTGTATATATAATATATATATAATATATATGTATGTATATATATAATATATATATATACATGTATATATATATATATATATATATATATATATATATATAATATATTTCTAGGGCACAGGTTTTCACGGAGAAATTTTTTATTGAAGTCAACTGCGCTAATAGGTTTGGCTATCTTAAGATTCAAATTCTTCAATTTGAAGATTTTTTTTTTTTTTTTTGAACTGTGAAGACAAAAAATTATTCTTCTTAAAGAAGAATTTGAGATAGATATATTAGCGAAAGCTATAAAAGAAAAATATATATATACATATATATATATATATATATAATATATATATATATTATAATATATATATATATATAGATATATATATATATATATATATATATATATATATCAAGGACTACTATTACACAGGACGTGCGCACCAAGATTCGTGGCTCCGCTAGCGGAGGCCATTGCTTTCTTTGTAACCCAACATTTTATATTGGACAAATATATCAAACCTAGAAACCTAACATTGTATATAGGACAAATATATCAACTATTGACTTATTCAATGCAGTATAAGTTAATACAAAATTTTATAGTGAAATAAGAAACTATTTTTAAGGCACTGTTATGCTTTGAAATGCTAATTTTAGCCGGACTTAACAGGTATTATTGTATGAGGTTAGTGGACCCCAGGGTTAGCGATTTTTTTTTTTATTATTATTATTTTTTTATCTTTTTAAAAAATATATATATTTTTTTAAATCAGATTTATTTTATTTAAATAATTTTTTATAGATTTTAAATATTGTGGGATTGCTATCTGATATGCGATCTGATTACTAAAGGACATTTTTAGTATATCAATATAAAGAGTAGTGTTATATAGACTTGGCACAAGTATACACAGGAACGGTATAAGCCTATATGTAGTATATATATCACTGTGTAGCCCACAACAAGTTTCAACAAGATTCGTGTTGAAACTTGTTCTAGGTAAGCAGCTTCTCACTGAGTCAGTTGCTGCTTTGGAATCAACCAGGAAGGATGTCTTCTGGACCTGGCAGAGTGGTTCCTTTAGGCAGAAAAAATGATCCTGTCTGGAATTATTTTGAAAAACTACCAACAACCTCTGGCAAAGGGTACCGAGCTAAATGCAAAGACTGCAGCCAGGAACTACAGGACATTATGTCAAAATTGAAATCTCACAAAGATAAATGCCAAGGTCAGCCACAGCATACAGAAGAAAAGAAGAAATTGATGACCCAGGTAAATAATTGTACTTGTATTGTGTGCATTTCTCCCTTTTCATACGCAACTATATAAATTTGGTGAACAATGGAGAGCATGTGCAATAAAAATGTAAAGGCCTAAAGAGATGATACTTCAACTTCATTACTTCTAAATTTGGGTAATGACTATATCACTATAATATACTGTATCCACTCAACTTTGGAACCTAGATGATTGTTATTCATTTCATTCAACATTGTGTAATATATTTTATAGGTCCCATTGGAATTCAGCCCACATGGGATTCAGCCCAAAGGGATTTAGCCTAACCTAACCCAACTAACCCATTATTTTTAGTGAATTTAAAAGTGGACTGAATCCTGTGTGGGCTAAATTCCAAGCCCACCTATTTCATATCCTGTTGATTATTTCCAAATAATTTAGTGGCTTTTGTGAATATGATTATTATCTAAAAAAAATAACTATTGTACTCAAAAGTAGCCAAAATCACACTGTATTCATTCATTTATTTATTCATTTATAAATTATGCAATATGCTAAAATTTTCTGTTTCCATTTCAGGATTTGTATCAACAGCTTCAATCCCTTCATCATCGGCTCCACTTGAATTATCTGCATACCTGACTCCACCATTAAAAAGGTCACTACCCGACTCCTCCACAGGCGCCACTTCTGCTAAATCATTTTCATCTAAAAGAAAGTCATCAACATCTCTGGACAGATTTATCATAAAAACCTCACCCTCTCAAAAGGAAAATCTCGACAAAGAAGTTGCAAGAATTATATTTGCTACAAATTCACAATTTCGTCTTGTTCAGCATCCTCAGTTTCTCAAGATGTTTCAGAACCTGAGGCCATGTTATATTTCTCCATCCAGAAAAGATATTGCTGATAAGTACTTGGATCTTGTGTATGAAAAGGAATATAAAAAGTGTGCAAATGACCTGAATAATGAAACTGTATGTCTTTCAATTGATGGGTGGTCTAACATCCATAATGAGCCCATAATATGTGTCACTCTAACAACATCCACTGGTCAGATTTATTTAGTTGACACAATAGACTCATCAGGGAAACCTCACACTGCTGAATATCTTCTACAACTTGGACAGAATTCGATCAAGAAGACTGAACAAGATTTTGGTTGTCACATTGGAAGTGTTATGACAGACAATGCAGCAAATGTCACCAAGATGAGAAAAGTCTTGGAGGAATCGAGTGAACCTGAGCATACCGTCCTCACATACGGATGTGCAGCACACCTACTAAATCTACTGGCTCATGACCTTGAGATTGATAATGTAAAACAACACGTGGTCCATGTAGTTAAATATTTTAGAAATAATCATTATGCTGCTTCAAAGTATCGGCAGGAAGGTGGTCAGTGTCTAGTCATGCCCCAGGACACAAGGTGGAACACAATGTCAGACTGTCTCAAGGCCTATATAAATAACTGGCCAATTCTAATGAAGATCTGTGAAGTCAACAGGGAAGCTATTGATACTGAAGTAAGAAACAAAGTATCAAATTTAGGCCTAAAACGTTCGGCTGAGGAATTACTGGATCGATTGCAGCCAATAGCAAAGGCTCTAGATGAGGTACAGAGTGAGAAGTGCACTATTGCTCAAGCGGTAGATGTTTGGAAGAAATTACTTGGCCATTTCACAAACAATAAACAAGCTGAAAAACTGGTGAAAAAAGGTATGAACAGTTTATCACCAAAGCTCACATACTTGCCAACATGCTTCATCAAGCACTTCAAGGAAAAATGCTCAGTGCAGAAGAGGTGAATATTACTATGGAGTATGCCAATAAGAAATATACAACACTTGTTCCCGTCATTATGAAGTTTCAGGCAAAATCACCTCCTTTCCAGGCGTTCAAGTTTACCGAGTCTGTGACCAAGACCCTGACAGCTATTGAGTGGTGGGATTCACATACAGCCATGTTAGACAGTGATATTCTGTTATCAGTGCGTCAACTCCTAACTGGAGTAGCCTCATCATCAGGAGTTGAAAGAGTTTTCTCCTCCTATGGACTTGTACACACAAAATTAAGGAACCGCCTTGGTAATGAGAAGGCCGCGAAATTGGTCTTCCTTCTTCAAGACAATGAACTCAAATGTAAATAATGATTAATGTAAATAACTGTCCACTAACAACATACAATAATACATGTTAAGTCCGGCCAAAATTGGCATTTCAGAGCATAACAGTGCCTTAAAAATAGTTTATTTCATTATAAAAGTTTATATTAACTTATACTGCATTGAAAAAGTCAGTAGTTAATATATTTGTCCTATATACAATGTTAGGTTTCTAGTTTTGATATATTTGTCCAATATATATATATATATATATATATATATAATATATATATATATGTATATATATATATATATAATATATATATATAATATATGTAATATATATATAATATATGTAATATATATATAATATATATATAATATGTAATATATATATATACATATATATATATATATATATATATATACAGTATATACATGTATGCATGTGTATGTGCATGTGTTTGTGTGTATATTTGTGTGTGTGCGTGCATGTGTGTGTGCATGTATTTGTGTATACATATCCGTTTATATGTGTTTGTGAGTGTTTTTGTTTATCTATATATTGGTAGGGTCATGCCTTAGGTATAAACGCGGACATACATTGAACTTCATACATAATACAGTCTTGGACTAAAGCCCAAGCACAAATACTTTAAGATTTATGATGCTTTTAAGGTCTAAAAGGGTTCAGGCCGGGTGTGGTCAGTTCTTTTCTTGACGTTCAATTTTTTCTAACTTTTTATGTGACTCCACTTTGCCAGCACAGTTTTGGTTCAAGGAAGCCATTATATGTATGTGTATATATATATACATATACATATATATATATATATATACATATATATATATATATATATATATATATATATATATATATTTATTTAATATAACAGCTCTACCACCGGGTCTCGAACCCTTGACTTTGGTACTTTTGCCACAAGACTAGGACGATACAAACCATGCCTTGGAGAATGTACATAAAGAATGTTCTGGTACACACACACGCGCGCGCACACACACATATATATATACATATATATAATATATATATATATATATATATATAATATATATATATATATATATATATATATATACATATATACATATATATATATAATATTGCCATGATGGTAGGGATGTGGTCGACATGCCCGCACACACCCGCGCACGCACGCACACGCACGCAGGAAGACACACGCAGACACATATAAACGCACGCACACCCGCATACACGCACATATACCCACACATATGCAATGGCAATAACAGTAATGATAGTAAAAATAATGATATAGTACTAATAATAATGATGACAATAATAATAATAATAGAAACAATATTAGCAATAACAACAATATTAACAATATTGATAATAACAATAATACTAATATTAAATTAAATCAAACAAGCCAAAATAAAAGTGAAATATGTCATCTGGGATAGAAAGTGGTTGGGCGTGAGCAACGAGAAGTCAATGGAGTTTTTTATATTACATACTGTATAGTCATGTTATTCAATTTCATATTAATTGTATTGTAGAATGAATCACATATTCTATTGCTTACATAAAGGGTAAAACCATATAAATACCGCATGGAACTATCAATGCATGAATTTTTTTTATAACTGATCTGTTATGTAATTCTGTTCTTATTGTAGATTAAATGAAGCATATTTTGGTATGAAATCTGATGCATGGTACTATTTTTTGTCATTTGCACAATTTCTTTAAATGTAATAATTTTTTTCAGATTGAGTTGGACACTATGTCACATCATCTTCGTGTAATCAATTATTTGCTTCTACATTTCTCTCTCTGCCTCTCTCTCTTCCTCTTCCTTACATTTATTCTCTCTTTTCATCATATTCCTTCTCTTCCGCTCTTTCTCTCTTCACCAAAACTCTCACGTTTGTCTTCTATCTCCTTTATTTCTCTCGGATTCTCTTATTTCCTCAATCATTCTCTTTCCGCATCTCTACTTTGTCTCTTTCTTTCTTCCTCTTATATCTTTCTTTATCATTCTTCCCATTCTTATCCAATATTCTGTGAATACGTCAACTATACTATTCCCAGTTTTAATACAATCTACAGTTATTATTTTAAGCCAAGCTTGAAGCAATATTTGTTTTTTTACCCATAGAACTTTACATTGAGAAAATATAACCTATTATTTAGATAAAATACTACAATATCCATATCGTAAATATATATATATTAACCATTACTAACAATATCACCCGCCGTGCACCTAATCCACACACATACGAGATGGTACTCAAAGGATTACAAAGGCAGAGCATGCCGATAGGAGACCTTTTGGTCCATATCTAGGTCGGATGGAGAAAAAAAAATAATAATAATCATCATAATAAACTATAATAATGTAAATAACAAATAAAATACATAAATAAATGCATAGGTATAGTTAAATAATAAACAAACAGGTAAATAGTAAATAATAATAAATTGACATAACTAATAATAAATGAAAATCAAACAGACAAATGATAAAACAAAAACAAATGATATAGAATAAATTATAATCATTACACCATTTTGCTTAGGTGTTTATCTAAATGATTCTTAAAGCTTCGAACTGAACTACATTGCACTACCTGTGCAGGAAGTTTATTCCATTCATTAACTACACGGTTGGCAAAGTTGTTTCTACCTACTTCCAAATTGAATCTACTTCCGGACAGTTTGAGACCATTGTTTCTTGTCTGATTCTCATTCAGTGTGAAAATGTTGTCACTTTTGATGTTGTCAATTCCCTTTAGAATCTTAAAGACCTGTATCAAGTAACCTCTGAGTCTACGCTTTTTTAGGGAAAACAGATTCATATGTTTTAGTCGATTTTCGTATGATTTATTTTTGATATTTGGAATCAGTTTTGTGGCTCACCGTTGTACTTTTTCCAGTGTGTCAATGTCTTTAATGAGATTCGGTGACCATACGGAAACAGCATATTCCAAATGTGGACGAACTAACGATTTATATAGTTTGTTAATGAGTCCTAGAATCTTATTTGCTTTCTCAGAGGCTGAGACTCCAATCTCGATGACCTCGCATGTTCCTCAATCACAAAGCACATGGTTCAAGGAAAGCTGACGTATCACAATAACATGACGCCATCGCGCCGTTACAAAACAATGAAATGCCTAATGTTACCAGACAGATCCTTTGACCCCTTATGCCTATCCTTGCAAGTTTCGTCAGTCAGCATTTGTCAGTGATCCAAGGACTATACATCTCATCAACATATACGTAACGTATGTAAATTATCCTGATTCACAATGTATATACACGTAACTTATTAGAAAGTTACAAACCAATCTGTGCATATACATTAAACAGACTCCACATACTAAGACGTAAATTCACAACCAATTCTTTACATCCAAATCAATCAACAGAATCGTTAAGACATTAAGTAATTATTACACAACAAATTCTCCAATCCACATAGATCTGCCAAAATATATGAACATGTCAGCCGACAACTAATACAAATAAACATAATAACAAACATCATGTAAAAATATAAAATCTCGGATATATAGGGATCAATGATTACATACCAAACATCTCCCAGTGCATTTTTGACACAATATACTTACGAGATATCTTTTTAAACTCTCTATATGATATCAGAGACAATATACCTCTCAAATACAAGCTACATACAAATACTACAAAAATATAGTTCTATACGTATTACCAAACCTCATATAAAAATATCAAGTCTCAGATATTTAGGGATCAATGATTACATACAAAACATCTCCCAGTGCATTTTTGACACAATATACTTCGAGATATCTTTTCAAACTCACTCTATATAATCTCAAAGACGATACATCTCTCAAATATAAGCTAAAATATCACCTCTTCCATCATATACTCAAATAATGAACCCATATATAAAAACTCAATATCATATTAATCTTAAACCAAATCAGACAAACTCACACCCAACAAAATGCTCAGATCAGTATATTCTACACAAGCTCCAACCACAGCTCCCACCCCAAAGGAAATCTCACAAGCTGTCACCCAAAGCTAACACATAATAAAATAAGACAAACCACGGACAACAAAACAAAATCCACAATGAAAAAAACCGACACAGAAAACCATGCAACTTCAATAATTAGTCCACCCAAGAGACGCAAGACGTCGTGCGTTTCAATAGGTTACAAGGAACTCACGATCACTTACTAAAAAACCATTCTATCTATATAAAAATCTTCTCTACTTCCTTCTGACCGTGACGACCCAGGAATAATACACAATTGTATCAAAATCAAAACTATACTAACTCTATCAATTGACAACACAATATAACCATCTCCAATACAATAGTCTAAATTCATCATACAAAATATTCTCACCTTACCAACTCAACTCTGAAACGATATACCTCAGATAAACCCAACCAAGATATAGAAACATATCACACAAAATTCTCAAACTTTTATTGTTTTTAAACTCAAAAGATATATGATAACATATGTAATCCCCCTTTTAACTCATTCAAATCAATAATGAATTTTACAAGTCATTGTCCCCAAATAGCGACATGACACATCATATCATTTCGTTGCAATTTTGTATGCCAAACCCCACAGTCACGACTTTAACCCAGGGTACGAGGACGTACCTCAGAGGGTCGGAAAGCAATGTAACCATTACTAACTATATCACGCGCCCTGAACATAATCCACACGCATACGAGATGGTACGCGTCTTTACCAAGACTCCAATCTCACTGATCTCGCATTTCCTTAATAACAAAACACATGACTCAAGGAATGCTAACGTATCACAACATGACGCCATCGCGCCGTCACCCAACAAGGAAGTATATAATGGCACCAGACAGATCATTTGACCCTTTTCTTATACCTACTCTAACTACATTATCATAACTTCAAATATACGCCGTAACTAACCACAACCACAAATAATACTAAACCCATCACTATCCAACTAACACCCGCATAATATATATTTGTTTACAAACACGTTTCATATATAGCAACTATACCAAACGTGCTTACCTAAGCGCTTTTCCATTTTATAAACGGCAGCTGCGCCCGCCATTGATAGGCCAGGAACTGTAATATACGAAGTACCTGCCAAATAAATCTACAAACTTCCCTGAGACTTTACATCGTCCTTTAAATCACACTATACGTAGCAAACCCCTGCTTACCCAATTTTCTTTCGTCCGACTGTGGTGTTAGTTGTGGTTTACAAATGTTACTGCATTTTTCAACAGTGATATACATATACATGTAGAAATGGAATATTGGCTGCATGTTATTGTGGCAAATTAGCATGCAGTTGATACATTAGGGTTTATATGCGGCGCCACTGCGGACCACAGCCATACATCATTTTGTCTGTGATAGAGGAAGACTGTTCAAAGAGAAATGATGACACTTTTATTATACTGCGACTGTCCCTACGTTATGGTGTCCCACAAGGGGTCATTTTTAATGCAGGCGTTGTTGAAGTCTACAGCAGTGATATCATTGTTCAATTTGTAAAAAAAAAAAATACTCTCAGTACGTCCTATGAGAGAGCGAAGGTTGAAGGTCAGGGTACTGATAAATTCTCCAAGGTACGTGTTGCTTTACTCGACACTTCCTTTGACCTAGACTGAGGTCATCCTCAGGAGGTACAATAGCATGATGACGTTAATACAAAAACAGTTATGATACATGAAACGTGACAGGTGGGATTTTGTACCCACGAAGAATCCCTGGGAGAGGGTGTCAGTCGTAGCTACCCACGGAGCGCCATCGAGTTGCCCTTAGGTGTCTGGGAAGATTTCCTCATAGATGGGAGTGAAACTTCTGGATGTAGTTGTATGTTGATGGAAGGTTTATCTAAACGAGTAAAAAACGATTCAGCCATTCTTAATCACTTTCTATCTTGTTGGCGGTAAAGAATGGATGTTTGAGTTTCTATTAGTTGTCTGGTGAGGGTGTTTCCATGGATATTGTTGGTGTGGTGAAGGCTAGCCTCATCCTGTAAATGTGCTGTCATCCTTTTAGACAAGGTGGTAGTAGTTAAACCTATATAACGAGAATAGGAAGAAATTAAGGATGGCTGATTCAGTTTTTATTCTTTAAGATAAACCTTCCATCAACATAAAACTCCCATCTATGAGGAAATCTTCCCAGCAACCTACGGGCAACTTGATGGCGCTCCATGGGTAGCTACGACCTATGTCCTCTCCCAGGAATTCTTCGTGGGTACAAAATCCCACCCGTCATGATCCAAGTCATCATACTACTGTAACTCCTGAGGTTCCTTGGAGATTATATCAATACCCTGACCTTACCTCTCTCATACAAGATAAACGATGCTACCACTGCTGAAGACTTCAACAATGCATGCATATATATTTATATATATATATATA
>NC_134796.1:57371569-57436569 GCF_046742065.1 Oratosquilla oratoria
GAGGTCTTTAGAGAATCTCGGATATACATTACACCAATGAAGTCTTTCCGCCCATTTTCAAATAAGTTACATTACAGGAACATGTGACCATTATCATTTATATAGGTGGAGACCATGTTTAGATTTCCTTTACCAATCATAATAGACCAAATAAGGATGCATTATTGACATTATATGAATATCTGCTCCCCTGATACTCTTTTGTGAGGTTCAAATATGATCATAGAATGCATTGGTATAAAGACCTGCATTTTTATTTTTATTTTTTTCTCATTGCAGAAGTCGTGAAATAGTTTTCATGTCTCAAGGAAGTCGGACATAACAAGAATTTTTCTTTTTCTTTTCTAAAGTTAAACTTTGCAGAATATAGATAATACAGTGTTTTGATAATAGGCCCAAGCAAACCATAGTTGGTGAGGAGCCTACGCCAAGAGGCGCTGAGTAGTTACGGCCAAAGCCGTCACCTTTGCCCTATTTGTTTTGGGGACCTGTTGGAACAGGTAACAGTGTGTGCTGAGAATCGAAGAAAAGTGCGGGATTCGAACTCACAAATAATAGGATGTGGGGCCAACACGCTTCCGATCACGCTACCAGCAAAACATAAGCTATACATTCAGATTAATGACAATGCAAAAAATACGAATATTCAAGATAAAGGAAAAATTACACAAATTTTTATTGTCATCAATACTGTCGTCGTCGTCGTCGTAGCTATGTGCATTAAAAAGTCAGACAACGAAAAACTTTTTGCAAGATATCTGGCCTAACTGTTGTTTTAGGTCTTATCATTATCATCATCATCCATCAATCATCATCATCCATTAATCATCATCCATCAATCATCATCATCATCGGTACTACTACGACTACTACTTTAATCACTTAAGAAATTGATCACTATCCCTCACAGAAACTCAAGTTCCGCAGAAACCTAGAAATCATGAGAACCAGAGTGAAAAACTGCCATACACTAGGTAATCTCTTTTTCGTTCATTCTCTTTTTCACTCCCCTTCTCTTTGTATTTGCTCTTTCTCCTCTCTACCGTAATCTCTCCTACATATGTATAAACATTCAATGTATATTTATTGTATATATAAATCAAGTAACAGCAATGCATAAACGTGGTACACATTAGGAAAAAGAGGTTGAGAACTCATGATGTATGCCGCGGATGCTTCTCAACAGCGTCTGAGTTGAGGTTGATTTATCCTCTCGGCGGTTGAGAAGCTGGTGAGGAGTTGAGCTACAGCAGCTGCCTTGTACTGGGTCTCTTCTGCCAGCTGCGTGGGGCAGTTGTTCCTATTCATTTGTTGTTATTAATAATTATTATCATCGCCCACGATTCTCATATTACTTCCAATCCGTCTCGGTTGTGTTCTGTTTTGCTTGGTTTCCTGTGCACGCGTCTTTCCTGACCCATCCTTCTGGTCTTCTTCCTCCTCTTTTTCATTTGTGTTATTATGATCTTGTTTATATTTTAATTTGTTTACTAATACTTTCAGTGGGGTCATTGGTTTTCTCACTGAATCTTTTCTTAGGCCTTTTTAGTATTTTTTCGTTCCTTTCGGGTTGTGTTCTGTTGTGGTTGGTTTCCCTGATACACGTGTGTCTGGTCCTTCCTTTCTTTTCTTTTTCCTCCGCTTTTCCATTCCGTTGTTATCATTTTACGAAGGAATACAAAGGGAGAACATACCGACAGGAGACAATTTGGTCCATAAGTAGGTCGGGTGCTAGGAGTAGATAAATATTTATCTTTTAATTTATTTTTAATAATTTGCAGTGGTTTCATTCCTTTTCTCACTAAATCTCTTTTTATTTCATTTTTATTTTGTGATATATGTTTTCTTTTTGCTTTCTATTCTGTTCGTATTTTTGTTATATCATTTTCTTAGTCACTCGTCGTGCTTATAAAACAAAAGAAACCTAATACTCGTAGTGATGTGCATTAAAAAGTCAGACAACGAAAAAGTTTTTGCAAGATATCTGGCCTAACTGTTATGTTTTACGTCTTCCCTATTTAAACTGCCTCTCTTCACTTTTTTCGATTTCTTCATCTTACTTTACACCTACTATTCCACTATCTTCATTATTCTCTTCTTCTCCTCTTATATCTTTATCCTCTTTTCCAGTTTCTACAGATTCTCACTTAATCCTTCTTTACTCCTACGTTTCACCCCTTTCCGTAGGCTACTCTTCTTCCTCTATCTCATCTCCATCTCCTCATCACACTCAAATTCACCCAATCACGTAACCAATATCCCGCATCTCCCTCTAAATAGGATGCTCAATCTTCAGTACCTGACTCACCTTAGCTGTGACGTCATCGGTATAGTTATGCCATGACGTCATCAGTATAATTATGTATTCGGTGTAGTTTTAGGATCACAAAATAAATTGGAGGTACGCACTAATAACTGATAGTTACTGGATCTCAGACGATTATATATCGTTTTGCAAATGGTCTCGTATTCGCTTAGTTGTCAGGAAATAGATTTATTTTGGAATGGGTAGAAACACCTTCCCCAACCGTGTAGTTAATGAATGGAGTAAACTTCCTGCAGAGGTGGTGCAATGTAGTTGAATTCGAAACTTTAAGATTCGTTTAGGTAAACACCTAAGCAAGATACTGTAATGCCTGCCATTTATTTTATTTGTTTATTTGTTTGTTATTATTTGTCTCTTTATTATTATTTGCTTGTTTATCACTTATTATTATATATCTGCCCATTTATTATTATTTACGATTTACCCATTGGTTTATTGTGTAACTTTACCTATTTATTTATTTTATCTATGATTATTTATATTATTATATTTTTATTTATTTGTTTATTAATTCATTTCTCTATCATTATATAACTTTTTCGCATCCGACCTACTAAGTATTTCAGCGGCTTTGACCCATCGTGTTTCGCTCATATTTCCGAAATAACCATTCACATCAGTATGATATATTAGCACAGCCTAATTCACACCCTGCCCTAATTTTGGACGTTATAGTGCATTCACAAGTGTATTTAATTACGGCGTTTACTCTTGATATTAAGTGTGTAGTAGCCGACACTCGTGATGTAAATCGAACAGGTGAAGTCGTGACGTCATCACAAACTACCTCGTGTATCCCAACTTCACTTGTTCGATTTACTTCATTGGTGTCGGCTACGACACACTTAATATCAAGAGTAAACACCGTAATTAAATACACTTGTGAATGCACTATAATGTCATAAATTAGCGCAGGGTGTGAATTAGGCTGTGCTAATATGCCATGCTGATGTGAATGATTATTTCGGAAATATGAGCGAAAAACGATGGGTCAAAGCCGCTGAAATACTTAGTAGTTATGGACCAAAAGGTCTGCTGTCGGCATGCTCCTCTTTTGTAATCCTTTGGATCCCGTATTCTCTTCGATCTTTAGCAGTGATCGTTACCTGCCCTAACAATTCAAGTGCATAGATAGGGCAAGATGATGGCTTCATGTATAGCTACGCGTCTCATGGTGTAGGCTCCTCACCGTCTTTTCTATTCACTGCTTGCAAATAATATCAAAGCTGAATCGGCTTTTGCGTCAGGAACTACCATCTACAAGGTTAAGAGGACGGTACCTTAAGAAAGGACTTTGGTTCAGGTGACTGGGGACAAATGCTTAGTGTAAATGACTCACCTAACCTCTGTTTTGTAATCAGGACAGGAACCCACGCGTTTCACCTTCCTAACGACTTCTAGTAATAATTTCGTTGTCAAGAACTACTTCGTAAGGAATTGTGTTAATGGAGAGAAGTATTACTCGACGACAAGTCACTGCACTGAGCATCCCAACAAAAGCTTTATCGTACTAGTAAACATTTCATATTATTATTTCTCATTTATCCACGAAGAGATGTGATTAGAGGGAAGAAAGAGTGGTGGAGGGGAATGGAAAGAGTGAGAGTGGGTACGTGCCTTTGACTTGACTACCTCCTTTTATATGGAGGAAGAAACCCTAGGTGGCCCACCGTGGCTCGGTTGGTAAAGCGCGCGTCTGGTAACTGCGCGGGGATTCGTCGTCTGTTCGAATCCTGGCCGCGGCGCAGAGGTTAGGAAGAGCATCCACTCTGAGTAATGGCCCCCGACCGCTGGTCACCTCGAACCAGAGGTGACTTAGTGACATCGCTGTGTGATACATTGGCTTCCTCCTGGTATCGCCCTTGCAGTGGGATACCGTGGATACCCACCGTCTCTTGCGTCCATGTGCGAACAGTTGCGGACATTCTACATGATTGAAGTCCGTCCAGGTACCAGCCCCGAGAACCACGAAAAAAAAGCCTTTGGTTTATAGATAGATATATTTGTGTTTATTTGGTGATGAAAGTAGCAGTGACAAAAAATATATCAAAGTTTTTTCATTACCAACCTGAACGATGTGTTATGACATGCTGTGGCCGAGTCAAAAGTTATGGAAATGAGTGCCACTTTCCCCTTCGTCTTCTTTCCCTTCCTTCCCCTTCCTTCCTCTTCTTCCTCCTCCTGCACGGCAGCAGCGCTAGATTGTCCACAAGGATATAAGCCCTGGTCAACTGCAAGCCATAACAAGAGTCACTCTTCCCCCCTCTTCTCCTCCTCCTTCTCTTCTCCCCCTCCTTCTCTTCTCCCCCTTCTCTTCTCCACCTCACCTTCTTTCTCTCCACCCCTCCCTTCTCCCCTCCCCTCCTACTCTTCTCCCCCTCCCCTCCTACTCTTCCCCCCTCCCCTCTTGTCTCTCCTTCTCTGCTCTCTTCCCCTCTTTCGCTCCTCCCCACCTCTCCTCCTCTCCTTCCATTCTCTCCATCTTCTTCCTCCCACCTCCTCTCCTTTCCCCTTTCTCTCCTCTCCTCCTCCCCATCTCCCTCTCCCCTTCCTTCCTTCCCTTCTCTTCTCTCCACCGTCTCTCCTCCTCTCTTTCTCTTCTCCCCCTCTCGTTCCTTCCGTCCTTCTCTCCTCCCATCCTCCTCTCCTCCTCCCCATCTCCCTCTCCCCTTCCTTCCCTTCTCTTCTCTCCACCGTCTCTCCTCCTCTCTTTCTCTTCTCCCCCTCTCGTTCCTTCCGTCCTTCTCTCCTCCCATCCTCCTCTTCTCCCCATCATCTTCTTTTCCTCTTTCTCTCCTCTCTTTCTCTCCTCCCCTCTTTCCTTCCTCCCCTATTTCTCTCCTCCCCTCTTCCTCCCTTTTCTCCCTCAACTTATTTTCCTCCTTCTCTCCTCCCCTCTTTCCTTCCTCCCCCATTTCTCTCCTCCCCTCTTCCTTTCTTTCTCCCTTTCTCTCCTCCCCTCTTCCTCTTCTCCCCCTCCCCCTCCTTCCTTCCTCCCTTCTCTCTTTCCCTCTTTCTTTCCTCCCTACCCTCTCTCACCCCTCCTTTCCTCCTCTCCCTTCCTTTCCTTCTCCCCCATCCTTTCCTTCTCCTCCTTCCCTTCTACCCTTTTCCTTTCTCCTCCTCCCCTTCTCTTTTTCTCTCCTCCACTCCTTTTCTCCTCCACTCCTTCTCTCCTCCCCTCCTTTTCTCCTTTCCTTTACTTCTTCCCTACTTCTCTCCTCCCCACCTTCTCTCCTCCCCTCCTTCTCTCCTCCCTTCCTCCCCTCCTCTTCTTCTCCCCACCTTCTCTCCTCCCTCCTTTTCTCCTCTTTCTCTTATCTTCTTCTTCCCTCCTTATGTCATCCACTCCTTCTCTTATCTTCTTCTTCCCTCCCCTCCTCCTCTTATCCTCTCCTTCCCTCATTCTCTCCTCCCCTCCTCTGCTCCTTACCCCTTTTCCTCCTCTCTTCTTCTTCCTTCCCCCCTTCACTTCCCCCCTCCCCTTCCTTCCCCTTCTTTTCTCCTCCCCTCATTCTCTTCTCTTCCTTCTCTCCTCCCCTCATTTTCTCCTCTCTTCCTTCTCTCCTCCCTTCCTCTTCTCCCTCCCTCCTTCTCTCCTTTCCTCGCCTGCTTCTCTCCTTCCATTCTCCTCTCCTCCCCTCATTTTCTTCTCTCTTCCTTCTCTCCTCCCCTCCTTCTCAACTCACCTTTATCTCCTTCCCTGTTTCTCTTCTTCACTAATTCTCTTCTCCCCTCCATCTCTCCATCCTTTCTTCTCTTCTTTCCGCCATCTCTCCATCCTTCAATCCCTCCTCCCCTCCTCTTCTCCCTTCCTCCTCTCCATCCTTCCTTCTTTCCTCCCCACCTTCTCTCCTCCCTTCCTCCACTACTCTCTTCCCCTTCCCCACTACTCTCCTCCCCACCTTCTCTCCCCATCCTCCTCCCCATTCTCTCCCCTTTTTTCTTCCCATCTTTCTCTCCTCCCCACCCTCTCTCTTTCCTTCATTCTCTCCTCTCCCTTCTCTCCTCTCCTCCTTCTATCCTCCCCTCCTTATTTCTTCCCGTCTTCTTCTGCTTCTCTCCTCTCCTCCGCTCTCTCTCTCATTCCAACATTCTCTCTTCTCCTTCCTTCTTTTTCTCCTTCCTTTCGCTCCTTTTCTCCTCCCTTCCTTCTCTCCTTCCTTCCTCCTCTCCTCCCTGCTTTCTCTCCTCCCCCCTCCCCTTCTTGTCTTCTCCCACTCCTATCCTTCCCTTCCCTTCCCCCTCCTTTTCTCTCCTCCTCTCCTCTCCTTTCTTTTCTCCTAACATACTTCTGTCCTTCCCTTCTTCTCTCCCCCCTTCTTTCTCTCCTTCTCCTCCCCTTCCGCTCTCCTCTCACCATTTTCTCCCCAACTCCGCTTCTCGTCTCCCCTTCCCCCACCTCTCCCTCTCTTCCTTTCCCCCCCTTTTTCCTTCCACCTCCACCTTCCTTTCCTAGTACCCTTATCTCGACTTCACCCCTTTCCTCTCCTTCCCCTTTCCACTCCTTCCTCTGTCCTCTCCTCCCCCTTTCTTCTCCTCCCCCTTCCTCTCCTCCCCCTTTCCTCTCCTTCATCTTTCCTATCCTCCCCCATTCCTCTCCTCCCCCTATCCTCTCCTTCCCCTTTCCTCTCCTCACCCTTTCCTCTCCTTCTCCTTTCCTCTCCTCCCCCTTTCCTATCCTCCCCCTTTCCTCTCCTCACCCTATCCTCTCCTTCCCCTTTCCTGTCCTCCCCCTTTCCACTCCTCCCCCTTTCCTCTCTTCCCACTACCCAACCCCTCTCCCCCCTTTCCTCTCTTCCCCCTATCCAACCCCTCTCCCCCTACCCAACCCCTCCCCCCCTTCACCAGTCTTTCCCCATTTTCACCTCTTCCGCCTTCTCTTACTATCTCTCATCTTCTTTTCTAGATTTTTTCCCAATTGCCATGCCCCACAATCAAACATAAAAACACTTGAGCATTGTACTAGATATCCAGATTGAAAACAACGTAGACGTGTAATGCAAATTTCAAAAAACTGGTATTTCCTGATAGAAATAGACTTAATCGCTTGGTAATGCAATAATCTTGGTTTAAAACACTTTGGTTTACCATAAGATATGCCACAGAGATCGACTGAGAAAAATAGGAATGCGAATGACCAGAGCTTGGTTGAAAAGGAATATTTGTGCGTGTAATCTCTTGTATCTCTATAGTTGTGTGATTTACCATGGTCTTGGTTCACGTGCTCGACTCGTGATCAATAAGTATTACCCTCCCGGATGAAACCTTACGGATCATATAGCACTATTTATGGGTGATATATATATATATATATATATATATATATATATATATATATATATATATATATATATATATATGTATAAACATATGAATATTTCTATAAATCGTTTCCGTCTATTTTCCCGAAACCGTAGATCTCTAAAATCTCAAATATAAAAAATCTCATCAGTCGTTAAGGCATTTTTCTAAAATATATCAAGAATCGGCGATAAAGATGGCGGGAAAAAACGATGCCGCTTATATACGAAGATCCAGGCATTTGTGGAAGTGGCTGACAGCTACTAAGGGAGTGTCCAAGAAGGAGTTTAAAGAGAACAAAGAGTTAGCCGCTGGACTCAGAAATGAGCACAAAAACAAGTTCTCTGCGTTGTATTCGAACACTAAAGCGTTTAACGTGAAAGCATCTATTCAGTAGTTTCAAAGGAAGGTGATTTTTTTCAAGGAGACACGGATGAACGGAGATCACCGAAATGTAAATCAACCAGTATGTGCACTGATACAGATTCAGACGGCGGAGACGAATCTCCTCCGGTTAGGAAAAAACGTATTACATGTGAGACTGAATAAAAACCACGATTCGCATAAGGTCCTTTCATTTACACATCTTACATACCTTATGATCTCAGAAGCAGAAAGGGGCGTAGCCCAGGGCGCGAAGCGCCGCAGGTCAAACAACCCGGCGTAGCCAGGTGCGGCGAAGCCGCTGCTTGTATATATATATATATATTACAGGTGAAAAATGTAATCACACATTTGTCAATAACGTAGAAACCACTGTTGGAGTAGAAAAGACTGGAAACGGGGAATCTATATATTTCGATTGCAAACTGCAATCCTCTTCAGTAGATACAAATAAGAGAGAGGGCGTACTGTTTAAGTAGCACCCTTAACAAAAGAAAGGGGAACATGGGAAGATATCTCTACCCTATTCTCACTCCGTATGTGAGGTCAGGAGGCAAATGAGCTTACACTAGGTTGGAGATGAAGAGTCCGGACATTATGTCCGGGGACCATTGGCCCTTTGAAATATTCATGTTGGGCTGAAATTCAATGATCGTAGATTCTACCATTTTTCTCCTGAACTCACATCTGGATTTATAAATAAGCTCAGCTCTGTCCCAATCTAAACAATGTTTAAATTGCTTAACATGTTGGAACACAGCTGAGCTATCTTGTGCATATCTAATGGAACGTTTATGTTCAATCATCCTGGTGTTCAAATCCCTTCCAGTCTGTCCGATGTAAACTAAGTCACAACCTTTACACGGAATCGAATAAACCCCTTGGCTCTGTTCTTCTTTTAACCTTTGATGGACATTTACCACCTTTTTATTAATGGTGTTAGGGTAATAATTAATCAAATTTAATTTGTCTTTGGGAAGAAACTTGGTCGAGGGAATGAATGATTCAGAAAAGGGAACGATTAAAGAGCTCTTACCCAATGAAAAATTAGAGGAAGTGGGGGTGGTGTTGAAAAAATTGGATCTCGCTCGGCTGAGGGCTTTGACCAAGAACCAATCCGGGTAAGCTAAATTACTAAGTTGAGATTTTATAATGTTAAATTCTCCTTCAAGAAACTGGGGGCTGCAAATTCTAAGGGCTCGAAGGAATAAACCTGAAGCGACGCTACTTTTTACTTTGTCTGGGTGACTGCTGAAAAAATGAAGATAACTACCAGAATGGGTTTCTTTTCTATAGACGGTAAAAGCAAGCTTGTCTCCGTCACGAACAATAAGAACATCTAAAAAGGGTAGCTTACCTTGTTCTTCCCATTCAACTTTAAACTTAATGTTCGAGGCTAAGGAATTTAAATTAGCAAAGAAGTTATCGAATGAGCCCCAATTTTCATCCCAAAGAGTGAAAATGTCATCTACGTATCTAAACCAAACCATGTCTACGGGTTTAATGGTGGGCAGAAGAACAGACTCAAAGTATTCCATGTACAGATTGGCCAGTACAGGAGAGAGATTTGAACCCATGCTACAACCAAATTTTTGTCTGAAAAAAGAATTCTGGAAGGAAAAAACATTTGATGTGACACACAGGCGAATAAGCGCAATGATTTTTGAAACGGGAAGTGGGAATTTGTCCTGAAATGGTTGTAGCTTAGTTTCCAGGAAGGATAGAACGTCATCAATACAGACATGAGTGAAAAGAGAAATTACATCCAGGCTAAGCATTTTCCTACTAGAAAAATTCACTTTTTTTATTTTTGTGATGAAATCCTCTGAGTGTTTTAAATGAGAATCGGAGAAAGTACCAACAAACGGGGATAAAAGGTTTGCTGGTACTTTCTCCGATTCTCATTTAAAACACTCAGAGGATTTCATCACAAAAATAAAAAAAGTGAATTTTTCTAGTAGGAAAATGCTTAGCCTGGATGTAATTTCTCTTTTCACTCATGTCTGTATTGATGACGTTCTATCCTTCCTGGAAACTAAGCTACAACCATTTCAGGACAAATTCCCACTTCCCGTTTCAAAAATCATTGCGCTTATTCGCCTGTGTGTCACATCAAATGTTTTTTCCTTCCAGAATTCTTTTTTCAGACAAAAATTTGGTTGTAGCATGGGTTCAAATCTCTCTCCTGTACTGGCCAATCTGTACATGGAATACTTTGAGTCTGTTCTTCTGCCCACCATTAAACCCGTAGACATGGTTTGGTTTAGATACGTAGATGACATTTTCACTCTTTGGGATGAAAATTGGGGCTCATTCGATAACTTCTTTGCTAATTTAAATTCCTTAGCCTCGAACATTAAGTTTAAAGTTGAATGGGAAGAACAAGGTAAGCTACCCTTTTTAGATGTTCTTATTGTTCGTGACGGAGACAAGCTTGCTTTTACCGTCTATAGAAAAGAAACCCATTCTGGTAGTTATCTTCATTTTTTCAGCAGTCACCCAGACAAAGTAAAAAGTAGCGTCGCTTCAGGTTTATTCCTTCGAGCCCTTAGAATTTGCAGCCCCCAGTTTCTTGAAGGAGAATTTAACATTATAAAATCTCAACTTAGTAATTTAGCTTACCCGGATTGGTTCTTGGTCAAAGCCCTCAGCCGAGCGAGATCCAATTTTTTCAACACCACCCCCACTTCCTCTAATTTTTCATTGGGTAAGAGCTCTTTAATCGTTCCCTTTTCTGAATCATTCATTCCCTCGACCAAGTTTCTTCCCAAAGACAAATTAAATTTGATTAATTATTACCCTAACACCATTAATAAAAAGGTGGTAAATGTCCATCAAAGGTTAAAAGAAGAACAGAGCCAAGGGGTTTATTCGATTCCGTGTAAAGGTTGTGACTTAGTTTACATCGGACAGACTGGAAGGGATTTGAACACCAGGATGATTGAACATAAACGTTCCATTAGATATGCACAAGATAGCTCAGCTGTGTTCCAACATGTTAAGCAATTTAAACATTGTTTAGATTGGGACAGAGCTGAGCTTATTTATAAATCCAGATGTGAGTTCA
Organism: Oratosquilla oratoria; assembly: GCF_046742065.1. Classification (NCBI taxonomy): domain Eukaryota; kingdom Metazoa; phylum Arthropoda; class Malacostraca; order Stomatopoda; family Squillidae; genus Oratosquilla; species Oratosquilla oratoria. The sequence goes on from NC_134796.1 coordinate 57,382,651, forward strand.
GGAGAAAAATGGTAGAATCTACGATCATTGAATTTCAACCCAACATGAATATTTCAAAGGGCCAATGGTCCCCGGACATAATGTCCGGACTCTTCATCTCCAACCTAGTGAAAGCTCATTTGCCTCCTGACCTCACATACGGAGTGAGAATAGGGTAGAGATATCTTCCCATGTTCCCCTTTCTTTTGTTAAGGGTGCTACTTAAACAGTACGCCCTCTCTCTTATTTGTATCTACTGAAGAGGATTGCAGTTTGCAATCGAAATATATAGATTCCCCGTTTCCAGTCTTTTCTACTCCAACAGTGGTTTCTACGTTATATATATATATATATATATATATATATATATATATATATATATATATATAATATATATATATATGTCTGTGTGTGTGTGTGTGATATCGGCTGTGTGGACCTTGGTTGGCGTCAAGAAATTTTATTCAGCTGAGGGAAACCTCGTAATAATTATGGTGTTAATGAATACACCTTAAACAGAAGATGGTCATGCTGACCAATGTTTCAGAATTAATTGTTGATATTTCCTCTAGAATTATACTCATGATTTAGTTTAGATGAATTTCATGCGCTTTAATTTCGTTCAACCTTGGAACCAACTGTTTTGTTTGATCTTTGAAAGCGTTGCTCTGTATTTTCGTTTTCGAGCAAGAATATTTTGAAGGAGACTAAAAGCTTTCTTGGACAGTGATCTCCAAGGACTTCGGAGACGCATTTCTGAAGATGAAGAGGACCAGATCTCAAAGTTAACATCTTTGGTCTGAGCGTCCTCCCAAGGCTTCTGACCGGTAAGTAGCTGGAAGAGGATGATGCCGCAAGACCAAACGTCTGCGGGCTCTCCTCTGTATCTTCCAGTAAAGACTTCGGGTGCAATGTACCCGGATGTTCCACATACCTGCCACAGGTACCTGTCCTTCTCGAACTCTATAGCCAGACCGAAGTCTCCGATTTTGAGATCTTCGGTTCTGGACAGGAAAAGGTTCTCAGGTTTTAGGTCTCTGTGAGCTACTTTCTTGGAATGAAGGTATTTGACCCCTCTAATCAACTGCTTAAAGTAGAATTGAACTTGGTTCTCCTCCATACCACTTGGTTCAATTCTCTCTTGCAATGTTCCTCCGTTTACATATTCAAGGTAAATGTAAACAAACTTCCTGTCTCTATCTTCGCCAAGGAACGATACAACGTTCTTATGGTCTAGTCTTCTATGGATATCAATTTCCTTAGTCGGACTTGTTAGACCTCTAATTCTAATGGATTTTCGTGCGAATTGTACTTGAGTTGTGGTATCTTTCACAAGATAAACAGAGCCAAAGGAACCTCTGCCCAACAACTTCAGTACTTTTATATTTCTTTGATCCGAAATTTTAAATTTCTTGTTTTTCATTGGAATCTCTTCTACAATTTTTCGTTTTTTTATCTTCTGTCTTTTGATCTCTTCTGTTACAATCTTCGCGGTCTTCGAGACACGCGAGATGTGTTCAAAGGATTCGAGAAGAGTGTCTTCCATCTTTGCAGATTCCAAGAAGACTTCGATCTCTTCAATGTGGTTATTAAGCAGGACTTCTCTCTCTTTGTCGCTGCATCCACTTAGTAAGGCTCGAATGCTCCTTTCGAAGCTCCTTTCGAGGTCCTTTGAATTCTTCTGTGGCCCTAGGCCACCAGCTCCTGTTCCTCCTTCGGTTGTTGTGTGGTTGAGCTCCATGTCTTCGCCAAACGGTGAAACCTTTAGGTATTTGAACAAAAATTACTTGCGGTAAGAGGTCTTTAGAGAATCTAGGATATACATTACACCAATGAAGTCTTTCCGCCCATTTTCACGTAAGTTACGTTACAGGAACATGTGACCATTATCATTTATACAGGTGGAGACCATGTTTAGATTGCATTTACCAATCATAATAGACCAAATAAGGATGCATTTTGTTGACATTATATGAATATCTGCTCCCCTGATACCCTTTTGTGAGGTTCAAATATGATCATAGAATGCATTGTTATAAAGACCTGCATTTTTATTCTTTTTTTCTCATTGCAGAAGTCGTGAAGTAATTTTCATGTCTCAAGGAACTCGGACATAAAAAGAAATTTTTATTTTTATTTTCTAAACTTAAACTTTGCATAATATGGATAATACAATGTTTTGATAATAGGCCCAAGCAACCCATAATTGTTAAGGAGCCTACGCCAAGAGGCGCTGAGTAGTTACGGCCAAAGCCATCACCTTTACCCTATTTGCTTTGGGGACCTGTTGGAACAGGTAACAGTCAGTGCTGGGAATCGAAGAAAAGTGCGGGATTCGAACTCACAAATAATAGGATGTGGGGCCAGCACGCTTCCGATTACGCTACCAGCAAAATATAAGCTATACATTCAGATTAATGACAATGCAAAAAATACGAATATTCAAGATAAAGGAAAAATTACACAAAATTTCATTGTCATCAATACTGTCGTCCTCATCGTCGTCGTAGTTATGTGCATTAAAAAGTCAGACAACGAAAAACTTTTTGCAAGATATCTGGCCTAACTGTTATGTTTTAGGTCTTCCCATCATCATCATCATCTTCATATTCATTATCATCATCCATCAATCATCATCCATTAATCATTATCATCCATCAATCATCATCATCATCGGTACTACTACAACTACTGCTTTAATCACTTAAGAAATTGATCACTATCCCTCACAAAAGCTCAAGTTCCGCAGAAACCTAGAAATCATGAGAACCAGAGTGATAAACTCTGCCATACACTAGATAATCTCTGTTTCGTTCATTCTCTTTTTCACTCCCCTCCTCTTCATATTTGCTCTTTCCCCTCTCTACCGTAATCTCTCCTACATATGTATAAACATTCAATGTATATTTATTATATTTGGTTTACCATAAGATATGCCAAAGAGATCGACTGAGACAATTAGGAAAGCGAATGACGAAAGCTTGGTTGAAAAGGAATATTTGTGCGTGTAATCTCTTGTATCTCTATAGTTGTGTGATTTACCATGGTCTTGGTTCACGTGCTCGACTCGTGATCAATAAGGATTACCCTCCCGGATGAGAGCTTACGGATCATATAGCACGATTTATGAGTGATATATATATATATATATATATATATATATATATATATATACTACAGGTGAAAAATTTAATCATACAACTCTCAATCACGTGAAAACCACTGTAGGAGTAAAAAAGACTGGAGAAGGGGAATCTATATATTTCGATTGCAAACAGCAATTCTCTTCTGTAGATATCTACTGAAGAAGATTGCAGTACATATCTATATATTTCGATCGCAAACTGCAATCCTCTTCAGTCTTCTTTTCTCCAAGAGTGGTTTGCACATGATATATATATATATATATATATATATATATTGTATATAATAGCATGATGACAACTCACAATTTTCTTGCTAACTTGTTCAATACTGCGAGCAAGGCGACGTATTTCAAGGCAGAATAATACATACAAAAGTCAAATCGGAAATATACAGAAATAGTGTTACATAAATGAGCTAAGGAGAGGTTACAAACAAACAAATAATATGAAATAAGTACTAACTTATGAGAGGTGGAAAAAATGACAGAAACCCCAGCAATGACAATTGATCACCCCCGCCGTGGGGTGGTCAATTGTTCACCGTGCTGTGAGGTGGAAGAATGGGCATCATCAATATGGAAATGTGCGATCATGGCTTTAGAAGAAGGGAGAATTTGGAGATCTTGAAGCTGCTTATTCATGTCGGGGTTGCTGTGTTTGATATGCAACATACGCATATATATATATACATATATATATATATATTGGAAGGAGGCCATTTTGAATACAGGCTTTGTTGAAGTCTACAGCAGTAGTAGCATTGTTCAACTTGTAAGAAGTACTCTCGATATTTCGAATGAGAGTGCGGAGGTTGGAGGTCAGGGTATTGATAGAATCTCCAAGGTACATGTTGTTTACTCTAGACGTCTTTCGACCCAATCAGAGGTCATCTTCAGGAGTTACAATATACACTGTGAAAACAGGAATGACATACGAGGTGTGGCGGGGGAGATTTTGTACCCGCGAAGAAACACTGGGACAGGAAGTCATACGAGGTGTGGCGGGGGAGATGTCGTGTCCGCATAGCTACCCACGGAGTGCCGACGGGTTCCCTGTAGGTTGCTGGTTGGGCTTTCTCATTGATGGGAGTGAAACTTCAGGCTGTAGCTGGATATTGATGGAGGGTTGATCCAGACGAATAAAAATTGATTCAGCCATCCTTCATCTCCTTCTGTCTTGTTCACGATACAGTATTGTATATATATATATATATATATATATATATATATATATAATATTTATATATGTAGAAAGTTCAATGTATATCCGCGTTTATACCTAAGGCATGACCCTACCAATATATTTATATACAAAAACACTCACAACCTAATATAAACGCATATATATACACGCAAACACACACACATACGCGCGCGCACACATACACACACACACACACATATATATATATATGATTATTTCGCATAATTATTTCTATAAATCGTTTCCGTCTATTTTCCCGAAACCGTAGATCTCTAAAATCTCAAATATAAAAAAATCTCATCAGTCCTTAAGGCATTTTTCTAACATATATCAAGAGTCGACGATAAGGCGTTTTACGTGCCATTATTTCTCAAACTACAAGAGTTTCGTTAAGAATGGTGCGAAAGCCGAGCACAGGAACTTTCAGATGATATAAATATAATATATAATTATTTCTATAAAACGTTTCCGTCTATTTTCCCGAAACCGTAGATTTCTAAAATCTTAAATATAAAAAATCTCATCAGTCGCTAAGGCATTTTTCTAACATACATCAACTATCGGCGATAAAGATGGCGGGAAAAATGCTGCTGCTTATATACGAAGATCCAGGCATTTGTGGAAGTGGCTGACAGCTACTAAGGAAGTGTCCAAGAAGGAGTTTAAAGAGAACAAAGAGTTAGCCGCTAGACTCAGAAACGAGCACAGAAACAAGTTCCCTGCGTTGTATTCCAACACTAAAGCGTTTAACGTGAAAGCGTCTATTCAGGAGTTTCAAAGGAAGGTGATTGTTTTCAAGGAGACACGGATGAACGGAGATCACCGAAACTTAAATCAACCAGTATGTGCACTGATACACATTCAGACGGCGGAGACGAATCTCCTGCGGTTAGGAAAAAACGTATTACATGTGAGACTGAATAAAAACCATGATTCGCATAAGGTCCTTTCATTTACACATCTTACATACCTTATGATCTCAGTAGCAGAAAGGGGCGTAGCCCAGAGCGCGAAGCGCCGCAGGTCAAACAACCCGGCGTAGCCAGGTGTGGCGAAGCCGCTGCTTGTATATATATATATATATATATATATATATATATATATATATATATATATATGTATCTATATATATATGTCTGTGTGTGTGTGATATCGGCTGTGTGGATCTTGGTTGGCGTCAAGAAATTTTATTCAGCTGAGGGAAACCTCGGAATAATTATGGTGTTAATGAATACACCTTAAACAGAAGATGGTCATGCTGACCAATGTTTCAGAATTAATTGTTGATATTTCTTCTAGAATTTTACTCATGATTTAGTTTAGATGAGTTTCATGGGAATTTTTTTCGTTCAACCTTGGAACCAACTGTTTTGTTTGATCTTTGAAAGCGTTGCTCTGTATTTTCGTTTTCGAGCAAGAATATTTTGAAGGAGACTAAAAGCTTTCTTGGACAGTGATCTCCAAGGACTTCGGAGACGCATTTCTGAAGATGAAGAGGACCAGATCGCAAAGTTAACATCTTTGGTCTGAGCGTCCTCCCAAGGCTTCTGACCGGTAAGGAGCTGGAAGAGGATGATGCCGCAAGACCAAACGTCTGCGGGCTCTCCTCTATATCTTCCAGTAAAGACTTCGGGTGCAATGTACCCGGATGTGCCACATACCTGCCACAGGTACCTGTCCTTCTCGAACTCTATAGCCAGACCGAAGTCTCCGATTTTGAGATCTTCGGTTGTGGACAGGAGAAGGTTCTCAGGTTTTAGGTCTCTGTGAGCTACTTTCTTTGAATGAAGGTATTTGACCCCTCTGATCAACTGCTTAAAGTAGAATTGAAGTTGGTTCTCCTCCATACCACTTGGTTCAATTCTGTCTTGTAGTGTGCCTCCGTTTACATATTCGAGGTAAATGTAAACAAACTTCCTATCTCTATATTCACCAAGGAACGATACAACATTCTTATGGTCTAGTCGTCTATGGATTTCAATTTCCTTAGTCTGACTTGTTAGACCTCTAATTCTAATGGATTTCTGTGCGCATTGTACTTGAGTTGTGGTATCTTTCACAAGATAAACAGAGCCAAAGGAACCTCTGCCCAACAACTTCAGTACTTTTATATTTCTTAGATCTGAAATTTTAAATTTCTTGTTTTTCTCTGGAATCTCTTCTACAAATTTTCGTTTTTTTATTTGAGGTCTTTTGATCTCTTCGACTACAATCTTCGCGGTCTTCGAGACACGCGAGATGTGTTCAGAGGATTCGAGAAGAGTGTCTTCCATCTTTGCAGATTCCAAGAAGACTTCGATCTCTTCAATGTGGTTATTAAGCAGGACTTCTCTCTCTTTGTCGCTGCATCCACTTAGTAAGGCTCGAATGCTCCTTTCGAAGCCTATTTCGAGGTCCCTGGAATTCTTCTGTGGCCCCAGGCCTCCAGCTGTTCCTCCTTCGGTTTTTGTGTCGTTGAGCTCCATGTCTTCGCCAAACGGTGAATCCTTCAGGTATTTGAACAAAAATTACGTCCGTTAAGAGGTCTTTAGAGAATCTCGGATATACATTACACCAATGAAGTCTTTCCGCCCATTTTCAAATAAGTTACATTACAGGAACATGTGACCATTATCATTTAGATTGCATTTAGCAATCATGATAAACCAAATAAGGATGCATTTTTTACATCACATGAATATCTGCTCTCCAAATAACCTTTTGCTAGGTCCAAATATGATCATAGAATGCATTGTTTTAAAGACCTGCTTTTTTTTTTTTTTTTTCAGAAATCGTGAAATAGTTTTCATGTCTCAAGGAACTCGGGCATAATTTTTTTTTTTTTCTAAACTTAAATTTTGCCGAATATGGATAATACAATTTTCTGATAATAGGCCCAAGGAAACCGTAGTTGATAAGGAGCCTACGCCAAAAGGCGCTGAGTAGTTACGGCCAAAGCCGTCACCTTTGCCCTATGTGCTTTGGGGACCTGTTGGAAAGGTAACAGTCTGTGCTGGGAATCGAAGAAAAGTGCGGGATTCGAACTCACAAATAATAGGATGTGGGACCAGCACGCTTCCGATTACGCTACCAGCAAAACATAAGCTATACATTCAGGTTAATGACAATGCAAAAAATACGAATATAAAATAAAGGAAAAATTACAAATTTGTATTGTCATCAATACTGTTGTCATCGTCGTCGTCGTCATCATCATTATCATCATTCATCGTCGTCGTCATCATCATCATCATCATCATCCATCAATCATCATCATCATCGGTACTACTACAACTACTACTTTAATCACTTAACAAATTGATCACTATCCCTCACAAAAGCTCAAGTTCCGCAGAAACCTAGAAATCATGAGAACCAGAGTGATAATCTCTGCCATACACTAGATAATCTCTGTTTCATCCATTCTCCTTTTCACTCCCCTCCTCTTCGTATTTGCTCTTTCCCCTCTCTACCGTAAATTCTCCTACATATGTATAAACATTCAATGCATATCTATTGTATATGTAAATCAATGAACAGGAATGCTTAAACGTGGTATACATAAGGAAAAACAGGTTGAGAACTCATGATGTATGTCGCGGATGCTACTCAACAGCATCTGAGCTGAGGTTGATTTATCCTCTCGACGGTTGAGAAGCTGGTGAGGACTTGAGCTACAGCAGCTGCCTTGTCCTGGGTCTCCTCTGCCAGCTGCGTGGGGCAGTTGTTCCTATTCATTTGTTGTTATTAATAATTATCATCATCGCCCACGATTCTCATATTACTTCCAATCCGTCTCGGTTGTGTTCTGCTTTGCTTGGTTTCCTGAACACGCGTCTTTCCTGGCCCATCCTTCTGGTCTTCTTCCTCCTCTTTTTCATTTGTGTTATTATGATCTTGTTTATATTTTGATTTATTTATTAATACTTTCAGCGGGTTCATTCGCTTTCTCAATGAATCTTTTCTTAGGCCTTTTTAGTATTTTTTCGTTCCTTTCGGGTTGTGTTCTGTTGTGGTTGGTTTCCCTGATACACGTCTGTCTGGTCCTTCCTCTCTTTTCTTTTTCCTCCTCTTTTCCATTCCGTTGTTATCATTTTACGAAGGAATACAAAGGGAGAACATACCGACAGAAGACAATTTGGTCCATAAGTTGGTCGGGTGCTAAGAATAGATCAATATTTATCTTTTCATTTATTTTCAATAATTTTCAGTGTTTTTATTCCTTTTCTCACTAAATCTCTTTATTTTATTTTTATTTTATGATGTATGTTTTCTTTTTGCTTTCAATTCTGTTCGTATTTTTGGTTTGGACACATGGAAAGAATGAGTGAAGAAAGACTAGTAAAAGAGGTATGGAAGGCAGATGTGGAGGGAGTGAACATGAGGGGACGTCCTAGGATGAGGTGGATGGATGGGGTGAAGTGGGCTTTGGGGAAGAGGGGAATGTCTGTTGAGGAAGGAAGGGCGAGGACGGAAGACGGAGGTGAGTGGAGAATGGTTGTATATGGATGATGTTGTGATTGCATGAGGAGGTATGGGAGGGGGGGTGGGGTAGTATGTGTGAGTAAATTTTGACGTAGCCCGAAGGGATTTCTCCCCGTCCTCTCCTTATATGCAAGGGGGGACGGAGAGGGGTGGTCGCCGATTAAATGAAGCGGCCTTGCTGTGGATGTGCTGTGTCTTGCGACACTGCTTCTGACCCAGGGCGGTGGGCAAGGTGCAGGGATGACCCGTCATCCAGGAGGTGCTCAGATGAGAGGGAGGGTGGGAGGGGTGTGTGGAGTGTATTTAGGGATGAAATGGGTGGGAGTGTTTTTATGCCTTTCCCTTTTTGGCTACCTCCCTTGAAAGGGGGAAAAAGCCTTGGTATATGTATGTATGTATGTATTTTTGTTATATCATTTTCTTAGTCACTCGTCATGCTTAGAAAGCAAAAGAAACCTAATAGTTATGTGCATTAAAAAGTCAGACAACGAAAAAGTTTTTGCAAGATATCTGGCCTAACTGTTATGTTTTACGTCTTCCCTATTTAAACTGCCTCTCTTCACTTTTTTTCAATTTCTTCATCTTACTTTACACCTACTATTCGACTGTCTTCATTATTCTCTTCTTCTCCTCTTATATCTTTATCCTTTTTCCCAGTTTCTACAGATTCTCACTTAATCCTTCTTTACTCTTACGTTTCACCCCTTTCCGTAGGCTACTCTTCTTCTTCTCCTATCTCATCTCCATCTCCTCATCACACTCAAATTCACCCAATCACGTAACCAATATCCCGCATCTCTCTCTGAATAGGATGCCCAATCCCAAGGGATGAGGCTTAGTCTTCAGTACCTGACTCATCTTGATAACCAATCATGATTGGGATGTCACAATGATGAGACCTTAGCTGTGACGTCATGGGTATAGGTATGCCATGACGTCATCAGTTTAATTATGTATTCGGTGTAGTTTTGGGATCACAAACTAAGTTGGAGGCACGCACTAATAACTGATAGTTACTGGATCTCAGACGATTATATATCGTTTTGCAAATGGTTTCGTATTCGCTTAGTTGTCAGGAAATAGATTTATTTTGGAAGGGGGTAGAAACAACTTCCCCGACCGTGTAGTTAATGAATGGAATAAACTTCCTGCAGAGGTAGTGCAATGTACTTCAATTCGAAACTTTAAGATTCGTTTAGATAAACACCTAGATAAGATACTGTAATGCCTGCCAATTATTTTATTTGTTTATTTGTTATTATTTGTCTCTGTTTATTATTATATGCTTGTTTATCACTTATTATTATTTATCTATCCATTTATTATTATTTACGATTTACCTGTTTGTTTATTGTTTAACTTTACCGATTTATTTCTTTTATTTACTCTTATTTATATTATTATAGTTTTATTGATTTATTTGTTTATTTATTAATTTCTCTATCATTATTATATATTTTTTTCGCATCCGACGTAGTTATGGACCAAAAGGTCTCCTGTCGGCATGCTCCTCTTTTGTAATCCTTTGAATCCCGTATTCTCTTCGATCCTTAGCAGTGATCGTTACCTGCCCTAACAATTCAAGTGCATAAATAGGGCAAGATGATGGCTTCATGTATAGCTACGCGTCTCCTGGTGAAGGCTCCTCACCGTCTTCTCTATTCACTGCTTGCAAATAACATCAAAGCTGAATCAGCTTTGCGTCAGGAACTACCATCTACAGGGTTAAGAGGACGGTGCCTTAAGAAAGGACTTTGGTTTAGGTGATGGGGGACAAATGCTTAGTGTAAATGACTCGCCTAACCTCTGTTTTTTAATCAGGACAGGAACCCACGCGTTTCACCTTCCTAACGACTTCTAGTAATAATTTCGTTGCCAAGAACTACTTCGTAAGGAATTGTGTTGATGGAGAGAAGTATTACTCGACAACAAGTCACTGCACTGAACCTCCCAACTAAATGTTTATCGTACTAGTAAACATCTCATATTATTATTTCTCATTTATCCACGAAGAGATGTGATCAGAGGGAAGAAAAGTGGTGGATGGGAGTGGAAAGAGTGAGAGATGGTACGTGCCTTTGACTTGACTACCTCCTTTTATATGGAGGAAGAAACCCTAGGTGGCCCACCGTGGCTCGGTTGGTAAAGCGCGAGTCTGTCAACTGCGCGGGGATTCGTCGTCGGTTCGAATTCTGGTCGCGGCGCAGAGGTTAGGAAGGGCATCTACTCCGTGTAATGGCCCGCGACCGCTGGTCACCTCGGACCTGAAGTGACTTGTTGACATCACTGTGTGATATATTAGTTTCCTCCAGGTATCGCCCTTGCAGTGGGATACCGTGGACACCCACCGTCACTTGCGTTCATGTGCGAACAGTTCCGGACCATCTGCAAGATTGAAGACCGACCAGGTACCAGCCCCGGAAACCACGAATAAAAGCCTTTGGTTTATAGATAGATATATTTTTATTTATTTAGTGATGAAAGTAGCAGTGACAAAAAATATATCCAAGCTTTTTCATTACCAACCTGAACCATGTGTTATGACATACTGTGGCCGAGTGAAAAGTTATGGAAATGAGTGCCACTTTCCCCTTCGTCTTCTTTCCCTTCCTTCCCCTTCCTTCCTCTTCTTCCTCCTCCTGCACGGCAGCAGCCCTATATTGTCCACAAGGATATAAGCCCTGGTCAACTACAAGCCATAACTAGAGTCACTCCTCCCCCCTCTTCTCCTCCTCATTCTCTTCTCCCCCTCCTTCTCTTCTCCCCCTTCCCTTCTCCCCCTCCCCTTCCTTCTCTCCTCTCTTCCCCTTCCTTTTCCCCTCCCCCTACCTTCTCCCCTCCCCTTCCTTCTCTCGCCTCTCCTCTTCTCCCCTCCCCTTCCTTCTCTCCTCCCCTCTTTCTCTCCTACCCATACCCTCTACCCCCTCCCTTCTCCCCTCCCCTCCCTTCTCCCCTCCCCTCCCTTCTCCCCTCCCCTCCCTTCTCCCCTCCCCTCCTCTCCTTCTCTCCTCCCCTCCCTTCTCCCCTCCCCTCCTCCTCTCCTTTCCTCCTCCCCTCCATCTCTCCTCTCCTCCTTCCTCTCCTCCCCTGCCATCCTCCCCTCATTGTCTCCTTCTCTCCATCTCTCCTCACCCCGTCTCATCCCCACCCCTCTCTCCTCCCCTCCTCCTCTTCTCCCTTCCTCCTCTTCTTCCCTCCTCCTCCTCCTCCCCTCCTCCTCTCCTCCCCACTCCTCTTCTCCCCCCCCTCCTCTCCTCCCCCTCCTCTCCTCCCCCTCCTCTCCTCCCTTCCTCCTCTCCTCCCCCTCCTCTCCTTTCCTCCTCCCCTCCATCTCTCCTCTCCTCCTTCTCTCCTGCCCTGCCATCCTCCCCTCATTGTCTCCTCCTCTCCATCTCTCCTCACCTCCTCCTCTCCTCCCCTCCATCTCTCCTCACATTCTCTTCTCTCCTTCCCTCTTTCTCTCCTCCTTAACCCTCTCTCCTCCCCTCCTTCTCTCCTCACCTTCTCCCCCTCCTCCCCTGCTCCTCTCTTACCCTCCTCCTCTCTTTCCCTTCTCTCCTCCTTTTCCCCTCTTCCCCTACTTTTCTTCTCCCCCATTTCCTCTCCTCCTTTCCTTTTCTCCTCCCCTCATTCACTTCTCTCTTCCTTCTCTCGTCACCTCACTCTCCTCTCTCTTCCTTCTCTCCTCCCCTCATCTCCTCCTCTCTTCCTTCTCTCCTCCCCTCCTCTTCTCCCTCCCTCCTTTTCTCCTTTCCTCGGCTGCTTCTCTCCTCCCCTCCTCCTCTCCTCCCCTCATTTACTTCTCTCTTCCTTCTCTCCTCCCCTCCTTCTCAACTCACCTTTATCTCCTTCCCTACTTCTCTTCTTCACTAATTCTCTTCTCCCTTCCATCTCTCCATCCTTCCTTCCCTCCTCCCCTCTTCTCCATCCTTCCTTCTCTCCTCCCCACCTTCTCTCCTCCCTTCCTTCTCTCATCCCTTCCTCCTCTCCTCCCTCTTCCCCTCCTTCTTTCCTCCACTCCTCTCCTCCCCACCTTCTCTCCCCATTCTCTCTCCCCTTTTTTTCTTCCCATCTTTCTCTCTTCCCCCACCTTCTCTCTCTTTCTTTCCTTCTCTCTTCCCCTCCTTCTTTCTTCCCGTCTTCTTCTCCTTCTCTCCTCCCCCTCTCCCCTTCTCTCCTTCTCTCCTCCCCTCCCTCTCTCATTCCAACATTCTCTCCTCTCCTTCCTTTCGCTCCTTTTCTCCTCCCTTCCTTCTCTCCTTCCTTCCTCTCCTCCCCGCCTTCTCTCCTCCCCTCCTCCCCTCATTCTCTTCTCCCCTTCTTGTCTCTCCTCCCTCTCCTATCCCTCCCTTCCCTTCCCCCTCCTTTTCTCTCCACCTCACCTCGCCTATCTTTTCTCCTAACCTACTTCTGTCCTTCCCTTCTTCTCTCCTCCCTTCTTTCTCTCCTTCTCCTCCTTTTCCGCTCTCCTCTCGCCATTTTCCCCCCCCACTCCGCTTCTCGTCTCCCCTTCCCCCACCTCCCCCTCTCTTCATTCCCCCCCCACTTTTTCCTTCCACCTCCACCTTCCTCTCCTAGTACCCCTATCTCGACCTCATCCCTTTCCTCTCCCCCCCTTTCCTCTCCCCCCCTTTCCTCTCCTTCCCCTTTCCTCTCCTCCCCTTTTCCTCTCCTCCCTCCTTTCTCATTTCCCCCTTTCCTCCCCTCCCCCTTTTCCCCCCTTTCCTCCTTTCCCCCTTTCCTCTCCTCCCCCTTTCCTCTCTCCTTCCCCTTTCCTCTCCTCCCCTTTTCCTCTCCTCCCCATTTCCTCTCCTTCCCCTTTCCACTCCTCCCCTCTTTCCTCTCAACCCCCTTTCCTCTCCTCCCCCTTTCTTCTCTTCCCTCTTTCGCGTTCTCCCCCTTTCCTCTCCTTCCTCTTTCCTCTCCTTCTCCTTTCCTCTCCTCCCCCTTTCCTCTCTTCCCCATACCCAACCCCTCTCCTCCCGCTTTCCTCTCTTCCCCCTACCTAACCCCTCTCCCCCTTTTCCTCTCTTCCCACTACCCAACCCCTCTCCTCCCTTTTCTCTCTTCCCCCTATCCAACCCCTCTCCTCCCTTTCCTCCCCCTTTCCTCTCCTCCCCCTACCCAAGCCCCCTCTCCTCCCTTCACCAGTCTTCCCCCATTGTCACCTCTTCCCCCTTGTCTTACTTCCTTTCATCCTCTTTTCTAGATTTTTTCCCAATTCCCATGCCCCACAATCAAACATAAAAAACACTTGAGCATTGTACTAGATATCCAGATTGAAAACCAACGTAGACGTGTCATGCAAATTTTGGAAAACTGGTATTTCCTGATAGAAATAGACTTAATCGCTTGGTAATGCAATAATCTTGGTTTAAAACACTTTGGTTTACCATAAGATATGCCACAGAGATCGACTGAGAAAAATAGGAATGCGAATGACCAGAGCTTGGTTGAAAAGGAATATTTGTGCGTGTAATCTCTTGTATCTCTATAGTTGTGTGATTTACCATGGTCTTGGTTCACGTGCTCGACTCGTGATCAATAAGTATTACCCTCCCGGATGAAACCTTACGGATCATATAGCACTATTTATTGGTGATATATATATATATATATATATATATATATATATATATATATATATATATATATGTATAAACATATGAATATTTCTATAAATCGTTTCCGTCTATTTTCCCGAAACCGTAGATCTCTAAAATCTCAAATATAAAAAATCTCATCAGTCGTTAAGGCATTTTTCTAAAATATATCAAGAATCGGCGATAAAGATGGCGGGAAAAAACGATGCCGCTTATATACGAAGATCCAGGCATTTGTGGAAGTGGCTGACAGCTACTAAGGAGTGTCCAAGAAGGAGTTTAAAGAGAACAAAGAGTTAGCCGCTGGACTCAGAAATGAGCACAAAAACAAGTTCTCTGCGTTGTATTCGAACACTAAAGCGTTTAACGTGAAAGCATCTATTCAGTAGTTTCAAAGGAAGGTGATTTTTTTCAAGGAGACACGGATGAACGGAGATCACCGAAATGTAAATCAACCAGTATGTGCACTGATACAGATTCAGACGGCGGAGACGAATCTCCTCCGGTTAGGAAAAAACGTATTACATGTGAGACTGAATAAAAACCACGATTCGCATAAGGTCCTTTCATTTACACATCTTACATACCTTATGATCTCAGAAGCAGAAAGGGGCGTAGCCCAGGGCGCGAAGCGCCGCAGGTCAAACAACCCGGCGTAGCCAGGTGCGGCGAAGCCGCTGCTTGTATATATATATATATATATATATATATATATATATATATATGTCTGTGTGTGTGTGTGTGATATCGGCTGTGTGGACCTTGGTTGGCGTCAAGAAATTTTATTCAGCTGAGGGAAACCTCGGAATAATTATGGTGTTAATGAATACACCTTAAACAGAAGATGGTCATGCTGACCAATGTTTCAGAATTAATTGTTGATATTTCCTCTAGAATTATACTCATGATTTAGTTTAGATGAATTTCATGCGCTTTAATTTCGTTCAACCTTGGAACCAACTGTTTTGTTTGATCTTTGAAAGCGTTGCTCTGTATTTTCGTTTTCGAGCAAGAATATTTTGAAGGAGACTAAAAGCTTTCTTGGACAGTGATCTCCAAGGACTTCGGAGACGCATTTCTGAAGATGAAGAGGACCAGATCTCAAAGTTAACATCTTTGGTCTGAGCGTCCTCCCAAGGCTTCTGACCGGTAAGTAGCTGGAAGAGGATGATGCCGCAAGACCAAACGTCTGCGGGCTCTCCTCTGTATCTTCCAGTAAAGACTTCGGGTGCAATGTACCCGGATGTTCCACATACCTGCCACAGGTACCTGTCCTTCTCGAACTCTATAGCCAGACCGAAGTCTCCGATTTTGAGATCTTCGGTTCTGGACAGGAAAAGGTTCTCAGGTTTTAGGTCTCTGTGAGCTACTTTCTTGGAATGAAGGTATTTGACCCCTCTAATCAACTGCTTAAAGTAGAATTGAACTTGGTTCTCCTCCATACCACTTGGTTCAATTCTCTCTTGCAATGTTCCTCCGTTTACATATTCAAGGTAAATGTAAACAAACTTCCTGTCTCTATCTTCGCCAAGGAACGATACAACGTTCTTATGGTCTAGTCTTCTATGGATATCAATTTCCTTAGTCGGACTTGTTAGACCTCTAATTCTAATGGATTTTCGTGCGAATTGTACTTGAGTTGTGGTATCTTTCACAAGATAAACAGAGCCAAAGGAACCTCTGCCCAACAACTTCAGTACTTTTATATTTCTTTGATCCGAAATTTTAAATTTCTTGTTTTTCATTGGAATCTCTTCTACAATTTTTCGTTTTTTTATCTTCTGTCTTTTGATCTCTTCTGTTACAATCTTCGCGGTCTTCGAGACACGCGAGATGTGTTCAAAGGATTCCAGAAGAGTGTCTTCCATCTTTGCAGATTCCAAGAAGACTTCGATCTCTTCAATGTGGTTATTAAGCAGGACTTCTCTCTCTTTGTCGCTGCATCCACTTAGTAAGGCTCGAATGCTCCTTTCGAAGCTCCTTTCGAGGTCCTTTGAATTCTTCTGTGGCCCTAGGCCACCAGCTCCTGTTCCTCCTTCGGTTGTTGTGTGGTTGAGCTCCATGTCTTCGCCAAACGGTGAAACCTTTAGGTATTTGAACAAAAATTACTTGCGGTAAGAGGTCTTTAGAGAATCTAGGATATACATTACACCAATGAAGTCTTTCCGCCCATTTTCACGTAAGTTACGTTACAGGAACATGTGACCATTATCATTTATACAGGTGGAGACCATGTTTAGATTGCATTTACCAATCATAATAGACCAAATAAGGATGCATTTTGTTGACATTATATGAATATCTGCTCCCCTGATACCCTTTTGTGAGGTTCAAATATGATCATAGAATGCATTGTTATAAAGACCTGCATTTTTATTCTTTTTTTTTCTCATTGCAGAAGTCGTGAAGTAATTTTCATGTCTCAAGGAACTCGGACATAAAAAGAAATTTTTATTTTTATTTTCTAAACTTAAACTTTGCATAATATGGATAATACAATGTTTTGATAATAGGCCCAAGCAACCCATAATTGTTAAGGAGCCTACGCCAAGAGGCGCTGAGTAGTTACGGCCAAAGCCATCACCTTTACCCTATTTGCTTTGGGGACCTGTTGGAACAGGTAACAGTCAGTGCTGGGAATCGAAGAAAAGTGCGGGATTCGAACTCACAAATAATAGGATGTGGGGCCAGCACGCTTCCGATTACGCTACCAGCAAAATATAAGCTATACATTCAGATTAATGACAATGCAAAAAATACGAATATTCAAGATAAAGGAAAAATTACACAAAATTTCATTGTCATCAATACTGTCGTCCTCATCGTCGTCGTAGTTATGTGCATTAAAAAGTCAGACAACGAAAAACTTTTTGCAAGATATCTGGCCTAACTGTTATGTTTTAGGTCTTCCCATCATCATCATCATCATCATCTTCATATTCATTATCATCATCCATCAATCATCATCCATTAATCATTATCATCCATCAATCATCATCATCATCGGTACTACTACAACTACTGCTTTAATCACTATCGCTCACAGAAACTCAAGTTCCGCAGAAACCTAGAAATCATGAGAACCAGAGTGATAAACTCTGCCATACACTAGATAATCTCTGTTTCGTTCATTCTCTTTTTCACTCCCCTCCTCTTCATATTTGCTCTTTCCCCTCTCTACCGTAATCTCTCCTACATATGTATAAACATTCAATGTATATTTATTATATTTGGTTTACCATAAGATATGCCAAAGAGATCGACTGAGACAATTAGGAAAGCGAATGACGAAAGCTTGGTTGAAAAGGAATATTTGTGCGTGTAATCTCTTGTATCTCTATAGTTGTGTGATTTACCATGGTCTTGGTTCACGTGCTCGACTCGTGATCAATAAGGATTACCCTCCCGGATGAGAGCTTACGGATCATATAGCACGATTTATGAGTGATATATATATATATATATATATATATATATATATATATATATATATATATATATATATATACTACAGGTGAAAAATTTAATCATACAACTCTCAATCACGTGAAAACCACTGTAGGAGTAAAAAAGACTGGAGAAGGGGAATCTATATATTTCGATTGCAAACAGCAATTCTCTTCTGTAGATATCTACTGAAGAAGATTGCAGTACATATCTATATATTTCGATCGCAAACTGCAATCCTCTTCAGTCTTCTTTTCTCCAAGAGTGGTTTGCACGTGATATATATATATATATATATATATATATATATATATATATATATATATATTGTATATAATAGCATGATGACAACTCACAATTTTCTTGCTAACTTGTTCAATACTGCGAGCAAGGCGACGTATTTCAAGGCAGAATAATACATACAAAAGTCAAATCGGAAATATACAGAAATAGTGTTACATAAATGAGCTAAGGAGAGGTTACAAACAAACAAATAATATGAAATAAGTACTAACTTATGAGAGGTGGAAAAAATGACAGAAACCCCAGCAATGACAATTGATCACCCCCGCCGTGGGGTGGTCAATTGTTCACCGTGCTGTGAGGTGGAAGAATGGGCATCATCAATATGGAAATGTGCGATCATGGCTTTAGAAGAAGGGAGAATTTGGAGATCTTGAAGCTGCTTATTCATGTCGGGGTTGCTGTGTTTGATATGCAACATACGCATATATATATATATATATATACATATATATATATATATTGGAAGGAGGCCATTTTGAATACAGGCTTTGTTGAAGTCTACAGCAGTAGTAGCATTGTTCAACTTGTAAGAAGTACTCTCGATATTTCGAATGAGAGTGCGGAGGTTGGAGGTCAGGGTATTGATAGAATCTCCAAGGTACATGTTGTTTACTCTAGACGTCTTTCGACCCAATCAGAGGTCATCTTCAGGAGTTACAATATACACTGTGAAAACAGGAATGACATACGAGGTGTGGCGGGGGAGATTTTGTACCCGCGAAGAAACACTGGGACAGGAAGTCATAAATGTGTGGCGGGGGAGATGTGTCCGCATAGCTACCCACGGAGTGCCGACGGGTTCCCTGTAGGTTGCTGGTTGGGCTTTCTCATTGATGGGAGTGAAACTTCAGGCTGTAGCTGGATATTGATGGAGGGTTGATCCAGACGAATAAAAATTGATTCAGCCATCCTTCATCTCCTTCTGTCTTGTTCACGATACAGTATTGTATATATATATATATATATATATATATATATATATATATATATATATAATATTTATATATGTAGAAAGTTCAATGTATATCCGCGTTTATACCTAAGGCATGACCCTACCAATATATTTATATACAAAAACACTCACAACCTAATATAAACGCATATATATACACGCAAACACACACACATACGCGCGCGCACACATACACACACACACACACACATATATATATATATATATATATATATGATTATTTCGCATAATTATTTCTATAAATCGTTTCCGTCTATTTTCCCGAAACCGTAGATCTCTAAAATCTCAAATATAAAAAAATCTCATCAGTCCTTAAGGCATTTTTCTAACATATATCAAGAGTCGACGATAAGGCGTTTACGTGCCATTATTTCTCAAACTACAAGAGTTTCGTTAAGAATGGTGCGAAAGCCGAGCACAGGAACTTTCAGATCATATAAATATAATATAATTATTTCTATAAAACGTTTCCGTCTATTTTCCCGAAACCGTAGATTTCTAAAATCTTAAATATAAAAAATCTCATCAGTCGCTAAGGCATTTTTCTAACATACATCAACTATCGGCGATAAAGATGGCGGGAAAAATGCTGCTGCTTATATACGAAGATCCAGGCATTTGTGGAAGTGGCTGACAGCTACTAAGGAAGTGTCCAAGAAGGAGTTTAAAGAGAACAAAGAGTTAGCCGCTAGACTCAGAAACGAGCACAGAAACAAGTTCCCTGCGTTGTATTCCAACACTAAAGCGTTTAACGTGAAAGCGTCTATTCAGGAGTTTCAAAGGAAGGTGATTGTTTTCAAGGAGACACGGATGAACGGAGATCACCGAAACTTAAATCAACCAGTATGTGCACTGATACACATTCAGACGGCGGAGACGAATCTCCTGCGGTTAGGAAAAAACGTATTACATGTGAGACTGAATAAAAACCATGATTCGCATAAGGTCCTTTCATTTACACATCTTACATACCTTATGATCTCAGTAGCAGAAAGGGGCGTAGCCCAGAGCGCGAAGCGCCGCAGGTCAAACAACCCGGCGTAGCCAGGTGTGGCGAAGCCGCTGCTTGTATATATATATATATATATATATATATATATATATGTATATATATATATATATGTCTGTGTGTGTGTGATATCGGCTGTGTGGATCTTGGTTGGCGTCAAGAAATTTTATTCAGCTGAGGGAAACCTCGGAATAATTATGGTGTTAATGAATACACCTTAAACAGAAGATGGTCATGCTGACCAATGTTTCAGAATTAATTGTTGATATTTCTTCTAGAATTTTACTCATGATTTAGTTTAGATGAGTTTCATGGGAATTTTTTTTCGTTCAACCTTGGAACCAACTGTTTTGTTTGATCTTTGAAAGCGTTGCTCTGTATTTTCGTTTTCGAGCAAGAATATTTTGAAGGAGACTAAAAGCTTTCTTGGACAGTGATCTCCAAGGACTTCGGAGACGCATTTCTGAAGATGAAGAGGACCAGATCGCAAAGTTAACATCTTTGGTCTGAGCGTCCTCCCAAGGCTTCTGACCGGTAAGGAGCTGGAAGAGGATGATGCCGCAAGACCAAACGTCTGCGGGCTCTCCTCTATATCTTCCAGTAAAGACTTCGGGTGCAATGTACCCGGATGTGCCACATACCTGCCACAGGTACCTGTCCTTCTCGAACTCTATAGCCAGACCGAAGTCTCCGATTTTGAGATCTTCGGTTGTGGACAGGAGAAGGTTCTCAGGTTTTAGGTCTCTGTGAGCTACTTTCTTTGAATGAAGGTATTTGACCCCTCTGATCAACTGCTTAAAGTAGAATTGAAGTTGGTTCTCCTCCATACCACTTGGTTCAATTCTGTCTTGTAGTGTGCCTCCGTTTACATATTCGAGGTAAATGTAAACAAACTTCCTATCTCTATATTCACCAAGGAACGATACAACATTCTTATGGTCTAGTCGTCTATGGATTTCAATTTCCTTAGTCTGACTTGTTAGACCTCTAATTCTAATGGATTTCTGTGCGCATTGTACTTGAGTTGTGGTATCTTTCACAAGATAAACAGAGCCAAAGGAACCTCTGCCCAACAACTTCAGTACTTTTATATTTCTTAGATCTGAAATTTTAAATTTCTTGTTTTTCTCTGGAATCTCTTCTACAAATTTTCGTTTTTTTATTTGAGGTCTTTTGATCTCTTCGACTACAATCTTCGCGGTCTTCGAGACACGCGAGATGTGTTCAGAGGATTCGAGAAGAGTGTCTTCCATCTTTGCAGATTCCAAGAAGACTTCGATCTCTTCAATGTGGTTATTAAGCAGGACTTCTCTCTCTTTGTCGCTGCATCCACTTAGTAAGGCTCGAATGCTCCTTTCGAAGCCTATTTCGAGGTCCCTGGAATTCTTCTGTGGCCCCAGGCCTCCAGCTGTTCCTCCTTCGGTTTTTGTGTCGTTGAGCTCCATGTCTTCGCCAAACGGTGAATCCTTCAGGTATTTGAACAAAAATTACGTCCGTTAAGAGGTCTTTAGAGAATCTCGGATATACATTACACCAATGAAGTCTTTCCGCCCATTTTCAAATAAGTTACATTACAGGAACATGTGACCATTATCATTTAGATTGCATTTAGCAATCATGATAAACCAAATAAGGATGCATTTTTTACATCACATGAATATCTGCTCTCCAAATAACCTTTTGCTAGGTCCAAATATGATCATAGAATGCATTGTTTTAAAGACCTGCTTTTTTTTTTTTTCAGAAATCGTGAAATAGTTTTCATGTCTCAAGGAACTCGGGCATAATTTTTTTTTTTTCTAAACTTAAATTTTGCCGAATATGGATAATACAATTTTCTGATAATAGGCCCAAGGAAACCGTAGTTGATAAGGAGCCTACGCCAAAAGGCGCTGAGTAGTTACGGCCAAAGCCGTCACCTTTGCCCTATGTGCTTTGGGGACCTGTTGGAAAGGTAACAGTCTGTGCTGGGAATCGAAGAAAAGTGCGGGATTCGAACTCACAAATAATAGGATGTGGGACCAGCACGCTTCCGATTACGCTACCAGCAAAACATAAGCTATACATTCAGGTTAATGACAATGCAAAAAATACGAATATAAAATAAAGGAAAAATTACAAATTTGTATTGTCATCAATACTGTTGTCATCGTCGTCGTCGTCATCATCATTATCATCATTCATCGTCGTCGTCATCATCATCATCATCATCATCCATCAATCATCATCATCATCGGTACTACTACAACTACTACTTTAATCACTTAACAAATTGATCACTATCCCTCACAAAAGCTCAAGTTCCGCAGAAACCTAGAAATCATGAGAACCAGAGTGATAATCTCTGCCATACACTAGATAATCTCTGTTTCATCCATTCTCTTTTTCACTCCCCTCCTCTTCGTATTTGCTCTTTCCCCTCTCTACCGTAATCTCTCCTACATATGTATAAACATTCAATGTATATTTATTGTATATGTAAATCAAGTAACAGCAATGCATGAACGTGGTACACATAAGGAAAAACAGGTTGAGAACTCGTGATCTATGCCGCGGATGCTTCTCAACAGCGTCTGAGCTGAGGTTGATTTATCCTCTCGGTGGTTGAGAAGCTGGTGAGGACTTGAGCGCAGCTGCCTTGTGCTGGGTCTCCTCTGCCAGCTGCGTGGGGCAGTTGTTCCTATTCATTTGTTGTTATTAATAATTAGTATCATCGCCCACGATTCTCATATTACTTCCATTCCGTCTCGGTTGTGTTCTGCTTTGCTTGGTTTCCTGAACACGCGTCTTTCCTGACCCATTCTTCTGGTCTTCTTCCTCCTCTTTTTCATTTGTGTTATTGTGATCTTGTTTATGTTTTGATTTATTCATTAATACTTTCAGTGGGTTCATTCGTTTTCTCAATGAATCTTTTCTTAGGCCTTTTTAGTATTTTTTTCGTTCCTTTCGGGTTGTGTTCTGTTGTGGTTGGTTTCCCTGATACACGTCTGTCTGGTCCTTCCTTTCTTTTATTTTTCCTCATCTTTTCCATTCCGTTGTTATCATTTTACGAAGGAATACAAAGGGAGAACATACCGACAGGAGACAATTTGGCCCATAAGTAGGTCGGGTGCTAAGAATAGATCAATATATATCTTTTCATATATTTTTAATAATTTCCAGTGGTTTCATTCCTTTTCTCACTAAATCTCTTTTTATTATGTTCTTATTTTGTGATGTATGTTTTCTTTTTGCTTTCTATTCTGTTCGTATTTTTGGTTTGGACACATGGAAAGAATGAGTGAAGAAAGACTAGTAAAAGAGGTATGGAAGGCAGATGTGGAGGGAGTGAACATGAGGGGACGTCCTAGGATGAGGTGGATGGATGGGGTGAAGGGGGCTTTTGGGGAAGAGGGGAATGTCTGTTGAGGAAGGAAGGGAGAGAACGGAAGACAGAGGTGAGTGGAGAATGGTTGTATATGGATGATGTTGTGATTGCATGAGGAGGAATGGGAGGGGGGTGGGGGGTGGGGTAGTAATGTGTGAGTAAATTTTGAACGTAGCCCGAAGGGATTTTCTCCCTGTCCTCTCCTTATATGCAAGGGGGGACGGAGAGGGGGGTCGCCGATCAAATGAAGCGGCCTTGCTGTGGAGTGCTGTGGTCTTGCGACACTGCTTCTGACCCAGGGCGGTGGGCAAAGTGCAGGGATGACCCGTCATCCAGGAGGTGCTCAGATGAGAGGGAGGGTGGGAGGGGTGTGGAGTGTATTTAGGGATGAAATGGGTGGGAGTGTTTTTATGCCTTTCCCTTTTTGGCTACCTCCCTTGAAAGGGGGAAAAAGCCTTGGTATATGTATGTATGTATGTATTTTTGTTATATCACTTTCTTAGTCACTCGTCATGCTTAGAAAGCAAAAGAAACCTAATAGTTATGTGCATTAAAAAGTCAGACAACGAAAAAGTTTTTGCAAGATATCTGGCCTAACTGTTATGTTTTACGTCTTCCCTATTTAAACTGCCTCTCTTCACTTTTTTTCAATTTCTTCATCTTACTTTACACCTACTATTCGACTATCTTCATTATTCTCTTCTTCTCCTCTTATATCTTTATCCTTTTTCCCAGTTTCTACAGATTCTCACTTAATCCTTCTTTACTCTTACGTTTCACCCCTTTCCGTAGGCTACTCTTCTTCTTCCTCTATCTCATCTCCATCTCCACATCACACTCAAATTCACCCAATCACGTAACCAATATCCCGAATCTCTCTCTGAATAGGATGCCCAATCCCAAGGGATGAGGCTTAGTCTTCAGTACCTGACTCATCTTGGTAACCAATCAAGATTGGGATGTCACAATGATGAGACCTTAGCTGTGACGTCATCGGTATAGTTATGCCATGACGTCATCAGTATAATTATGTATTCGGTGTAGTTTTGGGATCACAAACTAAGTTGGAGGCACGCACTAATAACTGATAGTTACTGGATCTCAGACGATTATATATCGTTTTGCAAATGGTTTCGTATTCGCTTAGTTGTCAGGAAATAGATTTAATTTTGAAGTGGGTAGAAACAACTTCACCAACCGGGTAGTTAATTGAATAAACTTCCTGCAGAGGCAGTGCAATGTAGTTCAGTTCGAAGCTTTAAGATTCGTTTAGATAAACACATAAGCAAGATGGTGTAATGCCTGCCATTTATTTTATGTTATTTGTTTGTTATCATTTGTCTGTTTATTAATATTTGCTTGTTTATCATTTATTATTATTTATCTGTCTATTTATTATTATTTACTATTTACCTGTTTGTTTATTGTTTAACTTTACACATTTATCTATTTGTTTTATCTATCATTATTTATATTATAATTATTATTATTTTTATTTATTCATTTGTTTATCATTATATATTTTTTTTGCATCCGACCTAGTTATGGACCAAAAGGTCAGCTGTCGGCATGTTCATCCTTTGTAATTCTTTGGATCCCGTATTCTCTTCGATCCTTAGCAGTGATCGTTACCTGCCCTAACAATTCAAGTGCATAAATAGGGCAAGATGATGGCTTTATGTATAGCTAACGCGTCTCCTGGTGTAGGCTCCTCACTGTCTTCTCTATTCACTGCTTGCAAATAACATCAAAGCTGAATCGGCTTTGCGTCACGAACTAACCATCTACAGGGTTAAGAGGACGGTGCCTTAAGAAAGGACTTTGGTTTAGGTGATTGGGGACAAATGCTTAGTGTAAATGACTCGCCTAACCTCTGTTTTGTAATCAGGACAGGAACCCAAGCGTTTCACCTTCCTAACGACTTCTAGTAATAATTTCGTTGCCAAGAACTACTTCGTAAGGAATTGTGTTGATGGAGAGAAGTATTACTCGACAACAAGTCACTGCACTGAACCTCCCAACTAAATGTTTATCGTACTAGTAAACATCTCATATTATTATTTCTCTTTTATCCACGAAGAGATGTGATCAGAGGGAAGAAAAGTGGTGGATGGGAGTGGAAAGAGTGAGAGATGGTACGTGCCTTTGACTTGGGTACCTCCTTTTATATGGAGGAAGAAACCCTAGGTGGCCCACCGTGGCTCGGTTGGTAAAACGCTCGTCTGGTAACCGCGCGGGGATTCGGCGACGGTTCGAATCCTGGCCGCGGCGCAGAGGTTAGGAAGGGCTTCATCCACTCTGAGTAATGGTCCCCGACCGCTGCTCATCTCGGATCTGAGATGACTTTGTGACATCAGTGTGTGATACATTAGCTTCCTCCCGGTATCGCCCTTGCAGTGGGATACCGTGGACACCCACCGTCACTTGCGTTCATGTGCGGACAGTTCCGGACCATCTGCAAGATTGAAGACCGACCAGGTACCAGCCCCTCAAACCACGAAAAAAAGCCTTTGGTTTTATAGATAGATATATTTTTATTTATTTAGTGATGAAAGTAGCAGTGACAAAAAATATATCCAAGCTTTTTCATTACCAACCTGAACGATGTGTTATGACATCCTGTGGCCGAGTGAAAAGTTATGGAAATGAATGCCGCTTTCCCCCCCTTCGTCTTCTTTCCCTTCCTTCCCCTTCCTTCCTCTTCTTCCTCCTCCTGCACGGCAGCAGCCCTATATTGTCCACAAGGATATAAGGCCTGGTCAACTACAAGCCATAACTAGAGTCACTCCTCTCCCCCCCTCTTCTCCTCCTCCTTCTCTTCTCCCCCTCCTTCTCTTCTCTTCCCCCTCCTTCTCTTCTCTTCCCCCTCCTCTCTTCTCCCCCTCCCCCTTTCTTCTCTCCTCTCCTCTCTCTCTCCTCCCCCTTCCTTTTTCCCCTCCCCTACCTTCTCCCCTCCCTTCCTACTCTTCTCCCCCCCTTCTCTTCTCCCCCTCCCCTTCCTTCTCCTCCTCCCCTCTTTCTCTCCTACCCATACCCTCTACTCCCCTTCTTTCTCTCCTACCCATACCCCTCTACTCCCCTTCCCTTCTCCCCTCCCCTCACTTCTCCCCTCCCTTCTCCCCTCACCTCCCCTCTCCTTCCCCTCACTTCTCCCCTCCGCTCCTCCTCTCCTTTCCTCCTCCCCTCCATCTCTCCTCTCCTCCCTCTCTCCTCCCCTGCCATCCTCCCCTCATTGTCTCCTCCTCTCCATCTCTCCTCACCCCGTCTCATCCCCACCCCCCTCTCCTCCCCTCCTCCCACTTCTCCCTTCCTCCTCTTCTCCCCTCCTCTCCTCCCCTCCTCCTCTCCTCCCCCCTCCTCTTCTCCCCCCTCCTCTCCTCCCTTCCTCCTCTCCTCCCCTCCTCCTCTCCTTTCCTCCTCCCCTCCATCTCTCCTCTCCTCCATCTCTCCTGCCCTGCCATCCTCCCATCATTGTATCCTCTCCATCTCTCCTCACCTCCTCCTCTCCTCCCCTCCATCTCTCCTCACTTTCTTCTCTCCTTCCCTCTTTCTCTCCTCCTTACCCTCTCTCCTCCCCTCCTTCTCTCCTCACCTTCTCCCCTCCTCCCCTGTTCCTCATCCTCACCTCCCCTGCTCCTCTCTTCCCCTCCTCCTCTCTCTCTCCCTTCTCTCCTCCTTTTCCTCTCTTCCCCTACTTTTCTTCTCCCCATTTCCTCTCCTCCCCTTTCCTTTTCTCCTCCCCTCATTCACTTCTCTCTTCCTTCTCTCCTCATCTCATTCTCCTCTCTCTTCCTTCTCTCCTCCCCTCATTTTCTCCTTTCTTCCTTCTCTCCTCCCCCTCCTCTTCTCCCCTCTCTCCTTTTCTCCTTTCCTCGGCTGCTTCTCTCCTCCCCTCCTCTCCTCCCCTCATTTACTTCTCTCTTCCTTCTCTCCTCCCCTCCTTCTCAACGCACCTTTATCTCCTTCCCTACTTCTCTTCTTCACTAATTCTCTTCTCCCCTCCATCTCTCCATCCTTCCTTCTCTCCTCCCCTCTTCTCCATCCTTCCTTCTCTCCTCCCCACCTTCTCTCCTCCCTTCCTCCTCTCATCCCTTCCTCCTCTCCTCCCTCCTCCCCCTCCTTCTTTCCTCCACTCCTCTCCTCCCTCCCCACCTTCTCTCCCCATTCTCTCCCCTTTTTTTCTTTCCCATCTTCTCTCTTCCCCCACCTTCTCTCTTTCTTTCCCTTCTCTCTCTTCCCCTCCTTCTTTCTTCCCGTCTTCTTCTCCTTCTCTCCGTCTCCCCTTCTCCCCTCCCTCTCTCCTTCTCTCCTCCCCTCCCTCTCTCATTCCAACATTCTCTCCTCTCCTTCCTTTCGCTCCTTTTCTTCTTTCCTCCTTCTCTCCTTCCTTCCTCTCCTCCCCGCCTTCTCTCCTCCCCTCCTCCCCTCATTCTCTTCTCCCCTTCTTGTCTCCTCACTCCTCCTATCCTCCCCTACCCTTCCCCCTTCTTTTCTCTCCACCTCTCCTCTCCTTTCTTTTTCTCCTAACCTACTTCTGTCCTTCCCTTCTTCTCTCCTCCCTTCCTTCTCTCCTTCTCCTCCTTTCCGCTCTCCTCTCGCCATTTTCTCCCCAACTCCGCTTCTCGTCTCCCCTTTCCCCCCATCTCCTCCTCTCTTCATCCCCCCCCCCCCACTTTTTCCTTCCACCTCCATCCTTCCTCTCCTAGTACCCCTATCTCGACCTCATCCCCTTCCTCTCCTCCTTTCCTCTCCTCCCCTTCCTCTCCTCCCCCTTTCCTCCCCCCCTTTCCTTCCCTCCCCCCTTTCCTCTCCTCCCCTCCCCCTTCCTCTCCTCTCCCTTTTCCTTTCCTCCCCTCATCCTTTCCTCTCCTTCACCTTTTCCTCTCCTCCCCCTTGCCTCTCTTCCCCCTTCCTCTCCTTCCCCTTTCCTCTCTTCGCCCCTTTCCTATCCTCCCCCCTTTCCTCTCCTCCCTCTTTTCCTCTCCTTCCCCGGTCCTCTCCTCCCCCTTTCCTCCTCCTCCCCCTTTCCTCTCCTCCCCCTTTTTCTCTCCTCCCCCTTTTCTTTCCCCCCTTTTCCTCTCCTCCCTTCCTTTACTCTCCTCCTCCTCCCCCTTTCCTCTGCTCTCCCCTTTTCCTCTCCTCCCCCCTCCCCTCCCCTCCCTTTCCTCTCCTCTCTCCTCCCTTTCCTCTCCCCCTTTCCTTTCCTCTCCCTTTCCTTTCCTCTCCCTTTCCTTTCCTCTCCCTTTCCTTTCCTCTCCCTTTCCTTTCCTCCCCATTTCCTTTCCTCTCCCTTTCCTTTCCTCCCACTTTCTTTTCCTCCCCATTTCCTTTCCTCTCCCTTTCCTTTCCTCCCCATTTCCTCTCCTTCCCCTTTCCACTCCTCCCCTCTTTCCTCTCCACCCCCTTTCCCCTCCTCTCCCTTTCTTCTCTTCCCTCTTTCGCGTTCTCCCCCTTACCTATCCTTCTCCTTTCCTCTCCTCCCCCTTTCCTCTCTTCCCCCTACCCAACCCCTCTCCTCCCCCTTTCCTCTCTTCCTCCTACCTAACCCCTCTCCCCCTTTTCCTCTCTTCCCACTACCCAACCCCTCTCCTCCCTTTTCCTCTCTTCTCCGTACCCAACCCCTCTCCTCCCTTTCCTCCCCCTTTCCTCTCCTCCCCCTACCCAACCCCTCTCCCCCCTTCACCAGTCTTCCCCCATTTTCACCTCTTCCCCCTTGTCTTACTTCCTTTCAATCCTCTTTTCTAGATTTTTTCCCAATTCCCCATGCCCCACAATCAAACATAAAAACACTTGAGCATTGTACTAGATATCCAGATTGAAAACAACGTAGACGTGTCATGCAAATTTCGGAAAACTGGTATTTCCTGATAGAAATAGACTTAATCGCTTGGTAATTGCAAAATTTTTGGTTTAAAACACTTTGGTTTACCATAAGAATATGCGAAAGAGATCGACTGAGAAAAATAGTATTGCGAATGACGAGAGCTTCGTTAAAAAGGAATATTTGTGCGTGTAATCTCTTGTATCTCTATAGTTGTGTGATTTACCATGGTCTTGGTTCACGTGCTCGACTCGTGATCAATAAGGATTACCCTCCCGGATGAGACCTTACGGATCATATAGCACGATTTATGAGTGATATATATATATATATATATATATATATATATATATATATATATATATATATATATATATATATAAATATACACACACACACACACACTACAGGTGAAAAATGTAATCACACAATTCTCAATCACGTGAAAACCACTGTAGGAGTAAAAAAGACTGGAGAAGGGAATCTATATATTTTGATTGCTAACTGCAATCCTCTTCGGTAGATATCTACTGAAGAAGATTGCAGTACATATCTATATATTTCGATTGCAAACTGCAATCCTCTTCAGTCTTTTTTACTCCAAGAGTGGTTTGCACGTAATATATATATATATATATATATATATATATATATATATATATATATATATATGTATGTATGTATAAAGTTCAATGTATATCCGCGTTTATACCTAAGGCATGACCCTACCAATATATTCATATACAAACACTCACAACCTAATATAAACGCATATATATACACGCAAACACACACACATACGCGCGCACACACGCACACACACACACACATATATGTATATAATATAATATATATATATATATATATATATATATATATATCAACATAATATATCATTATTTCTATAAAACGTTTCCGTCTATTTTCCCGAAACCGTAGATCTCTAAAATCTCAAATATAAAAATCTCATCAGTCGTTAAGGCATTTTTCTAACATAACAAGAATGGGCGATAAGGCGTTTATGTGCAATTACTTCTCAGCCTACAAGAGTTTCGTTAAGAATGGTGCGAAAGTCGACCACAGGAACTTTCAGATAATATCAATATAATATATAATTATTTCTATAAAACTTTTCCGTCTATTTTCCCGAAACCGTAGATCTCTAAAAAAATTCTAACATATATCAAGAATCGGCGATAAAGATGGTGGGAAAAAACGATGCCGCTTATGTGCGAAGATCCAGGCATTTGTGGAAGTGGCTGACAGCTACTAAGGGAGTGTCCAAGAAGGAGTTTAAAGAGAACAAAGAGTTAGCCGCTAGACTCAGAAATGAGCACAGAAACAAGTTCCCTGCGTTGTATTCGAACACTAAAGCGTTTAACGTGAAAGCGTCTATTCAGGAGTTTCAAAGGAAGGTGATTGTTTTCAAGGAGACACGGATGAACGGAGATCACCGAAACGTAAATCAACCAGTATGTGCACTGATACAGATTCAGACGGCGGAGACGAATCTCCTCCGGTTAGGAAAAAACGTATTACATGTGAGACTGAATAAAAACCATGATTCGCATAAGGTCCTTTTATTTACACATCTTACATACCTTATGATCTCAGTAGCAGAAAGGGGCGTAGCCCAGGGCGCGAAGCGCCGCAGGCCAAGCAACCCGGCGTAGCCGGGTGCGGCGAAGCCGCTGCTTGTATATATATATATATATATATATATATATATATATATATATATATAGTGTATATATATATCTGTGTGTGTGTGATATCGGCTGTGTGGATCTTGGTTATTCAGCTGAGGGAAACCTCGGAATAATTATGGTGTTAATGAATACACCTTAAACAGAAGATGGTCACGCTGACCAATGTTTCAGAATTATTTGTTGATATTTCTTCTAGAATTTTACTCATGATTTAGTTTAGATGATTTTCATGCGCATTTTTTTCGTTCAACCTTGGAACCAACTGTTTTGTTTGATTTCTGAAAGCGTTGCTCTGTATTTTCGTTTTGGAGCAAGAATCTTATTAAGGAGACTAAAAGCTTTCTTGGACAGTGATCTCCAACGCCTTCGGAGACGCATTTCTGAAGATGAAGAGGACCAGATCGCAAAGTTAACATCTTTGGTCTCAGCGTCCTTCCAAGGCGTCTGACCGGTAAGTAGTTGGAAGAGGATGATGCCGCAAGACCAAATGTCTGCGGGCTCTCCTCTGTATCTTCCTGTAAAGACTTCGGGTGCAATGTACCCGGATGTGCCACATACCTTCCGCAGGTACCTGTCCTTCTCGAACTCTACAGCCAGACCGAAGTCTCCGATTTTGAGATCTTCGGTTCTGGACAGGAGAAGGTTCTCAGGTTTTAGGTCTCTGTGAGCCACTTTCTTGGAATGAAGGTATTTGACCCCTCTAATCAACTGCTTAAAGTAGAATTGAACTTTCTTCTCCTCCATACCACTTTGTTCAATTCTGTCTTGTAGTGTTCCTCCGTTTACATATTCGAGGTAAATGTAAACAAACTTCCTGTCTCTATATTCGTCAAGGAACGATACAACGTTCTTGTGGTCTAGTCTTCTATGGATATCAATTTCCTTAGTCTGACTTCTTAGACCTCTAATTCTAATGGATTTCTGTGCGCATTGTACTTGAGTTGTGGTATCTTTCACAAGATAAACAGAGCCAAAGGAACCTCTGCCCAACAACTTCAGTACTTTTATATTTCTTTGATCCGAAATTTTAAATTTCTTGTTTTTCACTGGGATGTCTTCGACAAATTTTCGTTTTTTCATTTGTCCTTTTTTGATCTCTTCTATTACAATCTTCGCGGTCTTCGAGACACGCGAGATGTGTTCTAAAGATTCCAGAAGAGTGTCTTCCATCTTTGCAGATTCTAAGAAGACTTCGATCTCTTCAATGTGTTTATCAAGCAGCACTTCTCTCTCTTTGTCGCTGCATCCACTTAATAAGGCTCGAACTCTCCTTTCGAAGCCCATTTCGAGGTCCTTTGAATTCTTCTGTGGCCCTAGGCCACCAGCTGCTGTTCCTCCTTCGGTTGTTGTGTCGTTGAGCACCATGTCTTCGCCAATCGGTGAAGCCTTCAGGTATTTGAATAAAAATTACCTCCGGTAAGAGGTCTTTAGAGAATCTAGGATATACATTACACAAATGAAGTCTTTCCGCACATTTGCAAATAAGTTACATTACAGGAACATGTGACCATTATCATTTATACAGGTGGAGACCATGTTTAGATTGCATTTACCAATCATAATAGACCAAATAAGGATGCATTATTGACATTATATGAATATCCTCCCCAGATACCCTTTTGTGAGGTCCAAATATGATCATAGAATGCATTGTTATAAAGACCTGCATTTTTCTTTTCTTTTTTCTCATTGCAGAAGTCGTAAAATAGTTTTCATGTCTCAAGGAACTCGGACATAAAAAGATTTTTTTTTTTCTAAACTTAAACTTTGCCGAATATGGATAATACAATGTTTTGATAATAGGCCCAAGCAAACCATAGTTGGTAAGGAGCCTACGCCAAGAGGCGCTGAGTATTTACGGCCAAAGCCGTCACCTTTGCCGTATTTGCTTTGGGGACCTGTTGGAACAGGTAACTGTCAGTGCTGGGAATCGAAGAAAAGTGCGGGATTCGAACTCACAAATAATAGGATGTGGGGCCAACACGCTTCCGATTACGCTACCAGAAAGACATAAGCTATACATTCAGATTAATGACAATGCAAAAAATACGAATATTCAAGATAAAGGAAAAATTACACAATTTTTTATTGTCATCAATACTGTTGTCGTCGTCGTCGTAGCTATGTGCATTAAAAAGTCAGACAACGAAAAACTTTTTGCAAGATATCTGGCCTAACTGTTGTTTTAGGTCATATCATTATCATCATCATCATCATCATCCATCAATCATCATCACCCATTAATCATCATCCATCAATCATCATCATCATCGGTACTACTACGACTACGACTTTAATCACTTAAGAAATTGATCACTATCCCTCACAGAAACTCAAGTTCCGCAGAAACCTAGAAATCATGAGAACCAGAGTGAGAAACTGCCATACACTAGATAATCTCTGTTTCGTTCATTCTCTTTTTCACTCCCCTCCTCTTCGTATTTGCTCTTTCTCCTCTCTACCGTAATCTCTCCTACATATGTATAAACATTCAATGTATATTTATTGTATATGTAAATCAATGAACAGCAATGCATAAACGTGGTATACATAAGGAAAATCAGGTTGAGAACTCATGAAGTATGCCGTGGATGCTTCTCAACAGCGTCTGAGCTGAGGTTGATTTATCCTCTCGGCGGTTGAGAAGCTGGTGAGGACTTGAGCTACAGCAGCTGCCTTGTACTGGGTCTCTTCTGCCAGCTGCGTGGGGCAGTTGTTCCTATTCATTTGTTGTTATTAATAATTATTATCATCGCCCACGATTCTCATATTACTTCCAATCCGTCTCGGTTGTGTTCTGTTTTGCTTGGTTTCCTGTACACGCGTCTTTCCTGACCCATCCTTCTGGTCTTCTTCCTCCTCTTTTTCATTTGTGTTATTATGATCTTGTTTATATTTTAATTTGTTTACTAATACTTTCAGTGGGGTCATTGGTTTTCTCATTGAATCTTTTCTTAGGCCTTCTTTAGTATTTTTTCGTTCCTTTCGGGTTGTGTTCTGTTGTGGTTGGTTTCCCTGATACACGCCTATCTGGTCCTTCCTTTCTTTTCTTTTTCCTCCTCTTTTCCATTCCGTTGTTATTATTTTACGAAGGAATACAAAGGGAGAACATACCGACAGGAGACAATTTGGTCCATAAGTAGGTCGGGTGCTAGGAGTAGATAAATATTTATCTTTTAATTTATTTTTAATAATTTGCAGTGGTTTCATTCCTTTTCTCACTAAATCTCTTTTTATTTCATTTTTATTTTGTGATATATGTTTTCTTTTTGCTTTCTATTCTGTTCGTATTTTTGTTATATCATTTTCTTAGTCACTCGTCGTGCTTATAAAACAAAAGAAACCTAATACTCGTAGTGATGTGCATTAAAAAGTCAGACAACGAAAAAGTTTTTGCAAGATATCTGGCCTAACTGTTATGTTTTACGTCTTCCCTATTTAAACTGCCTCTCTTCACTTTTTTCGATTTCTTCATCTTACTTTACACCTACTATTCCACTATCTTCATTATTCTCTTCTTCTCCTCTTATATCTTTATCCTCTTTTCCAGTTTCTACAGATTCTCACTTAATCCTTCTTTACTCCTACGTTTCACCCCTTTCCGTAGGCTACTCTTCTTCCTCTATCTCATCTCCATCTCCTCATCACACTCAAATTCACCCAATCACGTAACCAATATCCCGCATCTCCCTCTAAATAGGATGCTCAATCTTCAGTACCTGACTCACCTTAGCTGTGACGTCATCGGTATAGTTATGCCATGACGTCATCAGTATAATTATGTATTCGGTGTAGTTTTAGGATCACAAAATAAATTGGAGGTACGCACTAATAACTGATAGTTTACTGGATCTCAGACGATTATATATCGTTTTGCAAATGGTCTCGTATTCGCTTAGTTGTCAGGAAATAGATTTATTTTGGAATGGGTAGAAACACCTTCCCCAACCGTGTAGTTAATGAATGGAGTAAACTTCCTGCAGAGGTGGTGCAATGTAGTTGAATTCGAAACTTTAAGATTCGTTTAGGTAAACACCTAAGCAAGATACTGTAATGCCTGCCATTTATTTTATTTGTTTATTTGTTTGTTATTATTTGTCTCTTTATTATTATTTGCTTGTTTATCACTTATTATTATATATCTGCCCATTTATTATTATTTACGATTTACCCATTGGTTTATTGTGTAACTTTACCTATTTATTTATTTTATCTATGATTATTTATATTATTATATTTTTATTTATTTGTTTATTAATTCATTTCTCTATCATTATATAACTTTTCGCATCCGACCTACTAAGTATTTCAGCGGCTTTGACCCATCGTGTTTCGCTCATATTTCCGAAATAACCATTCACATCAGTATGATATATTAGCACAGCCTAATTCACACCCTGCCCTAATTTTGGACGTTATAGTGCATTCACAAGTGTATTTAATTACGGCGTTTACTCTTGATATTAAGTGTGTAGTAGCCGACACTCGTGATGTAAATCGAACAGGTGAAGTCGTGACGTCATCACAAACTACCTCGTGTATCCCAACTTCACTTGTTCGATTTACTTCATTGGTGTCGGCTACGACACACTTAATATCAAGAGTAAACACCGTAATTAAATACACTTGTGAATGCACTATAATGTCATAAATTAGCGCAGGGTGTGAATTAGGCTGTGCTAATATGCCATGCTGATGTGAATGATTATTTCGGAAATATGAGCGAAAAACGATGGGTCAAAGCCGCTGAAATACTTAGTAGTTATGGACCAAAAGGTCTGCTGTCGGCATGCTCCTCTTTTGTAATCCTTTGGATCCCGTATTCTCTTCGATCTTTAGCAGTGATCGTTACCTGCCCTAACAATTCAAGTGCATAGATAGGGCAAGATGATGGCTTCATGTATAGCTACGCGTCTCATGGTGTAGGCTCCTCACCGTCTTTTCTATTCACTGCTTGCAAATAATATCAAAGCTGAATCGGCTTTTGCGTCAGGAACTACCATCTACAAGGTTAAGAGGACGGTACCTTAAGAAAGGACTTTGGTTCAGGTGACTGGGGACAAATGCTTAGTGTAAATGACTCACCTAACCTCTGTTTTGTAATCAGGACAGGAACCCACG
Source organism: Oratosquilla oratoria (assembly GCF_046742065.1). NCBI lineage: Eukaryota > Metazoa > Arthropoda > Malacostraca > Stomatopoda > Squillidae > Oratosquilla > Oratosquilla oratoria. The sequence continues at coordinate 57,418,799 of NC_134796.1, forward strand.
CGTTTCACCTTCCTAACGACTTCTAGTAATAATTTCGTTGTCAAGAACTACTTCGTAAGGAATTGTGTTAATGGAGAGAAGTATTACTCGACGACAAGTCACTGCACTGAGCATCCCAACAAAAGCTTTATCGTACTAGTAAACATTTCATATTATTATTTCTCATTTATCCACGAAGAGATGTGATTAGAGGGAAGAAAGAGTGGTGGAGGGGAATGGAAAGAGTGAGAGTGGGTACGTGCCTTTGACTTGACTACCTCCTTTTATATGGAGGAAGAAACCCTAGGTGGCCCACCGTGGCTCGGTTGGTAAAGCGCGCGTCTGGTAACTGCGCGGGGATTCGTCGTCTGTTCGAATCCTGGCCGCGGCGCAGAGGTTAGGAAGAGCATCCACTCTGAGTAATGGCCCCAGACCGCTGCTCACGTCGGACAAGAGGTGACTTAGTGACATCGCTGTGCGATACATTAGCTTCCTCCTGGTATCGCCCTTGCAGTGTGATACCGTGGATTCCCACCGTCTCTTTGCGTCCATGTGCGAACAGTTGCGGACATTCTACATGATTGAAGTCCGTCCAGGTACCAGCCCCGAGAACCACGAAAAAAAAGCCTTTGGTTTATAGATAGATATATTTGTGTTTATTTGGTGATGAAAGTAGCAGTGACAAAAAATATATCAAAGTTTTTTCATTACCAACCTGAACGATGTGTTATGACATGCTGTGGCCGAGTCAAAAGTTATGGAAATGAGTGCCACTTTCCCCTTCGTCTTCTTTCCCTTCCTTCCCCTTCCTTCCTCTTCTTCCTCCTCCTGCACGGCAGCAGCGCTAGATTGTCCACAAGGATATAAGCCCTGGTCAACTGCAAGCCATAACAAGAGTCACTCTTCCCCCCTCTTCTCCTCCTCCTTCTCTTCTCCCCCTCCTTCTCTTCTCCACCTCACCTTCTTTCTCTCCACCCCTCCCTTCTCCCCTCCCCTCCTACTCTTCTCCCCCTCCCCTCCTACTCTTCCCCCCTCCCCTCTTGTCTCTCCTTCTCTGCTCTCTTCCCCTCTTTCGCTCCTCCCCACCTCTCCTCCTCTCCTTCCATTCTCTCCATCTTCTTCCTCCCACCTCCTCTCCTTTCCCCTTTCTCTCCTCTCCTCCTCCCCATCTCCCTCTCCCCTTCCTTCCTTCCCTTCTCTTCTCTCCACCGTCTCTCCTCCTCTCTTTCTCTTCTCCCCCTCTCGTTCCTTCCGTCCTTCTCTCCTCCCATCCTCCTCTCCTCCTCCCCATCTCCCTCTCCCCTTCCTTCCTTCCCTTCTCTTCTCTCCACCGTCTCTCCTCCTCTCTTTCTCTTCTCCCCCTCTCGTTCCTTCCGTCCTTCTCTCCTCCCATCCTCCTCTTCTCCCCATCATCTTCTTTTCCTCTTTCTCTCCTCTCTTTCTCCTCCCCTCTTTCCTTCCTCCCCTATTTCTCTCCTCCCCTCTTCCTCCCTTTTCTCCCTCAACTTATTTTCCTCCTTCTCTCCTCCCCTCTTTCCTTCCTCCCCCATTTCTCTCCTCCCCTCTTCCTTTCTTTCTCCCTTTCTCTCCTCCCCTCTTCCTCTTCTCCCCCTCCCCCTCCTTCCTTCCTCCCTTCTCTCTTTCCCTCTTTCTTTCCTCCCTACCCTCTCTCACCCCTCCTTTCCTCCTCTCCCTTCCTTTCCTTCTCCCCCATCCTTTCCTTCTCCTCCTTCCCTTCTACCCTTTTCCTTTCTCCTCCTCCCCTTCTCTTTTTCTCTCCTCCACTCCTTTTCTCCTCCACTCCTTCTCTCCTCCCCTCCTTTTCTCCTTTCCTTTACTTCTTCCCTACTTCTCTCCTCCCTTCCTCCCCTCCTCTTCTTCTCCCCACCTTCTCTCCTCCCTCCTTTTCTCCTCTTTCTCTTATCTTCTTCTTCCCTCCTTATGTCATCCACTCCTTCTCTTATCTTCTTCTTCCCTCCTTATGCCCTCCCCTCCTCCTCTTATCCTCTCCTTCCCTCATTCTCTCCTCCCCTCCTCTGCTCCTTACCCCTTTTCCTCCTCTCTTCTTCTTCCTTCCCCCCTTCACTTCCCCCCTCCCCTTCCTTCCCCTTCTTTTCTCCTCCCCTCATTCTCTTCTCTTCCTTCTCTCCTCCCCTCATTTTCTCCTCTCTTCCTTCTCTCCTCCCTTCCTCTTCTCCCTCCCTCCTTCTCTCCTTTCCTCGCCTGCTTCTCTCCTTCCATTCTCCTCTCCTCCCCTCATTTTCTTCTCTCTTCCTTCTCTCCTCCCCTCCTTCTCAACTCACCTTTATCTCCTTCCCTGTTTCTCTTCTTCACTAATTCTCTTCTCCCCTCCATCTCTCCATCCTTTCTTCTCTTCTTTCCGCCATCTCTCCATCCTTCAATCCCTCCTCCCCTCCTCTTCTCCCTTCCTCCTCTCCATCCTTCCTTCTTTCCTCCCCACCTTCTCTCCTCCCTTCCTCCACTACTCTCTTCCCCTTCCCCACTACTCTCCTCCCCACCTTCTCTCCCCATCCTCCTCCCCATTCTCTCCCCTTTTTTCTTCCCATCTTTCTCTCCTCCCCACCCTCTCTCTTTCCTTCATTCTCTCCTCTCCCTTCTCTCCTCTCCTCCTTCTATCCTCCCCTCCTTATTTCTTCCCGTCTTCTTCTGCTTCTCTCCTCTCCTCCGCTCTCTCTCTCATTCCAACATTCTCTCTTCTCCTTCCTTCTTTTTCTCCTTCCTTTCGCTCCTTTTCTCCTCCCTTCCTTCCTCCTCTCCTCCCTGCTTTCTCTCCTCCCCCCTCCCCTTCTTGTCTTCTGCCACTCCTATCCTTCCCTTCCCTTCCCCCTCCTTTTCTCTCCTCCTCTCCTCTCCTTTCTTTTCTCCTAACATACTTCTGTCCTTCCCTTCTTCTCTCCCCCCTTCTTTCTCTCCTTCTCCTCCCCTTCCGCTCTCCTCTCACCATTTTCTCCCCAACTCCGCTTCTCGTCTCCCCTTCCCCCACCTCTCCCTCTCTTCCTTTCCCCCCCCTTTTTCCTTCCACCTCCACCTTCCTTTCCTAGTACCCTTATCTCGACTTCACCCCTTTCCTCTCCTTCCCCTTTCCACTCCTTCCTCTGTCCTCTCCTCCCCCTTCCCTCTTCTCCCCCTTTCTTCTCCTCCCCCTTCCTCTCCTCCCCCTTTCCTCTCCTTCATCTTTCCTATCCTCCCCCTTTCCTATCCTCCCCCATTCCTCTCCTCCCCCTATCCTCTCCTTCCCCTTTCCTCTCCTCACCCTTTCCTCTCCTTCTCCTTTCCTCTCCTCCCCCTTTCCTCTCCTTCCCCTTTCCTGTCCTCCCCCTTTCCACTCCTCCCCCTTTCCTCTCTTCCCACTACCCAACCCCTCTCCCCCCTTTCCTCTCTTCCCCCTATCCAACCCCTCTCCCCCTACCCAACCCCTCCCCCCCTTCACCAGTCTTTCCCCATTTTCACCTCTTCCGCCTTCTCTTACTATCTCTCATCTTCTTTTCTAGATTTTTTCCCAATTGCCATGCCCCACAATCAAACATAAAAACACTTGAGCATTGTACTAGATATCCAGATTGAAAACAACGTAGACGTGTAATGCAAATTTCAAAAAACTGGTATTTCCTGATAGAAATAGACTTAATCGCTTGGTAATGCAATAATCTTGGTTTAAAACACTTTGGTTTACCATAAGATATGCCACAGAGATCGACTGAGAAAAATAGGAATGCGAATGACCAGAGCTTGGTTGAAAAGGAATATTTGTGCGTGTAATCTCTTGTATCTCTATAGTTGTGTGATTTACCATGGTCTTGGTTCACGTGCTCGACTCGTGATCAATAAGTATTACCCTCCCGGATGAAACCTTACGGATCATATAGCACTATTTATGGGTGATATATATATATATATATATATATATATATATATATATATATATATATATATATATATATATATATATATGTATAAACATATGAATATTTCTATAAATCGTTTCCGTCTATTTTCCCGAAACCGTAGATCTCTAAAACCTCAAATATAAAAAATCTCATCAGTCGTTAAGGCATATTTCTAAAATATATCAAGAATCGGCGATAAAGATGGCGGGAAAAAACGATTCCGCTTATATACGAAGATCCAGGCTTTTGTGGAAGTGGCTGACAGCTACTAAGGGAGTGTCCAAGAGGGAGTTTAAAGAGAACAAAGAGTTAGCCGCTAGACTCAGAAATGAGCGTTTAACGTGAAAGTGTCCATTCAGGAGTTTCAAAGGAAGGTGATTGTTTTCAAGGAAACACGGATGAACGGAGATCACCGAAACGTAACTCAACCAGACGAATCTCCTCCGGTTAGGAAAAAACGTATTACATGTGAGACTGAATAAAAACCACGATTCGCATAAGGTCCTTTCATTTACACATCTTACATACCTTATGATCTCAGAAGCAGAAAGGGGCGTAGCCCAGGGCGCGAAGCGCCGCAGGTCAAACAACCCGGCGTAGCCAGGTGCGGCGAAGCCGCTGCTTGTATATATATATATATATATATATATATATATATATATATATATATATATATATATATATATGTCTGTGTGTGTGTGTGTGATATCGGCTGTGTGGACCTTGGTTGGCGTCAAGAAATTTTATTCAGCTGAGGGAAACCTCGGAATAATTATGGTGTTAATGAATACACCTTAAACAGAAGATGGTCATGCTGACCAATGTTTCAGAATTAATTGTTGATATTTCCTCTAGAATTATACTCATGATTTAGTTTAGATGAATTTCATGCGCTTTAATTTCGTTCAACCTTGGAACCAACTGTTTTGTTTGATCTTTGAAAGCGTTGCTCTGTATTTTCGTTTTCGAGCAAGAATATTTTGAAGGAGACTAAAAGCTTTCTTGGACAGTGATCTCCAAGGACTTCGGAGACGCATTTCTGAAGATGAAGAGGACCAGATCTCAAAGTTAACATCTTTGGTCTGAGCGTCCTCCCAAGGCTTCTGACCGGTAAGTAGCTGGAAGAGGATGATGCCGCAAGACCAAACGTCTGCGGGCTCTCCTCTGTATCTTCCAGTAAAGACTTCGGGTGCAATGTACCCGGATGTTCCACATACCTGCCACAGGTACCTGTCCTTCTCGAACTCTATAGCCAGACCGAAGTCTCCGATTTTGAGATCTTCGGTTCTGGACAGGAAAAGGTTCTCAGGTTTTAGGTCTCTGTGAGCTACTTTCTTGGAATGAAGGTATTTGACCCCTCTAATCAACTGCTTAAAGTAGAATTGAACTTGGTTCTCCTCCATACCACTTGGTTCAATTCTCTCTTGCAATGTTCCTCCGTTTACATATTCAAGGTAAATGTAAACAAACTTCCTGTCTCTATCTTCGCCAAGGAACGATACAACGTTCTTATGGTCTAGTCTTCTATGGATATCAATTTCCTTAGTCGGACTTGTTAGACCTCTAATTCTAATGGATTTTCGTGCGAATTGTACTTGAGTTGTGGTATCTTTCACAAGATAAACAGAGCCAAAGGAACCTCTGCCCAACAACTTCAGTACTTTTATATTTCTTTGATCCGAAATTTTAAATTTCTTGTTTTTCATTGGAATCTCTTCTACAATTTTTCGTTTTTTTATCTTCTGTCTTTTGATCTCTTCTGTTACAATCTTCGCGGTCTTCGAGACACGCGAGATGTGTTCAAAGGATTCCAGAAGAGTGTCTTCCATCTTTGCAGATTCCAAGAAGACTTCGATCTCTTCAATGTGGTTATTAAGCAGGACTTCTCTCTCTTTGTCGCTGCATCCACTTAGTAAGGCTCGAATGCTCCTTTCGAGGTCCTTTGAATTCTTCTGTGGCCCTAGGCCACCAGCTCCTGTTCCTCCTTCGGTTGTTGTGTGGTTGAGCTCCATGTCTTCGCCAAACGGTGAAACCTTTAGGTATTTGAACAAAAATTACTTGCGGTAAGAGGTCTTTAGAGAATCTAGGATATACATTACACCAATGAAGTCTTTCCGCCCATTTTCACGTAAGTTACGTTACAGGAACATGTGACCATTATCATTTATACAGGTGGAGACCATGTTTAGATTGCATTTACCAATCATAATAGACCAAATAAGGATGCATTTTGTTGACATTATATGAATATCTGCTCCCCTGATACCCTTTTGTGAGGTTCAAATATGATCATAGAATGCATTGTTATAAAGACCTGCATTTTTATTCTTTTTTTCTCATTGCAGAAGTCGTGAAGTAATTTTCATGTCTCAAGGAACTCGGACATAAAAAGAAATTTTTATTTTTATTTTCTAAACTTAAACTTTGCATAATATGGATAATACAATGTTTTGATAATAGGCCCAAGCAACCCATAATTGTTAAGGAGCCTACGCCAAGAGGCGCTGAGTAGTTACGGCCAAAGCCATCACCTTTACCCTATTTGCTTTGGGGACCTGTTGGAACAGGTAACAGTCAGTGCTGGGAATCGAAGAAAAGTGCGGGATTCGAACTCACAAATAATAGGATGTGGGGCCAGCACGCTTCCGATTACGCTACCAGCAAAATATAAGCTATACATTCAGATTAATGACAATGCAAAAAATACGAATATTCAAGATAAAGGAAAAATTACACAAAATTTCATTGTCATCAATACTGTCGTCCTCATCGTCGTCGTAGTTATGTGCATTAAAAAGTCAGACAACGAAAAACTTTTTGCAAGATATCTGGCCTAACTGTTATGTTAGATAATCTCGGTTTCGTTCATTCTCTTTTTCACTCCCCTCCTCTTCATATTTGCTCTTTCCCCTCTCTACCGTAATCTCTCCTACATATGTATAAACATTCAATGTATATTTAATTATATTTGGTTTACCATAAGATATGCCAAAAGAGATCGACTGAGACAATTAGGAAAGCGAATGACGAAAGCTTGGTTGAAAAGGAATATTTGTGCGTGTAATCTCTTGTATCTCTATAGTTGTGTGATTTACCATGGTCTTGGTTCACGTGCTCGACTCGTGATCAATAAGGATTACCCTCCCGGATGAGAGCTTACGGATCATATAGCACGATTTATGAGTGATATATATATATATATATATATATATATATATATATATATATATATATATATATATATATACTACAGTTGAAAAATTTAATCATACAACTCTCAATCACGTGAAAACCACTGTAGGAGTAAAAAAGACTGGAGAAGGGGAATCTATATATTTCGATTGCAAACAGCAATTCTCTTCTGTAGATATCTACTGAAGAAGATTGCAGTACATATCTATATATTTCGATCGCAAACTGCAATCCTCTTCAGTCTTCTTTTCTCCAAGAGTGGTTTGCACATGATATATATATATATATATATATATATATATATATATTGTATATAATAGCATGATGACAACTCACAATTTTCTTGCTAACTTGTTCAATACTGCGAGCAAGGCGACGTATTTCAAGGCAGAATAATACATACAAAAGTCAAATCGGAAATATACAGAAATAGTGTTACATAAATGAGCTAAGGAGAGGTTACAAACAAACAAATAATATGAAATAAGTACTAACTTATGAGAGGTGGAAAAAAGGACAGAAACCCCAGCAATGACAATTGATCACCCCCGCCGTGGGGTGGTCAATTGTTCACCGTGCTGTGAGGTGGAAGAATGGGCATCATCAATATGGAAATGTGCGATCATGGCTTTAGAAGAAGGGAGAATTTGGAGATCTTGAAGCTGCTTATTCATGTCGGGGTTGCTGTGTTTGATATGCAACATACGCATATATATATATATATATATATATTGGAAGGAGGCCATTTTGAATACAGGCTTTGTTGAAGTCTACAGCAGTAGTAGCATTGTTCAACTTGTAAGAAGTACTCTCGATATTTCGAATGAGAGTGCGGAGGTTGGAGGTCAGGGTATTGATAGAATCTCCAAGGTACATGTTGTTTACTCTAGACGTCTTTCGACCCAATCAGAGGTCATCTTCAGGAGTTACAATATACACTGTGAAAACAGGAATGACATACGAGGTGTGGCGGGGGAGATTTTGTACCCGCGAAGAAACACTGGGACAGGAAGTCATACGAGGTGTGGCGGGGGAGATGTCGTGTCCGCATAGCTACCCACGGAGTGCCGACGGGTTCCCTGTAGGTTGCTGGTTGGGCTTTCTCATTGATGGGAGTGAAACTTCAGGCTGTAGCTGGATATTGATGGAGGGTTGATCCAGACGAATAAAAATTGATTCAGCCATCCTTCATCTCCTTCTGTCTTGTTCACGATACAGTATTGTATATATATATATATATATATGTATATATATAAATATTATATATATATATATATAATATTTATATATGTAGAAAGTTCAATGTATATCCGCGTTTATACCTAAGGCATGACCCTACCAATATATTTATATACAAAAACACTCACAACCTAATATAAACGCATATATATACACGCAAACACACACACATACGCGCGCGCACACATACACACACACACACACATATATATATATATATATATATATGATTATTTCGCATAATTATTTCTATAAATCGTTTCCGTCTATTTTCCCGAAACCGTAGATCTCTAAAATCTCAAATATAAAAAAATCTCATCAGTCCTTAAGGCATTTTTCTAACATATATCAAGAGTCGACGATAAGGCGTTTACGTGCCATTATTTCTCAAACTACAAGAGTTTCGTTAAGAATGGTGCGAAAGCCGAGCACAGGAACTTTCAGATGATATAAATATAATATATAATTATTTCTATAAAACGTTTCCGTCTATTTTCCCGAAACCGTAGATTTCTAAAATCTTAAATATAAAAAATCTCATCAGTCGCTAAGGCATTTTTCTAACATACATCAACTATCGGCGATAAAGATGGCGGGAAAAATGCTGCTGCTTATATACGAAGATCCAGGCATTTGTGGAAGTGGCTGACAGCTACTAAGGAAGTGTCCAAGAAGGAGTTTAAAGAGAACAAAGAGTTAGCCGCTAGACTCAGAAACGAGCACAGAAACAAGTTCCCTGCGTTGTATTCCAACACTAAAGCGTTTAACGTGAAAGCGTCTATTCAGGAGTTTCAAAGGAAGGTGATTGTTTTCAAGGAGACACGGATGAACGGAGATCACCGAAACTTAAATCAACCAGTATGTGCACTGATACACATTCAGACGGCGGAGACGAATCTCCTGCGGTTAGGAAAAAACGTATTACATGTGAGACTGAATAAAAACCATGATTCGCATAAGGTCCTTTCATTTACACATCTTACATACCTTATGATCTCAGTAGCAGAAAGGGGCGTAGCCCAGAGCGCGAAGCGCCGCAGGTCAAACAACCCGGCGTAGCCAGGTGTGGCGAAGCCGCTGCTTGTATATATATATATATATATATATATATATATATATATATATATATATGTATATATATATATATATATGTCTGTGTGTGTGTGATATCGGCTGTGTGGATCTTGGTTGGCGTCAAGAAATTTTATTCAGCTGAGGGAAACCTCGGAATAATTATGGTGTTAATGAATACACCTTAAACAGAAGATGGTCATGCTGACCAATGTTTCAGAATTAATTGTTGATATTTCTTCTAGAATTTTACTCATGATTTAGTTTAGATGAGTTTCATGGGAATTTTTTTCGTTCAACCTTGGAACCAACTGTTTTGTTTGATCTTTGAAAGCGTTGCTCTGTATTTTCGTTTTCGAGCAAGAATATTTTGAAGGAGACTAAAAGCTTTCTTGGACAGTGATCTCCAAGGACTTCGGAGACGCATTTCTGAAGATGAAGAGGACCAGATCGCAAAGTTAACATCTTTGGTCTGAGCGTCCTCCCAAGGCTTCTGACCGGTAAGGAGCTGGAAGAGGATGATGCCGCAAGACCAAACGTCTGCGGGCTCTCCTCTATATCTTCCAGTAAAGACTTCGGGTGCAATGTACCCGGATGTGCCACATACCTGCCACAGGTACCTGTCCTTCTCGAACTCTATAGCCAGACCGAAGTCTCCGATTTTGAGATCTTCGGTTGTGGACAGGAGAAGGTTCTCAGGTTTTAGGTCTCTGTGAGCTACTTTCTTTGAATGAAGGTATTTGACCCCTCTGATCAACTGCTTAAAGTAGAATTGAACTTGGTTCTCCTCCATACCACTTTGTTCAATTCTGTCTTGTAGTGTGCCTCCGTTTACATATTCGAGGTAAATGTAAACAAACTTCCTATCTCTATATTCACCAAGGAACGATACAACATTCTTATGGTCTAGTCGTCTATGGATTTCAATTTCCTTAGTCTGACTTGTTAGACCTCTAATTCTAATGGATTTCTGTGCGCATTGTACTTGAGTTGTGGTATCTTTCACAAGATAAACAGAGCCAAAGGAACCTCTGCCCAACAACTTCAGTACTTTTATATTTCTTAGATCTGAAATTTTAAATTTCTTGTTTTTCTCTGGAATCTCTTCTACAAATTTTCGTTTTTTTATTTGAGGTCTTTTGATCTCTTCGACTACAATCTTCGCGGTCTTCGAGACACGCGAGATGTGTTCAGAGGATTCGAGAAGAGTGTCTTCCATCTTTGCAGATTCCAAGAAGACTTCGATCTCTTCAATGTGGTTATTAAGCAGGACTTCTCTCTCTTTGTCGCTGCATCCACTTAGTAAGGCTCGAATGCTCCTTTCGAAGCCTATTTCGAGGTCCCTGGAATTCTTCTGTGGCCCCAGGCCTCCAGCTGTTCCTCCTTCGGTTTTTGTGTCGTTGAGCTCCATGTCTTCGCCAAACGGTGAATCCTTCAGGTATTTGAACAAAAATTACGTCCGTTAAGAGGTCTTTAGAGAATCTCGGATATACATTACACCAATGAAGTCTTTCCGCCCATTTTCAAATAAGTTACATTACAGGAACATGTGACCATTATCATTTAGATTGCATTTAGCAATCATGATAAACCAAATAAGGATGCATTTTTTACATCACATGAATATCTGCTCTCCAAATAACCTTTTGCTAGGTCCAAATATGATCATAGAATGCATTGTTTTAAAGACCTGCTTTTTTTTTTTTTTTTTTTTCAGAAATCGTGAAATAGTTTTCATGTCTCAAGGAACTCGGGCATAATTTTTTTTTTTTTCTAAACTTAAATTTTGCCGAATATGGATAATACAATTTTCTGATAATAGGCCCAAGGAAACCGTAGTTGATAAGGAGCCTACGCCAAAAGGCGCTGAGTAGTTACGGCCAAAGCCGTCACCTTTGCCCTATGTGCTTTGGGGACCTGTTGGAAAGGTAACAGTCTGTGCTGGGAATCGAAGAAAAGTGCGGGATTCGAACTCACAAATAATAGGATGTGGGACCAGCACGCTTCCGATTACGCTACCAGCAAAACATAAGCTATACATTCAGGTTAATGACAATGCAAAAAATACGAATATAAAATAAAGGAAAAATTACAAATTTGTATTGTCATCAATACTGTTGTCATCGTCGTCGTCGTCATCATCATTATCATCATTCATCGTCGTCGTCATCATCATCATCATCATCATCCATCAATCATCATCATCATCGGTACTACTACAACTACTACTTTAATCACTTAACAAATTGATCACTATCCCTCACAAAAGCTCAAGTTCCGCAGAAACCTAGAAATCATGAGAACCAGAGTGATAATCTCTGCCATACACTAGATAATCTCTGTTTCATCCATTCTCTTTTTCACTCCCCTCCTCTTCGTATTTGCTCTTTCCCCTCTCTACCGTAATCTCTCCTACATATGTATAAACATTCAATGTATATTTATTGTATATGTAAATCAAGTAACAGCAATGCATGAACGTGGTACACATAAGGAAAAACAGGTTGAGAACTCGTGATCTATGCCGCGGATGCTTCTCAACAGCGTCTGAGCTGAGGTTGATTTATCCTCTCGGCAGTTGAGAAGCTGGTGAGGACTTGAGCTACAGCAGCTGCCTTGTCCTGGGTCTCCTCTGCCAGCTGCGTGGGGCAGTTGTTCCTATTCATTTGTTGTTATTAATAATTATCATCATCGCCCACGATTCTCATATTACTTCCAATCCGTCTCGGTTGTGTTCTGCTTTGCTTGGTTTCCTGAACACGCGTCTTTCCTGGCCCATCCTTCTGGTCTTCTTCCTCCTCTTTTTCATTTGTGTTATTATGATCTTGTTTATATTTTGATTTATTTATTAATACTTTCAGCGGGTTCATTCGCTTTCTCAATGAATCTTTTCTTAGGCCTTTTTAGTATTTTTTCGTTCCTTTCGGGTTGTGTTCTGTTGTGGTTGGTTTCCCTGATACACGTGTGTCTGGTCCTTCCTTTCTTTTCTTTTTCCTCCTCTTTTCCATTCCGTTGTTATCATTTTACGAAGGAATACAAAGGGAGAACATACCGACAGGAGACAATTTGGTCCATAAGTTGGTCGGGTGCTAAGAATAGATCAATATTTATCTTTTCATTTATTGTCAATAATTTTCAGTGTTTTTATTCCTTTTCTCACTAAATCTCTTTTTATTTTATTTTTATTTTGTGATGTATGTTTTCTTTTTGCTTTCTATTCTGTTCGTATTTTTGGTTTGGACACATGGAAAGAATGAGTGAAGAAAGACTAGTAAAAGAGGTATGGAAGGCAGATGTGGAGGGAGTGAACATGAGGGGACGTCCTAGGATGAGGTGGATGGATGGGGTGAAGTGGGCTTTGGGGAAGAGGGGAATGTCTGTTGAGGAAGGAAGGGAGAGGACGGAAGACAGAGGTGAGTGGAGAAGGGTTGTATATGGATGATGTTGTGATTGCATGAGGAGGAATAGGTGTAGTATGTGTGAGTAAATTTTGACGTAGCCCGAAGGGATTTCTCCCCGTCCTCTCCTTATATGCAAGGGGGGACGGAGAGGGGGGGTCGCCGATTAAATGAAGCGGCCTTGCTGTGGATGTGCTGTGGCTTGCGACACTGCTTCTGACCCAGGGCGGTGGGCAAGGTGCAGGGATGACCCGTCATCCAGGAGGTGCTCAGATGAGAGGGAGGGTGGGAGGGGTGTGGAGTGTATTTAGGGATGAAATGGGTGGGAGTGTTTTTATGCCTTTCCCTTTTTGGCTACCTCCCTTGAAAGGGGGAAAAAGCCTTGGTATATGTATGTATGTATGTATTTTTGTTATATCATTTTCTTAGTCACTCGTCATGCTTAGAAAGCAAAAGAAACCTAATAGTTATGTGCATTAAAAAGTCAGACAACGACAAAGTTATTTTTTACGTCTTCCCTATTTAAACTGCCTCTCTTCACTTTTTTTCAATTTCTTCATCTTACTTTACACCTACTATTCGACTGTCTTCATTATTCTCTTCTTCTCCTCTTATATCTTTATCCTTTTTCCCAGTTTCTACAGATTCTCACTTAATCCTTCTTTACTCTTACGTTTCACCCCTTTCCGTAGGCTACTCTTCTTCTTCTCCTATCTCATCTCCATCTCCTCATCACACTCAAATTCACCCAATCACGTAACCAATATCCCGAATCTCTCTCTGAATAGGATGCCCAATCCCAAGGGATGAGGCTTAGTCTTCAGTACCTGACTCATCTTGGTAACCAATCAAGATTGGGATGTCACAATGATGAGACCTTAGCTGTGACGTCATCGGTATAGTTATGCCATGACGTCATCAGTATAATTATGTATTCGGTGTAGTTTTGGGATCACAAACTAAGTTGGAGGCACGCACTAATAACTGATAGTTACTGGATCTCAGACGATTATATATCGTTTTGCAAATGGTTTCGTATTCGCTTAGTTGTCAGGAAATAGATTTATTTTGGAAGGGGGTAGAAACAACTTCCCCGACCGTGTAGTTAATGAATGGAATAAACTTCCTGCAGAGGTAGTGCAATGTACTTCAATTCGAAACTTTAAGATTCGTTTAGATAAACACCTAGATAAGATACTGTAATGCCTGCCAGTTATTTTATTTGTTTATTTGTTATTATTTGTCTCTGTTTATTATTATATGCTTGTTTATCACTTATTATTATTTATCTATCCATTTATTATTATTTACGATTTACCTGTTTGTTTATTGTTTAACTTTACCGATTTATTTATTTTATTTACAATTATTTATATTATTATAGTTTTATTGATTTATTTGTTTATTTATTAATTTCTCTATCATTATTATATATTTTTTTTCGCATCCGACGTAGTTATGGACCAAAAGGTCTCCTGTCGGCATGCTCCTCTTTTGTAATCCTTTGGATCCCGTATTCTCTTCGATCCTTAGCAGTGATCGTTACCTGCCCTAACAATTCAAGTGCATAAATAGGGCAAGATGATGGCTTCATGTATAGCTACGCGTCTTCTCTATTCACTGCTTGCAAATAACATCAAAGCTGAATCAGCTTTGCGTCAGGAACTACCATCTACAGGGTTAAGAGGACGGTGCCTTAAGAAAGGACTTTGGTTCATGTGATTGGGGACAAATACTTAGTGTAAATGACTCGCCTAACCTCTGTTTTGTAATGAGGACACGAACCCACGCGTTCCACCTTCCTAACGACCTCTAGTAATAATTTCGTTGCTAGGAACTACTTCGTAAGGAATTGTGTTGATGGAGAGAAGTATTACTCGACGACAAGTCACTGCACTGAACCTCCTAACTAAATCTTTGTCGTACTTGTAAACATCTCATATTATTTCTCTTTTATCCACGAAGAGATGTGATAAGAGGGAAGAAAGAGTGGTGGATGTGAGTGGAAAGAGTGAGAGTTGGTACGTGCCTTTGACTTGACTACTTCCTTTTATATGGAGGAAGAAACCCTATAGTCAGCGCAACGAGAAGTGACCGCTAAGGCGGGGTTAGGAGATTTCCCGGTGTTGCCACATCTCCACAGATAACACGGCCCGCACGGCTCACACAGAATGCAGTGTGAGGGGGGCGGAGCCAGAGAATAAATGTAGGGCAACGTCGCTCTCCCTTGCTCATATGCCATGTCTGACTCGAGGAAACGAAACCTTTGTATAGAAAACATTGCTTTGATTTTTACATCAGTGGTGGTGTGTGACAAAAAATTGGAATATAATTATATGTGGCAACATTATAAAAATATAAAATAAAATTATAGAATAAAATAAAATTATAAAATAATTATATGTGGCAACACAGGGGGACTCCCAGTGCTCCGCCCTAACGGCCATTTCTCAATGCAATGAATATAGGTGGCCCACCGTGGCTCGGTTGGTAAAGCGCGAGTCTGGTAACTGCGTGGGGATTCGTCGTATGTTTGAATCCTGGCCGCGGCGCAGAGGTTAGGAAGGGCATCATCCACTCTGAGTAATGGCCCACGACCGCTGCTCACCTCGAACCTGAGGTGACTTAGTGACATCGCTGTGTGATACATTGGCTTCCTCCTGGTATCGCCCTTGCAGTGGGATACCGTGGACACCCACCGTCTCTTGCGTTCATGTGCGAACAGTTCCGGACCATCTGCAAGATTGAAGTCCGACCAGGTACCAGCCCCTGAAACCACGAAAAAAAAAGCCTTTGGTTTATAGATAGATATATTTTTATTTATTTGGTGATGAAAGTAGCAGTGACAAAAGATATATCAAAGTTTTTTCATTACCAACCTGAACGATGTGTTATGACATCCTGAGGCCGAGTGAAAAGTTATGGAAATGAGTGCCGCTTTCCCCTTCGTCTTCTACCCTTCCTTCCCCTTCCTTCCTCTTATTCCTCCTCCTGCACGGCAGCAGCCCTATATTGTCCACAAGGATATAAGCCCTGGTCAACTACAAGCCATAACAAGAGTCACTCCTCCCTCCTCTTCTCCTCCCCCTTCTCTTTTCCCCCTCCTTCTCTTCTCCCCCTCCCATTCCTTCTCTCCTCCCCTCTTTCTCTCCTCCCCTCTTTCTCTCCTCCCCTCCCTTCTCCCCTCCCCTCCCTTCTCCCCTCCCCTCCTACTCTTCTCCCCTACCCTCCTACTCTTCTCCCCCTCCCCTCCTTTCTCTCCTCTCTTCCCTTCTTTTTCTCCACCCTGCCTTCTCTCCTCTTTTCCCCTCTTTCGCTCCTCCCCACCTCTCCTCTCCTCCTCTCCTTCCATTCTCTCCGTCCTCTTCCTCCCACCTTCTCTCCTTCCCCCATTACTTCCTCTCCTCCTTCCCATCTCCCTCTCCTCTTCCTTTCTTCCATTCTCTTCCCTCCACCTTCTCCCCGCTTCTCTTTCTCTTCTCCCCCTCCCGTTCCTTCCGTCCTTCTCCCCTCCCCTCCTTCTCTTCTCCCCCTCACCTTCTTTTCCTCTTTCTCTCCTCCTCTCCTTTTCTCCTCCCCACTTTCCTTCTTCCCCTATTTCGCTCCTCCTCTCTTCCTCTCTTCTCTCCCTCACCTTCTTTTCCTCCTTCTCTCCTCCCCTCTTCCTCTCTTTCTCCTCTTCTCTCCTCCCCTCCCCTTCTCTTCTCCCCCTCCCCTTCCTTCCTTCCTTCCTTCCTTCCTTTCTCCCCCTCGTTTCCTTCTCCTCCTTCCCTTCTCCCCTCTTCCTTTCTCCCCCTCCCCTTCTCTCCTTTCTCCTTCTCTCTTCACCAAATTCTCTCCTCCACGCCCTCTCTCCTCCGCTGCTCTCCTCCACTCCTTTTCTCCTCCACGCCTTCTCTCCTCCCTTCCTTTTCTCCTCCTTTCCTTTTCTTCCTCCCTCCTTCTCTCCTCCCCTCCTTCTCTCCTCCCTTCCTCCCCTCCTCATCTTCTCCCCACCTTCTCTCCTCCCTCCCTCTCTCCTTCCGTCATTCTCTCCTCCCCTCCTCCGCTCCTTATCTCATTTCCTCCTCTCTTCCCCTTCCGTCCCCCTTTCTCTCCTACCCCCTTCACTTCTCCCCCTCCCCTTCCCTCCCCTTCTTTTCTCCTCCCCGCCTTCTACTCTCCCCCTCCCCTCCTTCTATTCTTCCTTTCCCTTTCTTCTCCTCTCCCCTCCCCTTCCTTCCCTCCATCTCTCCCCCTTCCTTTTCTTCTCGTCTCCTTCCCTCCTCTCTCCTCCCCTACTCCTCTCTTCCCCACCTTCTCTCCTTCCTTCATTCTCTCCTCCCCCTTCTCTCCTCTCCTCCTTCTCTCCTCCCCTCCTTCTTTCTTCCCGTCTTCTTCTCCTTCTCTTCCCTATTCCCATGCCCCACAATCAAACATAAAAACACTTGAGCATTGTACCAGATATCCAGATTGAAAACAACGTAAACGTGTAATGCAAATTTCGGAAAACTGGTATTTCCTGATAGAAATAGACTTAATCGCTTGGTAATGCAATAATCTTGGTTTAAAACACTTTGGTTTACCATAAGATAGGCGAAAGAGATCGACTGAGAAAAATAGGATTGCGAATGACGAGAGCTTGGTTGAAAAGGAATATTTGTGCGTGTTATCTCTTGTATCTCTATAGTTGTGTGATTTACCATGGTCTTGGTCCACGTGCTCGACTCGTGATCAATAAGTATTACCCTCCCGGATGAGAGCTTACGGATCATATAGCACGATTTATGGGTCATGCAGTGATCTTATAAATACCCTCTCTCTCTCTTTCTCTCTCTCTCTCTCTCTCTCTCTCTCTCTCTCTCTCTCTCTCTCTCTCTCTCTCTCTCTCTATCTATCTATCTATCTATTTATCTATGTATGTGTGTGTGTGTGTGTGTGTATGTATTAGTTTATATGTGTGTGTATGAGTTTGTGTGTGTGTGTGTGTGTGTGTATGTGTGTG
>NC_134796.1:57441569-57474069 GCF_046742065.1 Oratosquilla oratoria
TCTCTGTGAGAAGAGTGAATCTTCCCCACAGCCCAAAGAGCGTTCCACCTCTTGTACTTATGACACTGCCGTGATTATTTGTTTGTTATTATTTGTCTGTTTATTTATTATTTGCTTGACTTCCATTTATTATTATTTATCTGTCAGTTTATTATTATTTACTATTTACCTGTTTGTTTATTATTTAACTATACCTATGTATTATTTATTATATTCATTATTATTTATATTATTATAATTTTTATTTCATTTTATCTATTTCTTTTTTACCATTTATATATTTTTTTTCGCATCCGACCTAGTTATGGACCAAAAGGTCTCCTGTCGGCATGCTCCGCCTTTGTAATCCTTTGTAAGAGGAGACTTGCTAATGATCTATAGAATCATGAAAGGCGTGGAAGTCCTTGATAGAGAAGACTTCTAAACTGGGATAAGAGAAATACAAGGGAACAAAAAAAAATAAAAAAGGACAGTTATAGAAGAGACATAAAAAACAGCTTTCCACACAGAGTGGTGGATATCTGAAACAAACTGGACAAAACAATAGTGTGTGCAAAAACTAAATACGAATTTAAGAGCAAGCTAGACCCTGCGAGATACAAAGACGGGGCACCACGAACGTAGCTCCCCTTCCCGTAAGATACAACTAGGTATAACTAGGTAAATACACACACACACGCACGCACGCAAACACACACACACACACACACACACACACACACACGCATACACACACGCACACACACACACACACACACACGCACGCACACACACACACACACACACACACACACACACACACACACACACACACACACACACAAACACACACACACACACACGTCCCCAATTTAACCCAACTGAACCCAACCCAAGTAAACCAAGCCCAACCTAACCAGAACAATATTTCTAAGTAGAAAACACTAGATTTTAATATAACAATTAACAAAAGTTATTTTCACACATCATCACAAAGTAACACTCCCTCTACACAGAACAAAATCAGCTGTCTTTGCACCGAGAAGAACCTCAGGAGAAGACAGGTTTTAATAGGTTGACATTGATTGCACGTCAACCGTCGATTTCTTGCAAAAGTGGACCCCTTGCGTGTTGGTTCTCCTTGCATGGCTCCGGAGGACCTCCCGTTTTTGTGTGCCGAAGAACTTACCACGAAGGTCATCAATGACACAAGGTCCTTTTTTGGTCTGTACTTGCGTCATGGCAATTCGAACACACAAGTGTCGGGTTACTGTGGGAACAATAGGCTTCATAGGTAAAGCACACCGAAAATAATTATCTTTAGTTGAATACAAAGGTTTACACAAATCAGGAATAAGCCTTTGTTCGTCTATAATATGTTCGGAAAAAAAATTAAGTCGATTGCAAGGTTTCACACATAAAAATAATCCTTTTTTTGGTATATAATACGCTTAAGGATTGCCAAATAAATCAACAGTTTCAGAATTTGTAACCAATACTAAGGTGAAAATATTATGAACTGTTAAAAAGATCATGTATAATACAATACTCAGACCCATATTGATTTATGTCTGTGAAGCATGGAACGATTTCACACAAACCAAAAATAATTCTCTCTATATTATAATAACTTCAGAAATAGCGAATAAAACAGTATTATAAGAATGCGGTATCCATTACTAAGGTAAAAAGAACATCCCTATGAAGTGTTAAAAAAGATTTTATATATTAATACTACGGCTCATAATGATTTGGCTGTGAATCATAGAACGGTTTCACACAAACAGAAAGTAATATATTTTGTTCTATAACATCTTCGGGAATTACCAGATAAAACGGCACTTCATGAATGCTGTATTCATTACTAAATTGAAGAGAACATCCCCAGGTAATGTTAAAAATATTAAGTATACTACAATACTAAGACCCATATTGTTTTTTGGCTGTAAATCATGGACACTAACTAAATCATTGAAGAACCTTATGCAATCAACCAATATGCAAGTTCTTAGAACAATTAAAGGGACAATGAATCATGACAGATTGAGAAACACAAAAGTTTGACGAATGGAATGACATCAATTCTAGAATTGGTGAAAGAAAATAAGTTACGCTGGTTCGGACTTGCCACGAGGATAGAGGAAGAAAGATGAACGAAAAGAATGATGGAATTGGTGGAAGGACTGGAAGACACCGCATGAGGTGGATAAAGGTAATAAATGTAGTTATAAAAGGAAAATTATTGAATCTTCCTTAATTAAACAATTCCCAAACTTTAACATTTCATAAGAACGATGGTCACCTGATTATATAACCACCTTGGCAGTTAACAAATTACTTCCTTATATTGTAAAAGCGGACGACTTGCCACAAAGTCCGCGCGCCACCTGATATGAAATGTCCATGTTCCCTCAATCCACCTCTCTCCTCTGTATATAAGTAATGTGTTTTCTCTTGTCTATGTATTCCGCTTGAAGAGGATCACAGCAAGTGATCGAAATATACGGAAATCGTTATTTCCTTTCTTTTCTTAAATCCAATCAATAGTGGGTTTTTAGTGCATTTATTAATGTGTTACGACATTCTTGGACAGTGAGATATATATATAATGTGTGTGTGTGTGTGTGTGTGTGTGTGTGTGTGTGTGTGTGTGTGTGTGTGTGTATGTACAAAAAAAACCCACTGGTAAATAAGAGGCTTAGTCCGAACGTTTTCGTCTATTTAAGACATCAAAGAATACGTATTCCTTGATATTGTCTTAAATAGACGAAAACGTTAGGACTAAGCTTCTTATTTACCAGTGTTTTTTCTGCATCTTATTTTCACGTGTACCTTGTGAATTACTGCAATATAAATATACATATGTATGTATATATATTACGTGAGCGGTGATAATAGGAAACACAGAAGTTATAAACTGGCTTTATACATGACTAGCTTGACAGATAAACGCTTTCAGCGGAATGAAAAATTGTCTGCGAAACTAATCAAATAAGTAAACAAGTAGAAAAGAGAAAAGTAAGTCTAAAAATGAATAGATAAATAAATTGATAAAAACAATTATAGGGAAATAGACAAAATACATGAATAAATGAATGAATACGATAATTAACCTATGAATAAGTAAATAAATAGATAAGTCGGTGAATAAATAAATAATGTATATATATCTGCATATATATATAAATATATATATATACAGTATGTGTGTGAATAGATAAACAATGTAATATAATCAAATAAATGAATTGCTAATCTAGATAAATACATAAATTAAAAAAATAATAACGAAACAAACTCTAAAAAAGGAAAACAGCCAAGCAAAACAAATTGGCAAGATTTACAGCGTATTATTTATTTTTTTATTTGTTGTTGTTTTTTCTAAATAGATGCCAAAGCTCGGATAGCACTAATCATTTCATTGTCTCTGTGGCTAGTTTAGTTTGTGGAAATTATAGTGAGACTGTTGCTGACAGGAAACTCCTTGGTCCAAAGCAAGCTCGTATAAAATAGATACATAAATGAATTAATAAATAAACAATATAAGTTAATAGATGAATAAATGAAAAATAAATACATATAAAACAAATAGAAAAACATAAAAAAATAAATGAATAAGTAAATATATATATAGATGAATAGAATAAAAGTAAACAGACAAATAGGTGAATAGATGAATAAATAAATAAACAAAAAATATGTATAAGAAAATCCTTTACGTTGGTTCTGCCAAAGCCGAATAAATTTATACACCATTAGTCAGAATAAAAATTGCATAAATCTTTATATCGGAGAAGTATGTTAACCCACTGTAATATATATATATATATATATATATATATATATATATATATATATATATATTTTTTTTTTATATATATATATACATATATATTATATATACATATATTATCTATATATATATATATATGATTATATATATAGAATGTGTGTATGTGTGAAAGTGACAGTTGACAAGTCTTTCGAAATAAACACCATGTGAGGACGGTGGCTATATTAGTACGACGTTTCGCTTGTTACAATTTTTCCAAATACATAGTCGTAATACACATGACTTTGCTTTAGATAAAAGGAACGGGGGGGGGGGACGGAGTCACTGAATACTAGGAAAGGTTTAAAAAGTGGACCAAATGTTGGAAACAGGAAATGTTAAGGATAAGATGGAACAATGTCTGGGTGAAGAACATTAGTTCACAACCGAGAACAAAAAGAAGAAAATAAAAAGGATGAACAATTGTCTACTGAGACTAGACATCGACCTTAAGAGGAAAAAGGGGGATTTTAGAAGGCAACTAAGGATAACTTAAATTTTTGTTGGCAATAGGTATTAAAGGAATAAGTTGTAGTGAGATATTGAACATGCCTCTATTTTGTTCAATTGTGTTGGTTCCATGTATGATGGACGAGAATAAGTATCGACAAAACGCCGGACAATATAGCCAGTGTTTATCGGATTCCGTGCTCAGGATGTGAAAAATCTTACACTGGAGAAACATCACGCAATCTAAAAACATGGATCCGAGGACAATGTCCGACATGATATCACCACCAACGCGTGTGTTGCACACAGGAACAGTAGCAACCACCTGACGGACTGGAAGAACGCAGAATTTATGGTACGTGATCCCGAAAGGGTCCCTAGAAAATGTTTGGAACCAGACATCATACAAGGAACTAACACAATTGAACAAAATAGGGACATGTCCAATATCTCACCCCACATAATTCCTTTAATACCCATTGCCAACAAAAATTTAAGTTTTCCCTAGTTCCCCTCCAACATCCCAATTTTTTCTCTCAAGGTCGTTGTCCACCCCCAGTAGACAATTGCTCACCCTTCTTATTTTTTTCTTCCTCTTGTTCCCCAGTTGTGAGCTAATGCCCTTCACCCATCCAATTGTTCCATCTTATCCTTAACCTTTCCTATTCCCTGGCATTTGGTCCACCTTCTCCTTAAAATTTTCTAATATTAAGTGACCTTCTTCCCTCCCCCTCCCCGTTTCTCTTATTTAAAGTCATTCGTGTGTATTATGACTATGTACTTGAAAAAAACTGTAACAAGCGAAACGTCGTACTAATAATGGCTCCGCTCTCGCATAGTGTTCATATATATATATATATATATATATATATATATATATATATATATATATATATATATATATATGTATATAGAGAGAGAGAGAGAGAGAGAGAGGGAGGTGAGAGAGAGCACTTGTTAACCAAGAGGTTGTCACACATTCGTCAATTTATGGCCATTACCATCTTCCTTCTTCCAGAGTAATTATACAAATAAATTATTTTTGCCCATTACTCTCTTTTGACTATTCAAACACTTTCCGGGTTTTATGTCGTACACATTACCTTTGATATCTAAGCTTCATAAGAAATTCGTACCTCTTGCAAGACTGATAAGATCCCAAGTCTTTGAGGGTGTCGCAACAAACAACTCGTCTTAATTGTGCTAAAATGGCAATTAACATTTTATCAGCCTTGTCATCACCCAATTCCTCCATAGCACAAAATACAAGCTTGCTGTCCTTTTCTTTGTAAGTGATATATATACAGGTATATATATATATATATATATATATATATATATATATATATATATATATATATAATACACGTATATATGTGTGTGTGCGCGCGCACGCGCGAGCATGTGCGTATGCTAATATCTTAATGTGCATGTTGTGCAATACGCTCTACTGCTATTCAAACCCAGAGTTCACAAATATATTTTTTCATCCATCAAGCTGAGTACCACCTATTAGTAAAAGTATAGAACAGCTGACAATGGACATTTCTTTCGTGGGGATTAGCGAGATTGATTTTTTTTTTTTTTTTTTTTTTTTTTTTTTTTTTGTTAGCAGTCTACTTGCCTCAACCTCTTGCTTCTTTTTCAATGAGGTCGTTTGTAATTGTTTTCTTTTCTAATGTAATTTCAAGAAAAGGCTCATCATTATCTATGTTGCCTTGGCATGTGTGACATTGTAAATGAGTGTCTCCATGATTGTATGGACATTTGTAAGGATCAGTGTACATTTTAACTTGTACACACTGGTTCAATATGTCTGCGTGTATATATGTATGTATATATATATATATATATATATATATATGTGTGTGTGTGTGTGTGTGTGTGTGTGTGTGTGTGTGTGTGTGTGTGGTGTGTGTGTATGTGTGTGTGATAGAGAGAGAGAGAGAGAGAGAGAGAGAGGATGAGAGAGAAAGAGAAAGAAAGAGGGAGAGAGAGAGGGGGGATGAGGGAGAGAGAGAGAGAAGTAGATAAATAGAGGGATAAAAAAATGATATAAAAAGGTATCCATTTTCAAAATCCTATTTCATATAATTGTGTGCGATTTTGAGCCTTTATTTATAAAATCACTCCCATACCATACTGCGTAAAACAGAAATGAAAAAATTCATATTGAGAAAAGAAAGGGTTGCAGAAAACTGTGAAATAATATGAACGTATCTCTCTTGTATAGTTAGCACAGCTGAAAACATTTCAATATAGACACTATGCGTAAAAATCTTATCAAAATGTATGAATTTATCAATAGATTTTTTCTCCCTCACAAACTAGATTATTTTAGACTCATAGATGAAAAGGATGCAATATCATTGTATAATTTATAGTTAATTTTCTTTTATAAATTCATTTGCAAATTCACATTTAGAGGGTGATCTCAATTATTTCATTTTGATAAAAAAAATCCTCTGAAATAAACTACCACAGGAATAAATTATTACACTAGTAATATTTTTCATATATATATATATATATATATATATATATATATATATATATATATAATATGAATGTGTGTGTGTATATATATTATATACACATATAAAGACATTGAAAAAATAACTAAGAAAATAATGGACATGTGGTACCTAAAAAAGAACCTTACGGAAGATAACCAAACACCAGAAAAGATCATTAATATATTTCATAAATCATTCTTCTCCACGGCATACAAGGAAGATGAAAGAATTATGAAGCAAATCATCAGAAAGAACATCAAGCCGACTAACGCAGACACCAAAATTATTTTTTCCATATATTATCAAAATAAGAAGACATCAAGCCTACTCATCAAGAACCACAAGAAGCCCATCAACGATAATCTTCAGAGATCTCATGCAATATGGTATACGTGTAACCTTGGGAACTACGCAACATAACCTTCTTCCTATATTGATATGACTACCATGAAGCTGTCGCGTAGACTGTCATACCATCTGACATCAGGTGCACCTAAGAATCATTCCAAAGACACTTACCACACCATCTTACGAAGGGAAACCCTGGTCAACAACCCGGAAATTTTAGCCACACACCAAGACCCTAGAAGATTACCTATACTGGAGGCCCTTTACATAAAAGATCTTTCTACAAATCTTAATATACAAGCCCATGACCTGCAAGCGTTACACAGCGTTAGGAGGTCCGCCCATTACGGTGCTGGGGCGCAAACTGATGACGTCACACACCTCTCAGCCAATGGGAGAACAGACCGTACCTAACCCGCAGCAATCCAGCCAATCACCATCCACCTTCCGGGTATAAAAGTTACTGATCTTCATGGAATCCCCATTACTTCAATTGCCACTGAAGAAGCACCAGGAGGTGCGAAAATGCGTTTTGGCTTTCGACTATGCCTATTTCTATCTCATGGCATACGGCGAATTATTCGGACTCCTGTCTATGGAAGCCAAACTCGCCTTACGAAAGAGAGAGAAGATTGACAAAAAGTTTGTCACAACAAGCTTGCCATTTCATTCAATGATATATATATGTATATGTGTAAATATTATATGTATATATATATATGTACATATATATTTATATATATACATATATATTCATTATATATATATATATATATATATATATATATATATAATATATATATATATATATATATATATAAGGTGGGTGAGGGGAGACATAAATCAGAATCCAAGTTTATTTCTGACTAGTTTCGGTCAAATAGGCTTCTTCAATACATTATTTCTCTGAAGTAGCCTTTTTGTGGGAAACTAGGCAGTAATTAACTTGGATTCTGATTTTTGTCTCCCTCACCCACCTTCACCAACCTGTCACAATGCCTCAACATATATATATATGTATATATATATAGACTATGATAAAGTAGTAGCCTCTTTCTGTCTGTATATTTGTTCACTAACTCCTCCTACGGTTTTGAAGATAGACCCCCATAACCATATATGTTCTGATACCCTATCACTCCAGGTACTTGGATAACTATATTTCATTAAAAAAAAAATGGTAAGGGTAAGGGTTAAAGTTTGGTAGGGTATAGTTAGGTTAGGGATTATTCACGAACTCCTAGGTTTTTGTAGATAGACCCGTATAACGATATATATTCTGAAACCTTATAACCCAAGGTACGTGGATAACTATCTTTCATTTGTCTGTTTGTTCACGACCTCCTCATAGGGTTTTGGAGATAGACTTCCATAACCATATACTCGTATATTCTGATACCCTATCACTCCAGGTACTTGGATAACTATATTTTATTAAAAAATATTTTGGTTAGGGTTAAGGGACTCAGAGTAACAGAATTTATTACCGACGTTTCGAACCCTTTCCGGGGTTCGTCCTCAGGACAGGGTTCGAAACGTCGGTAATAAATTCTGTTACTCTGAGTCCATTGTTTTGAAATTTTCCGATAATATATATATATGCACACAAACTTTGCCGTAGATAGACGCGGTTACCGACTCACATTTTCACTGTGTTAATCACAGAATCCCTGGTGGGAGTCTAACGCAGACCAATGAATAATTCAGTCTAAACTCTTGCCACAGTGCTACAAGAGAATGAAATATGTGGAAGCCATTTTACTTTTCATTTCGTGAAGGATATTCAGTCGTGCCAGAATTACCTGTTCTCTCTGGTGGCGATATACGATAAGTAATTGCCTGGGAAGACTAAAGAGCATTTTACCATTGAAAGTCAACAATGATTTTCATATTTATCTTATTTAGATAAAGAATAAATGAGGAGCGACTCATATGTATACATATACAGTATGTACACACTCACACGCACGCACATATATGTATACACATGCACACACGCGTACACACATACACACACACATATATATATATATATATATATATATATATATATATATATATATTGAATATATAATATGTATGTATGTATATTTATATATGTATATATATATATGTATATTCATATATGTATATATATATGTATATTTAGTTAATTTGTATATATATATATATATATATATATAATATAATATATATATGTATATATATATATGTGTGTGTGTGTGTGTGTATACACATATGAATATGCATATATACTCTTATATATATAATATATATATATATATATATATATATGTATATGTATGTATCTTTACATTCATATATACTTGGTGAAAGTGAACAACACCTTTCTCAGTGATGGATAATTTATTCTGATTTTTCGAACCTTATGCGGGGTTCGTCTTGATGGATACAATAGGTTGGTAAATTCTGATTTATGGCGAGGATGCGGTGCTTTAGAAGAGGCCGTCTGGAACGAGCAGCCTGCGGAGCGCCATTCTAGTGGAGTTCAATACATACAATTGTAACTGGAGCCCCACCCACACACCTCCGGTTGGGTCATACACACACACACACACACACACACACACACACACACACACACACACACACACACACACACACACACACACACACACACACACACACACACATATATATATATATATGTATACATATATACATACATACAATATGTATATACATAAATTCCTATACAAACATGCATACATATATACCTTCAAATACAAACATACAGTAAAGATATTTGAAAGGGTAAAAAAAGTTTCTGGTTATTATGATTACAAATAGTACTACAGTAAGTCTCATTTTTCATCGTCTAGAACCAATTCCATTGGTATGAGAAGTGGAAAACCAAACTTGTATTTAAAAAGATTAATTTCTCCAAGTCAAAGTGAAAGAAGGAACAGATTATATTGTTTCTTACATTACTATATAATGTAGGATAGGAGAAAAAAGTCCAAACTATTCAAAGTAGGGTATAATAAAAACAAAACATGGATATGTTGTAAAAATAGTTACAGCTGAATTCTAAACTCGCGACCAAAATCTAGACCATTCAATGATGATAATATAAGAGACAGTAAGATCATTACATCAAGGTCTCTTAATCCAACTCCCGCCGACCGCCGCTTGTGCGGACATTTGGGCCCAGGACATAAACCCCCCTCAGTAGTTGGCCCAGGACATAAAGCACCAATTCTCCAAGCGGGTTTATATCCTAAGTCCAAACGTCTGCACAAGTGGCGGTTGGTGAGTGCTGGATTAAGAGACCTAGGTGTACTGATATATGTACAGTTAAAGGTACTGATAAACCATCGACTTGAAGAAAAACATTAGGAAGGTAGAATAAAGCTTTCTATCGACATATAGAAATACCCGATCGTGCTCAGAGAAAAGAAAGCAGATCTTTGAGGCGAGACTGTTCCAAGAGGGCAAGGTACACCTAGGTTTCTTAATCCAACACTCACCAACCACCACCTGTGCGGACGTTTGGTCCTAGGACATGAACCCACTTCGGGAATTGATGTTTTACGTCCGGGGGCAATTCCTGGGTTCAAACCCCCGCGCAGGTGGTGGTTGGCGAGTGTCGAATTAAGAGACTTAGGTAGACTGTAGACCTTATCTACTGAGACGAGGATTAGGAAATGCTTAATGGAGCATGAAGACCTTTTCCGTGGTCATCAGCTTTAGTCCGAAGGGGGAACGAGAATGAATTTAGTTCCGTTCCTAACGGTGGACCCCAATTTTTTTTTGGATTTGTGTCTGCTGGCAGAAAAGACTTGTCGCGTGTAATATGTATTTGTAAAACATCATTATTAAGTAGGATTTTGGTTATTAGAATGTACTGGAATTATATGTGTCTATGGATAATAAGTAAATAGTCAATTTAGGGGAATCAATATTTGGCTCATGACGTATACATCGGACGCGATTATCCCATGTTAGCTGTATGAATGTAAGTGTTTATATGTATGTAACGGCTGCCTCCCTTGTAAGGGGGAAAACCTCTAGGTATATGTATGTATGCATGTGTGTATATACATATATATATAATATGTGTGTGTGTGTATGTATGTATGTATGTATGTATGCATACATACTTCACAGTGTTAGCAGCCGACAATATAACAGTACATATGCATGTATTATGTATTATGTATGCATGTATGTGTGCATGCATATATGTATGTATGCATGTATATATGTATATGCATTTCATCACGGTCTTGGATCATATTATAGTCTCGTAATCAACAGATATTTCCCTCCCGGATAAGAGCTCAGACCTTACATATGGCCTGATATATGGGTAATGTGTTCGTGGTGCTCATATATATCTAATACACAGGATATCATATACTTTGAACTATAAGCAATCTAACATTAGACGGTAGAAACCGTTGTAATTGAAACTAAAAAATAATGAATCTGCAGCTTTAGCCACAGGGGGGATGCAATTGAAGCCACAAACAACATCTCTAACCAAAACATGACCCAAGGTTTGTAAGGCAAGCACAACATCTGTGATAAATTCAGAAACTGGAGAAATAGGAAAGAAAAACAAGAACGAGTTATCGTAAACGAGCGAGGAAAAGTGGATTGGTAGGGAAGGGTGGATTGGTAGAGAAAAGTGGACCATGAGAGGAAAGTGAAATGGTAGAGAAAATGGACCAAGAGAGAAAAGTGGACCGATAGAGATAAGTGGATCAGCAGAGAAAAATGGACTAGCTGGGATAAGTGGACTAGTGGGCAAAAGTGAACCAACAGGAAAAAGTAGACCAACAAGGAAAAGTGGACCAGCAACAAAAAATGGACCAATAGAAAAATAGTAAACCGACAGGAAAAGTGGACCAGCAGGAAAAGTGGACCAGCAAGGCCAAGTGGTCCAGCAGGGAAAAGTGGAAGAGCAAGAAAAAGTGGGCTAGAAAGTAAAAGTGGACCAGCAGTGAAAAGTGGACGGGAGCCATTACTGGCCTTGTCCTCGGAGTGTGCCTTCTGTTGCAATGGCATGCATACACTTTCCTCTTTTGCAGTTTCCCAGCCACAACCATCACAGCTACAACAATCCTCTGGGATAACAACATCGACCACAGACATACGCACGGGCGAACGCTGCAAATGAATGCAAAATGCAAATTAGACAATTCTAAATGTTAACAGGAATCATTTATCAGTTTCAAGCCTGATATTGAAGCCTTAGAGCGTCACACACGCGAAACATTACTATGGTATTGGAGCGAGATCATTTGGCGAGGAGTTCCCGCACTCCCTTTCGCATTTGAAATTTTGAATGTAACGGTCAATAACGATCACGGGCTGCTTTTAAATGGAACGGTTATTAGAATGCATTGATATTTTCTTTTAAATTTTCATAATTACGCCAGGGACAAATGAGTGGCGTTCAGCGCATTTCTTTACTTAACGTGGGTGAATACAATTTATTTTTGGGTTGTTAAAAATATATTTACTGAAGACTGTGAAAAACGGGACAGGTTTCGACATTATATGCATAAACACAGTAAGATAGTATCACGCCCGTACATATTACGCGGTACAGATGCATATAACCATATAACTGGTGCAGCGCTGGAATAATAATGCACACTATGGCATGTGTGTTTTTGTGTAATATCTGGGTATATATAAGGTGTTGCTGGGTTTTAAACGTAAAGTTCATGTAAATAACCTCACAGATATAATACTTATCTTAACGCCTATATATTATGTATGTATATATGTCAACTTGTATATACACATGTACGTATATGGTAATATTTTGTGTATATGTGTATTCATATAAATATTTTTTCATATTGTCAGCTGCTACCCAATGTGAAGTAGCTAGTCATTATCTGGGTATATATAAGGTGTTGCTGGGTTTTAAACGTAAAGTTCATGTAAATAACCTCACAGATATAATACTTATCTTAACGCCTATATATTATGTATGTATATATGTCAACTTGTATGTACACATGTACGTATATGGTAATATTTTGTGTATACGTGTATTCATATGAATATTTTTTCATATTGTCAGCTGCTACCCAATGTGAAGTAGCTAGTCATTAGCCCCTTTGTTGGACCTTAGTTGATTTGAGATCGTATGATATATACTGTATATATATATATATATATATATATATATATATATATATGTAATGTATACACGGATTCGAAAATAACTGGAGTCCAAGCTTTGTGAGTGACGGAAGTATAAAGCACCAGATTGTCATGATATATATATATATATATATATATGTATATATAAATATATATATATATATACATACATACATATATATATATATATATATATATATATCGTGAAAACCAGTTGGAATAGAAGAGACTGTAATTCTCTTCTGAAGAGGATTGCAGTTTGCAATCGAAATATATAGATTCCCTGTCTCCAGTCTTTTTTACTCCAACTATGGTTTTCATGTGATTGACAAATGTGGTACTACATTTCTCATCAGTAATATATATATATACAGTATATATATATAATATACGTATATATATATATATAATATACGTATATATATATATATATATATATATATATATATATATATATATATGGATTTCAAAATAGCTGAAGTCAAAGATGTGAGTGACAAAACTATAAAACACAGGACTAAGTGACATGATTTATTCCGGCTTTTCCAATATTATACAATGTTTGGCTTCAGGGATATAACAAGAGATAGTTCAGTTCTAATTTATAGCGAGTACGCGGTGCTTTAGGCAAGGTCACCTGGGACCCCGCCACGAGCTCTCTCAGCCCACGGCGCGCCATTCACGTGGAGTTCCATGAATACATTCCTAACTGTACTCTCCCTTCCCGTCCTCCACCCTGGGAACAAGAATTAATTGTTTTGATCTGTTGCAACTATAGTCACTGCTAAATGTTTTTAAATCGTATTTACTGCTGTTAGGGGAAATGTTTCCTTGTTATTTTCTAGTATGTTTCTAGATTTGATTTAAGGTTAATATATCTGTTGCCAATGTCCTTGTCACTCACCAGGCTTTCGAGAAATGTCTGTTGATGTTTTGTTTTTCTTTGTATTCCACTTCGGTTACTCTCCAGCCTGTCTTGTGTTTTTGCTCTTAATGTCTGAATACTGCCAATTTTAGGTTTTTACTTTTCATTTTCTTTTGATCTTCCTCCAATCTCGTTGAAACCTCTCAAGTCTCACTGTTATAGTACACGATACAATAACTACATTTCATGTCAAATATCACTCATATTTTGTCCACCCTGTTCTCCTTATCTTTAGTTCTGGCGAGTATTCCATGTGAATTTAGCTCAGTTGGATCTGTGCGCAGCAATCAACCTATGTTCATATATATATATATATATATATATATATATATAATATATATATATATATATATATATATATATATAATATATATATATATAAACACATACGTATACCAACGGCTTTTCCCCCTTACAAGGGAGGTAGCCAGAGTTAAAGGCATAAACCCACTCCCATTTCATACCCATATCACTCCCATTCACCACCCCTCCCTCCCTCTTTTCTTGGCTCCTTTTGGATGACGGGTCATCCCTGCATCTCGCCCATTGCCCTGGGTCAGAAGCTATGTAGCAAGACACAGCACATCCATAACATGGCTGCTTTATTTAATTGGCGACCCCCCCATCTCCGTCCCCTCATGTCAAAATATTATTCACACATACTCTCTCACCCCCATCCCCCCACCCACTCCCTTCTATGCATCACAGCATCATCCATACACATCCGTTCTCCATTCACCCTTATCTTCTGTCTTCGCCCTTGCTTCCTCAACAGACATTCCCATTATTTCCAATGCCCCTTTTATCCCATCCATCCATCTTATCCATGGTCGCCTCTTCATGTACACTACCTCCACCTCTGCCTTCCACACCTCTTACTAATCTTGCTTCACTCATTCTTTCCATGTGTCCAAAATACCCCAATACCCTCTCATCAACCCTATCTTCCAATTCCCTTTCCAGCCCCACTCTCCTTCTCAACTCCTCGTTTCTCATTCTATCCGGATAGTAACTCCTACCATACTTCTTAGGCATTTCATCTCAAATACATTTGAAACCTTCCTCTTATCTTCTCTTATGTTCCATGTTTCTGTCCCATACAGTGCTGTCGGCACTTTCACTCCTTCATATAATCTCCTCTTAGCATCCATTCCTAAATGTCTGTTTCTCATTACACTTTTTAATCCCCTAATTCATTTACTTGTTTCTCTCAATATACATTCTACCTCCACCCCCACTCCTCCATTTTCTGGCACATTAGCACCCAAGTATCTAAAGCTATCCACTTCCTCCAGTCTCCCTTCATACTCACTTCCAACTTGCCGCCATATTCTCCCTTTGTACATTCCATCACCTTTTACCCACATTCATTTTCACAACTTCTTTCACACACAGTCGCACACTTGGTAACTAACTTTCTTAATCCCTCCTCTGATCCTGCTACAAGCGCAGTGTCGTCAGCAAACAGCAACTGGCTTATCTCCCATTTTCTCCATTTTCTTTAACAATATCCAATCTCCGGCTTATTACCCTTGCGTTTGCGTCTTGCACCACCTCATTCATATATATATTGAAAAGCCAAGGCAACATAACACATCCCTGGGCAAGTCCTACCTTTACTTCAAACCACTCACTCTCTCCATTTCTAATTCTAATACAGGCTCTACGGCTCTACTACTCTCGTAAAAAATCTTGACTGATCTTCACAGTTTTCCTCTCCCATATACCTGCAAAACCTCCCACAGTGCCCTCCTGTCTACCCTGTCATAAGCCTTTTCCAAATCCATAAAGTCCTAAAAAAAATCCTTACCCCTCCTAAAGCTTTCTCACATATCTGCCTTAACACAAAAATCTGATCCATGCAACCCTTACCTTTCCTAAACCCACACTGTTCCTCAACAATTACTCCCTCTGTTCCTCTCCAAATCCTCTCAATCAAAACCCTCCCATAAGCCTTCCTAACTACACTTAACAAAATGATCTCTCTGAAACCACTACACTCACACCTGTCCCCTTTTCCTTTGTAAAGCGGAACTATGCAGGCAGTCCTCCAGTCCTCCGGCACTCTACCTTCTTTTCGACAAGCATTAAACAACCTCATCAGCCAGTCGACCATCACTGTACCTCCCTTTTTTAGACATTCCGCATAACACCCATTCAACCCCAGGTATCTTACCTGCTTTCATCATTTTAATAACTGCTTTCACCTCATCTTTCCTTATTTCTCTTCCATTTTTCTCATTCATCACTGTCATTTTCTTAGGATTTCTCGTTAGAACAACCTTTCCGCCCTTCAAATTTAGCAACTTCTTAAAATTCTCTGCCCATCTTCCTCTTACTGCCGTCTCTACCATTATCGTATCTCCATCTCGACCGTTAACCTTTTCTTCTTTACTTGATTCGCCTCTTCTTCCTCTCTTAATTTCCTTCCAAAAAGTCTTTTTATTACTTTCAAATTTTTTTGTCGTACCCTTAACCATCTCATATCTACTCTCCACTTTGCCTCCTTTATCTTATGTAACCAATATATATATATATATATATATATATATATATATATATATATATATATATATATATATATATATATATATATATATATATATATATATACACAGGGTGGTGCAAAAGTCTGGACCCATAAGCAATTTATTATATAACAATTTACAGTTTACATATAACAATTGATTTAATTATGAAAATGTAACTATCAAAACAAGGATGTGCGCAGTTTTTTGGACAATACATTTCCAAGGAAATTGATTGGACGTCGAGGACCGGTTGAATGGCCATCAAGATCTCCGGATTTGAGTCCTTTGGATTTTTTCTTATGGGGACATCTTAAATCAGTGGATTATGCTAACTGACCAAGAACATTACAAGCACTTAAAGATAACATTACACAAGAAATTGAAACCATTAGAGGGAATAGTTATATGTTGACAAATGTGCACAAATCATGTGTTTCGCGAGTAAGAAAGTGTTTGGAAGAAGATGGAAATCAGTTCGAACACTTATTGTAACTGGAAATTGTTTGATAGTTACATTTTCATAATTAAATCAATTGTTATATGTAAACTGTAAATTGTTTTATAATAAATTTCCTATGGGTCCAGACTTTTGCACCACCCTGTATATATATATATATATATATATATATATATATATATATGTGTGTGTGTGTGTGTGTGTGTGTATGTGTATATATATGTATGTATATATATATATCCACAACAAAGATATGTCGTAGCACATATGTAAAATAATACTGATGACCCACTTTCGGAGAAGAATAAGCGAAGATATAGAGATCTGTATATTTCGATCACTTACTGTGATCCTCTTCGGCAGATATAAGTTACAAAGTACAGAACAATGTGTATTTATAGTAAAGAAGTGAGGTAGCATGAGGGGACGAGGCTCAGGTCAACACGCCCGGCACGCATGCTCGCATCTTGGTGGCTCAGGTCACATGACCGGCGTTGCATGGGCCTTGGTGATTTTTGTCCACCGTTAATGTTGATGGTAACATTTTATTTATGGCAAAAGAAGAAATACAGTCTGGTGACCATTGACCATGGGAAATATTATAATTTGGGAAATTATTTATTAAGGAGGATTCTACTATTTTTCTTCTGAAACTACATTTGGATTTATAAATTATTTCAGCATCGTCCCAATTTATTCGGTGGTTTTTATTGGCGACGTGCTGAAATACTGCGGAATTTTCCTGTCCGTATTTAACAGAGTTCTTGTGCTCCTTAACCCTGGTATTGAGATCTCGACCCGTCTGTCCCCAATATACATCATTGCAATCTAAACAAGGTAATTTATAAACTCCAGGAGTTGTATTACTCTTGGATCTGTGATGTATATTGACAACTTTACTGAACAAATTATTAGGATAATGGAAGATAAAATTTACCTTTTCCTTTGGTAACATGTGAGACAATTCATGGATTGATTTGTTAAAAGGCAATTTTATGCTTCTATTCATAAGAAAGATCAAAAGTCACAACCTACCTAGTAGTAGAAAATTACTAAGTCTAGATGTAGTTTCGCTATTCACCCAAATTGATGTAACGGTAGTCTTAGAGTTTTTGAAAGTAAAATTACAACCATACCAGAACCAGCTACCACTGCCACTAGATAAAATATTAAATTTAACACAACTTTGCGTCAACACCAATGTTTTTTCATTCAAAGATCTTTATTATAAACAGAAATTCGGATGTTCCATGGGCTCTAATCTCTCGCCAGTTCTAGCCAACTTATATATGGAATATTTTGAATCAGTGCTATTACCGAAAATTAAACCACCCGCCATGTTTTGGCATAGATATGTAGATGATATCTTTACGGTTTGGGATGATGAATGGGGATCATTCCAAGAATTTCACAACCAGCTCAATCACCTAACGAACAATATTAAATTCAAGGTGGAATGGGAATTAGATCACAAATTACCTTTTCTAGATATTTTAATAATAAGAAATGCGGAGTCACTGTCCTTCACAGTTTATAGGAAGCCCACCCACACAGGGAGCTACCTACATTTCTTTAGCCACCATCCTGACAAAATAAAATATAGTGTAGCTTCAGGCCTATTCTTACGGGCTTTGAGAATTTGTAGCTCCCAATACTTAGATTTGGAACTAAATTCAGTGAAAAATCAACTAACAAAATTAGGATACCCGCCGTGGTTTTTACAAAAAGCTCTCAACAAGGCCAAAATTAGTTTTCACAAAACAGATTCCCATTCCGCCATGAATCATCATTGGGATAATAGAAGCATAAAATTGCCTTTTAACAAATCAATCCATGAATTGTCTCACATGTTACCAAAGGAAAAGGTAAATTTTATCTTCCATTATCCTAATAATTTGTTCAGTAAAGTTGTCAATATACATCACAGATCCAAGAGTAATACAACTCCTGGAGTTTATAAATTACCTTTTTTAGATTGCAATGATGTATATTGGGGACAGACGGGTCGAGATCTCAATACCAGGGTTAAGGAGCACAAGAACTCTGTTAAATACGGACAGGAAAATTCCGCAGTATTTCAGCACGTCGCCAATAAAAACCACCGAATAAATTGGGACGATGCTGAAATAATTTATAAATCCAAATGTAGTTTCAGAAGAAAAATAGTAGAATCCTCCTTAATAAATAATTTCCCAAATTATAATATTTCCCATGGTCAATGGTCACCAGACTGTATTTCTTCTTTTGCCATAAATAAAATGTTACCATCAACATTAACGGTGGACAAAAATCACGAAGGCCCATGCAAACGCCGGTCATGTGACCTGAGCCACCAAGATGCGAGCATGCGTGCCGGGCGTGTTGACCTGAGCCTCGTCCCCTCATGCTACCTCACTTCTTTACTATAAATACACATTGTTCTGTACTTTGTAACTTATATCTCCCGAAGAGGATCACAGTAAGTGATCGAAATATACAGATCTCTATATCTTCGCTTATTCTTCTCCGAAAGTGGGTCATCAGTATTATTGTATATATATATGTTTATATATATATATATAAATATGTATATATATATATATATATATATATATATATATATATAATATATCCACAGCAAGGTGGCCGAATTAATGAAGTGGCCTTGGTGTGGATGTGCTGTGTCTTGCGACACTGCCTCTGACCCAGGGCAGTGGACAGGATGCAGGGATGACCCGTCATCCAGGAGGTGCCAAGATGAGAGGGAGGGCGGAGGGTGGAGGGAAGTGGAATATGTAGGGAAATGGAATGGGTGGGAGTGGTTTCTATGCCTTTTTCTTTTTGGCTACCCCCATGTAAGGGGGAAAAGTCTTTGGTATATGTATGTATATATATATTATATATATATATATATGTATGTATATATATATATATATATATATATATATAATTCGTATATGTATATATATATATATATATATGATAATTCGTATATGTATATTTTTATATATATATATATGATAATTCGTATATGTATATATATATATATATATGTATATATATATATATATATATATATATATATATATAGAGAGAGAGAGAGAGAGAGAGAGAGAGAGAGGGAGGGAGGGAGGGAGGGTGTCCATAAAGTCTCTTTACAATTTAGAAAAATTATTACAAAGGCAGATAACAAGACATATTAACCAGATTAGCTTTATATTAATGAGTGTTTATTATTTTTTAACCCATTTAATACAATTCTATATAGGCACTATTAGTTGCACGAAACACATAAAGACAGTACTGTATTTCTTGCCATGTTTGCCGTAGCATAGCCTCATCAGTGGTGGCAATGGCCTCAAAATCTTTTGCTTTAGGTCAGTAATGTCCTGTATCTTTGTTCGATACACGATATCTTTCACATAACCCCATAGAAAGAAGTCGCAGGGAGTGATATCTGGTGAACCTGGTGGCCATGGAATTGGCCCATCCCTTCCAATCCACCGGTCTGGAAACTTTTGATTGAGGAACTGACGAACATGCAGTCCCCAATGTGGGGACTTCTTTTTATGAGGTTATGTAAAAGATATTGTGTATCAAACAAAGGTACAGGACATTACTGACCTGAAGCAAAGGATTTCTTATGTCATTGCCACCACTGTTGAGCCTATGCTACAGCAAACATGGCAAGAAATCCAGTACCATCTTGATGTAGTTCGTGCAACTAATTGTGCCCATATAGAGAAGGATTAAATGAGTAAAAAAAAATAATGATAAACACTGATTAATATAAATCAAATCTGGTCAAGATTTTTTGCCAACTGCCTTTATAATAAATTTCTAAAATTGTAAAGAGACAATATGGACACCCTGTATATATATATATATATATATATATATATATATATATTATATATATATATATATATATATATATATATATATATATATAGATTACATAATCTCTATTATTGTAGACCGAAAACAATGACAATTTTTTCTTTTTTATTCTCGATGTACGTGATAGTTTGAAAATGAAGTCTGCTGTGAAGTCTCTTGACACAACTTTATCAACAGTTTTAAGGAGTTCTTGGCCAACGTCAGAACCACGAGCCACGATCCTGGGTTACTGAAGACACAATATACAAAGAGACTCTTTCTCTTGTACGGGAAAAATAATTCATGTTTACCTGGTATGTATATATAAGTATATGTGTATATATATATATATATATATATATATATATATATATATATATATGATATATATATATATGTGTGTGTGTGTGTGTGTGTGTGTGTGTGTGTGTGTGTGTGTGTGTGTGTGTGTGTGTGTGTGTGTGTGTGTAAGAGAGAGAGAGAGAGTTTGTGCACGTGTATGTTTACATTATATCATTTGCCCATACACCACTTTTTCTCTCTGCCTCATTCACTCCTCTTTAGTTCTCTCTTTGTATCTAGATCCACCCCTGTCTCTACCTTCTCCCCCTCTCTCTCTCGCTCTCTCTCTCTCTCTCTCTCTCTCTCTCTCTCTCTCTCTCTCTATCACTCTCTTTCTCTTTCTCATTCTATGTGTCTCTTTCTCATTGATGTAATGTTGTTTAATTTTTCACCTCTTTATATACATTCAAATTGTTTATCTGCTGATTAATTACTTAATTACATAATCTACTTATCAATTCATGTAAGTATTAATTTATTAATGGATTTATATAGCTATTAGTTATGCGTATACATACATGTTCATCTTTTTATTGGTTTACACGCGTCGTTTGTTATGTTCTCATAATTTTTATTTCCATATTTAAGTTTCTGTTGTTATTTCATCATATTAGACAATCAAGTGATTCTCGAGCTTGTTATGGTTCTTTCTAATGAATGATAGCCATCTGCTGTAAGTTCAGCTCATTGCAATTCATGATTGCATGAGTATGAATTAACCTTTGGGTATTGTATAATCTGTTTCCATTGGTGATTCTGTTGTCTGGAACGACGTTCATGCAAATGTATAACTCACTCTTTACCAAATTGTATTATTTGTTGTTCTTCTCGTTGAAAATGTTGCTTGTGCTGATGAGGTTATTGTTATTTTTTGTATATATACATATATATATATATATATATATATATATATATATATATATGTATATACATACACAGACATGACAGAATTGAATAGCCAAGAAAAATGCATTTCTGCTCTTATTTAATGCTTAATGTTGTTCAAATTTACCTAATATGTTATATTTACCTAGATTTAAGTCTCATATTGCATACACGATTAATCAAGCATGCCACGCACCAAAGGAGCAGTAGGCCTATCTGAATTTCAGCGAGGTCGTATTGTGGGTCAACATGAAGGTGAACTTAGTCAATGCAAAATATCTGAAAATCTGTAAATACCCCTTTCTACTGTTAATAGAGTGATCGTACAATTCACCAGAGAGGACAAGGAGGGCACAAAATCTCATTCAGGTCGTCCCGGGCCCTCAGAAAGAACCTTCCGTCTTGTCAAAAGAAATGTCGAAGAGGATTCACGTTGCTAGGCCTCTGACATAGCAGCACAAGCTGATGTCAGTCCCAGAACAACTGTCAGGTATTTCCATAAGCTGGGTTACTATGGCAGAGCTGCAAGAAGGAAACCACTTCTTCGTCCAGCCAATATCAAGCTCAAAAAGGATTGGGCTGTTGAGATGGTGGAGAGACCTGTGGCCTTTTGTAGCACTGTAATTTTCTCTGATGTGTCACGATTGGCATTATTTTCTGACAGTAGAAGAATGTGGGTCTGGAGACTGTAATCAAGAGATTGACCTAAAAAAAATGTAGCCAACAGTGAAACATGGGGGCATTTCAATAATGGTGTGGGGTCCAATTTGGAGTGATGGTCGATCAGAGCATATGGAGTGTCAAGGAAACTTCAATTCGGGCAAATATGTTTCTATATTAAAGGAAGGACTCACTCCAATATTCTCCAGTGGTAGGATGAGTAAAAATGTCTTCCTATTTATGGAAAATGGACTTCCTTGTCACACTGCCCAAGCAACACAAAATTGGTTGAGCCAAAATGGGATCAGGAAACATCCATGGCCAAGTCAGTCCCCGGATATGAACCCTATTGAACACCTCTTGGGCATATTAGACCGACAACTTCGAAAAAAGAACAGGAAGCCTTCTTCAAAGCCCGAACTCTTAGGATTACTAAGTGAAACATGACAAGAAATCCCTTAAGATGATATTCGTGAACTAATCACTAGCATGCCTAGAAGGGTCCTTGTATTGAAAAAATGAAAGTGAATGTCAACCAAGTATTAGTTATTCACAATGTAACCATTTATAAACATTTTAATTGTATCAATTGCTTGTTTAATAAATCAAACTATTTCTCTTGGTGTCTATTCAATTCTGTCATGACTGTATATATATGTTTTTATATATATATATATATATATATATATAAATATATATATATATATATATATATATATATATATAATGATAGTAATGTGAATGACAATTATGATGAGGATAAGAATGAGAATGTGGTACAAAAGCGATTAACCAGGATATAATCATTACAGAGATTAATCAAGTCGCCTGACGGCAGGTAAAGTAAAATGGAAAGTGCCACCAGGAACGGAAGGACCAAACTGCAGAGACAGAAACCGGACGTTAAATCCTCGGTGACTGCTAAACAATAACAACACAAACAAAAGACAGCTGCTGCTAGGGAAGAAGAGGCAGAGGCGCCAGCTGGTGATGATAAGAACACTTGCAGCAGAAGCTGCCACTATGTCAGCAGGTCGAACAGGCTGCAGCAGTGCAAGAAGCTCCGCAAAAAAAAAAAAAAAAAAAAAAAAAAAAAAAAAAAAAAAAAAAAGAGGAAGAAGACTCCAAGGGGGCCTGTGAGAGAGAGAGAGAAAAAAAAAGTTATATTATAAGAAAAGATGATGCGGAGAGGCGACAGGAGCCTGGAATAAAAAAAAGAAATCGTCCTCTGATTACGTAAGAAAAACGCAGCAATGTTCCTTCGGATGACCACCAATCCGAGACGTTTGTGTAAGGGATGACAGAGAACCTTCACAATCGGGGCATAATGTATATGAAAAACGAAAATGCAATAAATAGAGGAGGTACGAAGGATCGAGGAGAGGGGAAGGAACAGGCGAATCAAAGGATTTTTGTCTCTCTCCTTTTCTTTCTCTTTCCCACCATTTATCTCTCTCTCCCCTCTCTCTCTGTCTCTTCTCTCTCTCTCTGTCTCTCCCATCTCTCTCTCTCTCTCTCTCTCTCTCTCTCTCTCTCTCTCTCTCTCTCTCTCTCTCTCTCTCTCTCTCTCTCTCTCTCTCTCTTTCTATCTTTATATATATATATATATATAATTCCTATGTCTCTCTCTCTTTTTCTGTGCCTGGACATAGGAACAGAATATAAACATAATAAAGAAGCGTTGCTTAGCGCACGTATCATTAGTACCTTATAAATATCAACCTTTGGGTTCGTAAGGTTTCTTTCTGCTGAATAAAATCGCCTGTTGACAGACAGAATAGAAATGATAAGTAATATCTGGTCAGAGTACTAGAACCAGAACGGACCGATGGCAAATTTGGTAGTAAAAAAACAAAGATATCACAAAAAAAAGGTTGATTTCATGAAAAGAATTGAAATCGAATAAACATATGAAAAATAGGATTTTTGATCAAGGATATCGGAACCAAAATGTCTCACAAAGAACAAGCTCCAACCCCCAAAATAAAATGTAAAAAAAAAAAAAGTAAAAAGAAAAAAAATATATATACATAATATCAACAAACTAGGAAGATATAAGGAAAGAGAGAGACAAACGTAATCCTATAAACATAAGGAAAA
Source organism: Oratosquilla oratoria (assembly GCF_046742065.1). Classification (NCBI taxonomy): domain Eukaryota; kingdom Metazoa; phylum Arthropoda; class Malacostraca; order Stomatopoda; family Squillidae; genus Oratosquilla; species Oratosquilla oratoria. Next base: position 57,466,600 of record NC_134796.1, read on the forward strand.
CAGGGTTTCTGATAGGACATAGCGGTGGGGAAAATGGCGCACGAAATTGACAGAAGAAGATCTGGTAATGGACGGGGCCGACAAGGCGAGGCCGCGGCTCGGAGGACCATAAGTAATGGCTGTGATCGCAGACTCTGATGGGGAAACGATGGCGTCCGAGATCACGTCATAGGCCCGAGGAGGAAGAGGAGGAGGAGGGGAAGGAAGAGGAGGAGGAGTGGGGGAAAAGGAGGAAGTTCGTAGACTTTGATGGGGAAACGATGGCGTCCGAGATCACGTCATAGGCCCGAGGTGGAAGTGGTGGTGGAGGGGAAGGAAGAGGAGGAGGAGGGGAAGGAAGAGGAGGAGGGGAAAAAAGAGGAGGAGGGGGGGAAAAGGAGGAAGAAGAGAAGGAGGAAGTTCGTAGACTTTGATGGGGAAACGATGGCGTCCGAGATCACGTCATAGGCCCGAGGAGGAAGAGGAGGAGGAGGGGAAGGAAGAGGAGGAGGAGGGGGGAAAAGGAGGAAGAAGAGAAGGAGGAAGTTCGTAGACTTTGATGGGGAAACGATGGCGTCCGAGATCACGTCATAGGCCCGAGGAGGAAGAGGAGGAGGAGGGGAAGGAAGAGGAGGAGGAGGGGAAGGAAGAGGAGGAGGGGAAGGAAGAGGAGGAGGAGGAGGGGGAAAAGGAGGAAGAAGAGAAGGAGGAAGTTCGTAGACTTTGATGGGGAAACGATGGCGTCCGAGATGACGACATAGGCCCCAGGAGGAGGAAGAGGAGAAGGGAAAGGAAGAGGAGGAGGAAGAGGAAGAAGAGGAGTAGGGAGAGAAGGAGGTGTTCGGAGATTCTGATAGGGAAACGATGGCTTCCGAGATCATGTCATACGTCCGAGGAGGAGGAAGAGCAGGAGGAGGAGGAAATGTAAGAGAAGGAAGAGGAAGACGAGGAGGAGGATAATCGTAGACTAATAGGGAAATGATGATGGCATCTGTGATCACTTCATAGGCTCAAGAAGGAGGAAAAAGAGGAGGAGGAGGAAGAAAAAAAAAGGATGAGGAGGAAGACGAATATAGCGAGGATGAGAAGAAATAGGAAGAGGAGGAGGAAGAGGAAGAAAAAGAGGAGGAGGAATAGGAAGAAGGGGGAAGAGGAAGATGAGGAATACGAAGAGGAAGAGGAAGATGAGGAATACGAAGAGGAAGAGGAGGAGGAAATGGTGGAGAAGGAAGAAGCACATTTTGATGATTAAGATGAATGTAAGTGTAGAGATCCTGAAGCAAGAAAGTTGATATGAGATGAGATGCGAAAGGATAATATGAGAAAAATGTAAGAATACGACGAAATGAAAATAGGATTAAGTGAAGAAGTCTTAGAATAAAATTGAAAAGGAAGATGAAGACAAAAAGAAGGAATTGTAGTAGGAATAGTAAGAAGAGGAAGATAAGAAAGAGGACAAAAGAAGAGGATAGGAAAGAAGGAAGAGGAGAGGAAGGAAGAAGGAGGACGAGGAGAGGAAGGAAAAAGGAGGAAGAGGAGAGGAAGATGGCGAGTCATTGTGCCTTCTTTACTGAGGCACTCAGCAACCAGCTACGGCCCTCCTTCCACTCCCACTCCCTCCCTCCCACTCCCTCCCTCCATATCCCACACCCTCCCTCCCAATCCCACACCTTCCTTCCCAATCCCACTCCCTCCCTCCCACTCCCACTCCCTCCATATCCCACACCCTCCCTCCCAATCCCACACCTTCCCTCCCACTCCCACTCCCTCCCTCCCACTCCCACTCCCTCTCCCTCCCTCCCACTCCCTCCCTCCCACTCCCTCCCATTCCCACTCCCTCCCTCCCACTCCCACTCATTTCCTCTCCCTTCCACCCCACTCGTCGAGAACAAGACAGTCATACTTGCTAGGGCTACTCTCTGGAGTTGACTTGTTCTTGTAGTCCGGCGTAACGTTGGATGTCTTGCATTTAGGCAGTCTAACACTGCTACCCAATTCTGGGCGTTTCCCAGCTCTTTCTCTTCTTCACCTTTCCGTCTCTTCGTAGCTCTCCGGGATCCGCACGAGTCCTTGCTGGCTCGTGAGACTCCTCCGTCGTCCGGCCCGGCGAAATTTAGTTTTTACCTGTCGTAGATTAGAGTAGTATAGACCCCGTCCCCTCTGGGCACACAGCGTGTCTTTCCACGCGGCTGTCACCAGTCGCCAAGGAACTGTGTGACCCTTGTAGTATTGTCCCTTTGAGTCTACTGTGCACACTTCTTGTGTAGCAGGGGGCTTGTCCCCCACCCCGACGTGCAGAATGGAGTCTTCAACTCCACCTCTGCAAACGAAAAACACTTCCCCTGACGACCCTCATATCGACCCGGATAAGGCTGGGCATGTTTTTTATCCACTCGGACCAAACCCGAATAGCTGATCTCAATCCCTTTATTCTGAAGAAATGTTTGTGCTTTTATACTCATGGTATCAACCAGGTTAGGAAACTAAGAAGCGGAGATCTCCAAGTTACCACCAACTCTGGGAAAGCCACACGCGACTTGCTTAAGGCCAAGAAGTTTCATACCTTCGATGTTGTTGCCTCCCTCCCTAAGTCACTCAACTCCTGCAGAGGAGTAATCCACTGCAGAGATTTGATGATCATGGACGAGTCTGACATCATTGAAGAAATGAAAGACGAAGGGATTCTAGATGTCAAATTCATAAAGCGAATGGACCGGGAAAAGAACATGCGAGTCAACACGCCCCTTATTATCCTCACTTTCAACTCCACAACCCTCCCTGACCAAGTAAAAGTTGGATACATCAATGTTTCAGTACGACCATATGTTCCCAACCCTCTGCGTTGTAATAAGTGTTTTAAATATGGTCACCTTGCTAAGTTTTGTCGTAGCCAAACGATCGTGTGCGGTAAGTGTGCAGGAGAACCTACAGATGGCTGCTCTACAAATGTATTTTAATGTGTCAACTGCCCCTGTAGCAACAGTCGTGCATCCACCTCCCGAGATTGTCCCACCTTCAAAATAGAAAAAGAAATTTGTACCGAGAAAGCAACTTCTGGTATCTCCTACGAAGCACGGAAGCGTGTGATGGAAAGACAAGTTACCCAAACTAGTCCCTCCGGAGCAACTTCCTATGCTTCTGCAGTTAAGAAAACATACAGAACCGTTGAAACACAAACTGAGAGCAAGCACTCTAATAAGGACAAAGATCTCTGCCCACTTACCAAACAAACCACGCACTCGCACCTTCCTTCCCCGACTATCCCAGAGCTTCCACTACGTGTGCCTACACAAGTGGAAGAGAATGTCCTAATGGAGATCGCCGGCTCCTGCAAACGACTATAAGTCCAATATCCAGCCCAGACCGAGCATCGGGGACAAAACACACCTCCCACTAAGGCCAAGAAAGGAAGAAATCGAAGAAAAAAAAAAAAAATCATCCAGTGGAATTGCCGAGGTATTAGAAATAAAGTAAATGACCTATCTATTTTCAACTCTATAAACAACCCCTCAGTTATATGTCTACAGGAAACATTCCTAAATCCCAGTGTTCAATTACACCTGAAAGACTTTACCATCTATAGGAAGGACAGGTTCGCGCCTGGAGGGGGGGTCGCAGTTGCTGTCAGCGACTGCCTTCCCCAAGCGGAGCTGCCATTATCCACAACTTTGGAGGCAGTTGCCGTAAAAACGAAAGTACAGAACAAACTTGCGTCCATCTGCTCCATTTATTTACCTCCAGACCAACCATTTCCGCTACAGGAGGTAAATAACCTTATACGACAGCTGCCCCACCATAAACTTATAGCCGGAGACTTTAACTCCCACCATCACATGTGGGGGAGTGATAGAACATGTGCTCGAGGGGAGCAGATGGAGGCAGTTCTGAATATCAACAACCTGGTCCTCCTAAACACTGGCGATCCCACTCGTGTAGACAATGCTAGGGGCACTTTTTCATGCATCGATTTATCCATATCATCTCCTGCGCTGTCTGACGACATAGAATGGACTACGCATGACGACACCATGCTCAGCGATCATTTCCCAGTCATCCTAAAAATAGGGGGTGACCACGTTACGGCTGCTCCAGCCTATGGAGACAACCCACCCCCTCCCTGTCCCAAATTCATCATGAGGAAAGCCAACTGGGAAATGTATCGGCGTACTACCAACGTCAACACCACAGGGGACAATATGGATGACAAAGTAGTCAATTTAACATTATCCATTTTGAATTCAGCGCATAAGCACATACCAAAGACCTCGGCATTTCACAAGCATAGAGTTCCTTGGTGGACATCAGACTGCAGAAAAGCACTTTGCAAGCGGAATAGGGCTTATCGAACTTTTAAAAAGAACCCAATTTTACCCAACTTGATTACTTTTAAAAAGGCGCAAGCAGAGGCCCGTAAAACCATTAAACACTCCAAGCGAAAGTCTTGGCGTGATTTTATTTCGACAATAAACATACACACCCCTCTAACGCAGATTTGGTCAGCCGTCCGAAGAATTGACGGCAAACATACACCTACCATAAAGACTTTGACGATAGGAACCACATATGTAGATACCCCCGAGATCACAAACATTATAGCAGATACATTTACACAAACAAGCAATACAGATAACTATTCGCCAACATTCCTACAGCATAAACAAAGACTGGAAGCAGAGCCACTGGTCTTCCGTACACATACACACCACGAATACAATACTCCCTTCCAACTACACGAGCTTAAACAGGCTTTAAGCTCGTGTAGAGGGACCTCTGCTGGCCCGGATGAGATTAGGTATGAGATGCTGCAACATCTAAATTCAATCTCACTCAACAAATTACTGGAACTATACAACGAAATTTGGATTAATCATGACTTCCCAGAAACATGGAGACATGCCCACGTCATACCTATTCTCAAAAAGGGGAAGGACCCAAAGAGTCCTTCCTCTTATCGCCCTATAGCGCTTACAAAATGCTTATGCAAAGTATTAGAAGGTATGGTCAATAACAGATTAAAATTCATTCTCGAATCTCAAGATTTAATAGTTCCTGCCCAATGTGGTTTCAGGAAAAATCGAAGTAGTCTCGACCATTTGGTCAACTTAGAACATGATATCCTTTCAAGTTTCGAGAGGAAAGATTTCCTTGTAGCTTGCTTCTTAGATTTAGAAAGAGCCTACGACATGGCATGGCGACGTGGTATCCTCGAAAAACTCTATGCACTTGGCCTTAGAGGGAATCTCCCTATTTTTATTCAAAATTTTCTACTAGAACGAACATTCTCTGTCAAAATTCAAGGTTGCTTTTCATCAGTACGCATACAAGAAAATGGCGTACCACAGGGAAGTGTGTTGAGCCCCACATTATTTATGTTACTTATCAACGATATTCTACCTGCTCCACCTCGGAACCTTAAATACTCATTATACGCTGACGACGTTGGAATCTGGCATTCCTCATCGAACGCTAGTTTTTCCGGCTCTCGCGTACAACTTGCCCTGGACTCGCTCCAGGAATGGTCTGACGAATGGGGATTTAAGTTTTCGGAAGTAAAGTCAACAGTGGTTGTATTTTCACGCAGAGCCCAGGCAGAAATCGATCTGCAATTACATGGAAATCCCATTCCAGTACAAAATTCAACCTTTTTCCTTGGCCTGAAACTGGACTCCAGGCTAAACTGGAAGGCCCATGTAAAGTATCTAGTTGATGCGTGCAACAAGAGACTTAATTTGCTACGGAAACTAACGGGCACAAATTGGGGAGCAGATAGGAAATCTTTGCTAATGATTTATGAGTCCCTAATTAAATCTAAACTAGACTATGGGTGTCAGATTTATGGTTCGGCAACAACAACCACGTTACAACCCCTGAACATCATCCAAAATAAAGGACTACGACTTGCACTTGGAGCATTACGCTGCACAAGGATCGAGAGGCTGGAAGTTGAAGCCAATGTTCCCCCCCTCCACTACAGGCGCGAACTCCTTACACTCCGCTACGCCGCCAAAGTGCTTCGTATCCCACGACATCCCTGCAAGCGGGCGGTGTCCCAATACGAGCACTTTACCAACTCCAGCCTTAATCCCTTTTCCGTCAGGATCCGATCCTTGTGCGAGCAGTATTCAGTGCCACTGTGGTCTATTGAAAAATTGAAGACGTTCCACATACCACCGTGGGAAAAGATCACCCTGAACGTCAACATCAATGAAGACCTCCAGAAGAAATCGTGCTCGGTAGAAGAACTCCGACAGAAGACCCTACAAGTCATCAACGGGTACACTGACCACAGGGCACTGTATACGGATGGTTCCAAGTGTGGCCGTAAGACAAGGACAGGGTTATATAGCTCCACAACCCGGATGATGTTCAGATTGCCGGACCATACGAGCATTTATATTGCCGAACTCTTCGGAATATCCAAAGCGATAGAAAATGCTCAATCTGACACACATAGTAACTTTGTTATTTTCTCAGATTCTTTGAGTGCATTACAGTCAATTAAATCACGTAACCAAATGAGGAATTCTCTCCTGGGCAAAATCATTAGCGCGCACTCGACGACCAACAAGTCCATTACTCTCTCTTGGGTTCCCAGCCACATTGGGATCTCCGGGAACGAGAAAGCGGACACGCTGGCCAAATCTGCGTTACAAAAAGGACAGTATCACAGATATACCCATAGACATAGGCACTTTCAATTCTATCATAAAAAAACAATTACGCGCCCACTGGCAACACCAGTGGGACAATCTCCACATCACACACAAACACAAGGAGCACATAACAGACTGGTCAACATCATACAGAAGAAATAGACGGGAGGAAATCGCCATAGCAAGGCTGAGGATGAATTCCACCTACATCACCCACCTGCAACACTACACTATCTGTAAGACACATACTCATACACTGCAAGAAATATAACACACAGCGCCAGGCGCTTATACATCACTGTAGACTCAAGAACATTCATTTAAACGTGACAAATCTTTTGGCCAATGACTGTATCCTTATTGACAAAGTAGTGTTTTATTTGCGCACAACGGGACTGTTGTGGAAATTGTAATGGTAAATTAAACAGGATCGCAGGTTCACACCAGGCTTAATGACCCCCTTATGGGTCGATAGCCTTAAGATAGAAAAAAAAAATCCCTCACTCAACCTTTCCCATCCCTTCTCTCTTCCTGTAACTCTCATCCTACTCTCCCCTCCCCTCCCACAACCTCTCCCAACCTCCCACAACCACCCACACAACCTCTGACTCTTTACCAAACTCCTCCTACCTCCCACAATCCCTCCCATTCTCTTTTCATCCTACTTTCCGTCTCCCACTTACTACCGCAACCCATCCCACTTTTCCCATACCTTCTCTCTCCCCATCCCATTTCCCCTTTACCCATCTCTCCCAACCCTTCTCCCTTCCCTCCCGTCCTTTCCCATTCCCACTACCTCTCCCCATCACCTCCCATCCCGTATGCTCCTCCTCCCTCC
>NC_134796.1:57479069-57564069 GCF_046742065.1 Oratosquilla oratoria
TATTTCATTGATTCATTTAATTCATTTATCGATCTATTTACTCATCTTTTTTCTATCCATTTATGTATATTATTTTACCGGCTTGGTAAGGTTGTAGGAATGATACATATCATTTTATGGACTATAGTTTACCAACGCTTCTGTCCTTGAGGGTAGTCTCGCTGTCACACACAGTTCCAGGCGTGTTGGAATGGCAGTGGTTATGAATGGAATCTGATGTGCTAATATAGAAACATGGAACTGGTATACAGCGCCTTTAATAGCCGCCGTTGATGAGAAGGGTTTGGAAGTCATAATAGTGGGGTGTGAAGAGGAAGAAGAAGATGGAGAAGAAGAAGAGCAAAAGGAAGAGCAAGAAGAGGAAGATGATGATGATGATGATAATGATGATGACGGAGAAGAAAGAAGAAAACAAGAAGAAGAGGAAGAAGACAAAAAGAAGAAAAAATAAGAAAGAAGAAAAAGGAAAATAGAAAAGATAAAAAAGAAGAAAAAATATATATACATATATACTATAGAAAAAAAAATCCTCTTTTTGGCCTTCTTTCACAGCCTCCCTTTCCCCCCCAAAAAAAAAAAAAAATATTACTCCACCCCACTCCCACCAATCCCTCCATACTCCCACCCCTCACACACACACACACACACACAAAGCCACCTCGTCCTCACTCGGAAATGAATCAAGAGCAAACGAGGGAAAGAACGAGCCGGGGAACAGGCGGGCCGAAGGGAGGGACTCGAAAAAATGGACGGAGGCAACTTAGATAGCCGGGAATAAACACACACGTGGCCAGGAATAGGGGTGAACATGGAAATGCCAGCAAGAAAGAAGTGAATAATGATTGAGATGGAGAGAGAGAGAGAGAGAGAGAGAGAGAGAGAGAGAGAGAGAGAGAGAGAGAGAGAGAGAGAAAGGGAGGGAGAGAGAGTCGAAGAGGGGGGGAGGATGAGGGAGAGGGAGAGATGAGGGGGGGAGGGGGGGAAAGGCGAAATGGGGGGAGGATGAGGGAGAGGGAGAGATGAGGGAGAGGGATTCAGAAAAGATTGAGAAAAATTGATACTGAGGGACTGAAAGAGATTGAGAACTAGGTTGAAGGGATTGAGATTGAGATTAAAAGATTAAGGGGCTGAGAGACAGAGAGGGAGAGAGAGAGAATAAAAGGGGTTGAGAGAGATTGAGAGAGCTGGAGAGATTAAAAGAGGTTTAGACAGATTAAGAGAGAGAGATAGAGGGAGAGATATTAACAGTGACTGATGAAGGATATAAAAGGGAGAGAGGGGGAGAGCAATTCAGGCAGATATTGAGGCACAGAAAAATTAAAGTAAAAAGAATGAGAAAAAAGAGACTGACTGACAGATTGGGAGAGCGTGAGAGAGTGAGAGTGAGAATGAGAGCATGAGTGAGAGTGACATCGGTAAGCATCACATTAGATTCTATTCATCTCCTCAAGTAGAAGAACAGATCCACCGGACAAAAAGCCACAGGACACAAAACCACGGGACAGGAACACATATCCACAGGACAAAACCCCACAGGACAGAAGACCACGGGACAGTAACACATATCTACAAGACAAACAGCCACAGGACAAGGGACAGGATGGACAGGAGATTGCTGGGACAGGAGACCACTTAGACAGGAGAACGCTGGACAGAAGACCACGGGAGGGGAACACATATCCACAGGACAGAAGACCACGGGACAGTAACACATATACACAAGACAAACAGCCACAGGACAAGGGACAGGATAGACAAGAGATCGCTGGGACAGGAGACCACTTAGACAGGAGAACGCTGGACAGAAGACCACGGGACAGGAACAATGGGACAAACAGCCATAGGACAGGAGATAGCTGGGACAGAAAACCGTAAGGTCAGAAAACCACAACGACAGAATATAAGCTAACATAATTGGCAGGGCAATCTCTTCGGGTAACCCCAAAACAATTAATTCTGTCCATTCAACCTCTGTAATTTTCCATTGTATTCAATATTACCTTGAAGATGGCCAAGTGTCGGTATATAAAATGAATTCATACTATGACGCATTTTGTACTTAGTCTTCCAGTGTTTGGATTTGGAAGAAATAAAAGTAGATTCAGAAAAATTAGAGAAATGTTTTCTTAAAATCATTAGTGTCACATGTGCTTTAGCATATATATATATATATATATATATATATATATATATATATATATATATATATATATATATATATATATATATTGAAAATAAAATTGACAATTTGAACGTATTTGGCGTAGGAAAACTCAGAATTAGGAGGAAGTACTTTAATCTTTTCTTTTTCGTCTACACGCCTTCTTCAGAGAGAATAACAAATAGACATACATCTCGCCTTATATACGTACATGCTCCGGGGACATTATCTCACTGGTTGTCTCGGAAAGCCTACGCTGCGATCCACCTTTGCACGTCTCTTTCTGTTTGACAAACACAACGAAACGGGCGAGAACTACAAACACACACACACACATTATATATATATATATATATATATATATATATATATGTGTGTGTGTGTGTGTGTGTGTGTGTACAACACTGAATGGGTCCCTGTGAACAGATACACTTGTGACGTCACGTGCGTCCCGGTTCGAGTCCTTGGCCGTACCACGTTCAATTTCTGCATGTTGGCCTCCTCGAGTCTCTCGATATTGATGGCTTAGAATTAAAGTGTATTGTGGTTGATAAATATATATATATATGTGTGTGTGTGTGTACACCTAATCTACTGCCAGGCTAGGTTGAACAGACTTGGTGACCGGCCGGATCTTATTTCCCTCATCATAGTGACACTCTTCATTAACCTTATTTCGACCATGTACAGAATATTTCATATCATTGAAGGATAGACTTCATTTTAAAGTGTTTCCATTGAGTTTGTTCACAGAGATGTAGACTGCGTCCAACCAGCTGACTGAATTGTCAAGCGTTGGTTAGGCATATTAGAGACAACTGTTTTTCCCTCCCTCTCCTCCCTCCTCCCTCTCCTCCCTCCTCCCTCTCCTCCCTCCTCCCTCTCCTCCTCTCCCTCATCCCTTCCCTTCCTCATTTAGCCTCCTCCCTTCCCCCCTCCTTGTCCGTCCGCTCCCCCCCAAAAAAAAAAAAATGGATTAGAGGAAGAACAAGAGGAATAGGAAAGATAACAAGAAAAGAAAACGTGACAAACAAAATGAAGAGGAGAAAGAAGGAGAGATGTGAGAACAAAAGTGAATAAGAAGAACGAAGGAGAAAAGGATATGCAAAAGAGAAATACAAGATATACAGACAAACAGACACACAGCCAGGTAAGTGAAGGAAGGTGGATGGAGGTGGGGGTCGGTGTAGGGGGAACAATTGCCCAGAGGATACAAAATGAATTTAGTGGAAGAAAAAGGGACATGGATGAGAGAAAATACTCCAAAAAGTGATTTGAAGAATGACCCTAACGTTAGACAGAGGAAATAAAGAGACATAAAAATCAAATTCACAACACTGTGTGTCGAAGAAAAGTAATTCCACGAATAGATACAAAAAAAAAAAAAAAAAAAAGATGGGGGGGGGAGAAAGAAAAATTTGACCAGTGACGATAGGTATTCCCAATTAGTTTGACATGAAAGGAAGAGGACCATATCAGGCCATCCTAGTGACAGAAACAGAACACGGAGAGGACAAAAATCGACCAAACATACGCACGTACGCAAAGCAAAAAAAAAAAAAAAAAAAATCGAAAAAGGTGAGACAAAAAGCAATGACACACGACAGTTGCATCGTCTGGCTTTAAGGCGGCGGCACACTAGGCTAGTGTGCTACTTGCTTTTGCTTCTTCGTTTGAGGAGAACCGGATTACTCCTGCGTAATAGAGTGAGAAGCGTGTTGACGAACTACGAGAGGTGAAACCCATGCGAATGTTAGATAGATTACCGAGATGCTCTTACGTCTAGAATATTGTAATCAAAGTCGTTTTTACTAAAAAAAAAAAAGTATCAAAATTAAGTAGAATACTAGCCTAGTGTCCTCGCCCTCTTTAGGGAGACTATGAGCAACCAAATAAGATACAACGAAAAGTAATGAAAAATACGTATTGGTTCGGTCTACTCATGACTCGGAAAAAGGCATTTCTGTATTCTGGAATTGGGGAGCGGAGGAAACAAAAACTACAAACGAATTGTGTCCAAACTAGATTTGAAAAAGATGGATATACCTGCACGTACACGTCTCTCTCTCTCTTTCTCGCTCTCTCTCTCTCTCTTTCTCTCTCTCTATCTATCTATATCTATCTCTCTCTCTCTCTCACACACACACATACACATGCATACGCATACTAGCGCGGTACCACACATGCACGCATGCAATCATTTGTACACGCATACATCATACATAGTATGTATATTTGTATATATGTGTACACAAACACACACACACACACACACACATACACACACACACACATATTATATATATATATATATGTGTGTGTGTGTGTGTGTGTGTATCAATGCATGTATGCATATACTCGTACATAAAAAGCAAGTAGAATTAGATCAAACGAAACAAAACAATATACTGTAAATAAAGTAAAATAATATAAAATATAAACAACAAAATGAAAGATAAATCAAGTACTTCGTGTAATCTGGAAATCAATGTGTGAGAATCTAGATATACAGATCTATAACTCTGAAAAATACGTACCCATATATATTATCAGGAAATATTTACACAGCCAGTAAAACAACAGGGATGGATGGTATCACTCGTGATTTACTAAAAACACAGAGAAACTTATGTGATAGATCACTAGAATAGATCAAGAAATATCATTTAGACTTGCTTGAGTAATGAACATGTGAATAATATATGGAGCATAAATATGGAGCAAAATAAAATGTGATGGTTTCTGACATATTCCAGACAAAATTGCAACCAGATTTACAAATAATGTAGTCGTTACTGTACTCCTTGGGCAAGGAGATGGGTTTCTAGTTTGTGTATGGTTAAGGCATTATCCATACGCTGGACAATATAAGCTCTGAGTTGAGCTTTCAACGTAATATTCATATATTTATTTATTAGTCAATTCATTAATTTAACTTGTGTATTATTTTTATTCATTTATCTATTTACTTAAATGTTCATCCATTTATCCATTTATTTATCTACTTGTTTATTTACTTATTTATCTACTTATCTATTCATTTGTATTTTCATTTATTTTTATCAAGTGTCCTGCATGCGACCAACCAATATGATGAATTACAAAAATAAACAAATAAATAAATATATAAAATAATATAAGAAAGTGAGAAGACGTCAGAATAATGGGAGAAGAAAAAAGTAAATATAGTTTCAATAGCGTCACAAATTCAGTTCGGCCGACAAAAAAGTGAGAAATATGTTTCATTTAGAAAACGTGCATAGATAAAAATGTAAGAAAAGCTTAACATAGACAAAGGAAGAAATTGTTTCAGGATCGTCCCAGAACAGAGAAATGACCTAAGATCGGTCAATCCATTCACAGCCCCATTTCTCTCTCTTCCAGGAGATCCATGAACCCAAAGTATCCGGCAAGAGCCACCGAATTGGACACTAGAAATATATGTATATGCCAAGGACTATTATTATACAGGACGTGCACACCCAGATTCCTGGCTAGCGGAGGCCAGTCCATTGTGCTACGAGCAGTGGAGGTGTAAGGTTGTGTCGCTCCGTCTTTCGCGCGTGGTTGCATTTAGAAGTGGATAGTGTTTGTTTACATAGGTTCTTGCTGATTTTGTTTGTTTGGTTCTTCATAGGTTTTTCTTGCTGATTTTGTGTTTTCAAAATGCCGAATAAGTGTGGTGTTGTGAACTGCAACGGTAATTATAACAAGGATAACAGGTGCCGAGTGTTTCGACTGCCAAAAGACCGTTATGAAAGACAGAAGTGGCTTGATGTGCTACCACCACGTAAGAACTTTGTTGTTGATTCTGACAGATTTTTCATTTGTGAGAAACACTGGGGTGCTAACCCTCCTTCTATCAAATTGCCTGGTGGTTCTACGTGACCTGCGATCACTCCCATTTTCAATGTCCCTGCTTTATGTCTGCCATCTCCAAAACTTGTACTTCGCCCGGCGACGGCCGAAGACAAGCAACTGAGGCATTGTCTTCAGAAAGATACGATTACTTCATTTGATGCTTTTAGACCTGAACGTGACCTACAGAAGCAGTACAAGAACTTGATTATTTCAAGATCGGAAGAAAGGTTAGTGTGTCTGTTCATGACAGAAAATTCCAGTAAGTGCAGCCTGTCTGTGACTGTCGAAAACACGCCTACGTTGTGTAGCCCACTGATCTGCCGTGCATTCAGGAAAGGTATTAGTGTACCACTGGGTAAGACACTTCATCCCAACAATGGTTTGAGGTCGTGTGGTCAGTTCGCCGAAGCTGTGCGCTTAGCAATTAACTATGACATCCCGTTTGACAAAATTATTGAGATTGTTGTCACTCTTCTTCAAACCCATACGTCAGCCTGTGTGAACACCGACAATGAGAAGAAGCATGTACTTTTGACACGTCAGTTGGAACTTTTATCACAGAAACAGTTTTCCATGAATGATTATTGTTTTGCTCTTGAATCATACCCCAAATAGGAAGGGGAGAAGGTGGAGAGGAGTGCAGTGTGATAGGGATGGAATGGAGTTTTTATGCCTTTGCTTTTTGGCTACCTGCCTTGTAATGGAAAAAAAAAACTTTGATAAATGTATGTATGTATGTTTTTGGCAATCTTCCGAGTTTTGCTTGGAGCTTGGTAATATATGTATATGTATATATATATATATATATATATATATATATATATATATATATACAAGGTATGTACATAACTACGGTATACACACACACACACACACACCCATACATATATATGTATACATATATATGTATGTATATGTACATATACATATATATGTACATATGGTAAGATAGATATGTGAGAAAGCCATAGGAAAGGGGAAGGATGTTTTTTTGGCTTTTATGGATCTGGAAAAGGCTTATGATAGGGTAGACAGGAAGGCACTGTGGGAGGTTATGCAGATATACGGGATAGGAAGAAAGCTTCTGGGAGCTGTCAAGAGTTTTTATGAGAGTAGTAGAGCTTGTGTCAGGATTAGAAATGGAAAGAGTGAGTGGTTCGAGGTAAAGGTGGGACTTCGTCAAGGATGCGTTATGTCGCCCTGGCTGTTCAACTTATACATGGATGGGGTGGTGCGAGAGGTAAATGCAAGGGTAGTGGGCAAGGGATTGGAGATGGTTTAAGAAAATGGAGAAAAGTGGGAGGTGAGCCAGCTGTTGTTTGCGGACGACACTGCGCTTGTGGCAGGATCGGAGGAGGGATTGAGGAAGTTGGTGGCAGAGTTTGGGAGAGTATGTGATAGAAGAAAGCTAAAGATAAATGTGGGTAAAAGTAAGGTGATGAGATGTAAAAGGGGTGAAAGTGGCAGTAGACTGGAAGTGAGCATTAAGGGAGAGCGACTGGAGGAAGTGGATAGTTTTAGATACTTGGGTGCAAATGTGGCAGGGAAAGGTGGAGTGAAAGTGGAGGTAGAATGTAGATTGAGAGAAGCGAGTAAATGCCTTGGTGGATTAAAGAGTGTAATGAGGAACAGACATTTGGGAATGGATGCTAAGAGGAGACTGTATGAAGGAGTGATTGTGCCAACAGCACTGTATGGGGCAGAAACATGGAACATAAGAGAAGAAGAGAGAAGGAGTTTGAATGTGTTTGAGATGAGGTGTCTGAGAAGTATGATGGAGGTTACTAGGCTAGATAGAGTGAGAAACGAGGAAGTGAGGAGGAGAACGGGGATGAAAAAGGAGATAAGGTAGATAAGGCTGATGATTGAATATTAGGATGGCTCAGACACATGGAAAGAATGAGTGAAGAAAGATGAGTAAAAGAGGTGTGGAAAGCAGAGATAGATGGAATGAAATTGAGGGGACGACCGAGGATGAGATGGATGGATGGGGTGAAGGGGGCTTTGGGGAAGAGGGGAATGTCTGTTGAGGAAGGACGGGAGAGGACAGAAGACAGGGGTGAATGGAGAATGGTTGTATATGGATGATGTTGTGATTGCATGAGGTGGAATGGGCGGGTGGATGGGGGGTGAGGTAGTATGTGTGAGCAAAATTTGACGCAGCCCGAAGGGATTTCTCCCCGTCCTCTCATTTTATGCAATGGGGGGACGGAGAGGGGTGGGTCGCCGATTTAATGAAGCGGCCTTGCTGTGGATGTGCTGTGTCTTGCGACACTGCTTCTGACCCAGGGCAGTGGACAAGGTGCAGGGATGACCCGTCATTCAGGAGGTGCTGAGATGAGAGCGAGGGTGGAGGGGTGTGGAGTGTATTCAGGGATGGAATGGGTGGGAATGATTTTATGCCTTTTTTTTGGCTATCCCCCTTGTAAGGGGGAAAAAGCCTTGGTATGTGTATGTATGTATGTATGTATATATGTACATATATGTATATATACATATATGTATATATTATATATATATATATATATATATATATATATGTGTATGTATATACTGTACACACACACACACACACACACACATATATATATATATATACATATACATATATGTATATATATATATATATATATATATATATATTGTGTATATATATACATTATATATGTGTATATACATATATATACATTATATATGTGTATATATATATATATATATATGTGTGTGTGTGTGTGTGTGTGTGTGTATGTATGTATATACACACATATATGTATATATACATATATATATATATATATAATATACATATATATATATAATATTTATATATTGATATTTACATACATATATTGCGTATAACCAGCGTTTCTATGCTTGATGGAAGTTATGAAAGTGAAGTAGGGTAGCAGAACGGGGGAAACGTGGAAGATAAATAATTAGTAAAAAAAAATTCGTGTTCAATTTCATTTTATCAAATTATTATAATTTCCTTTCATGGTCCGTAGATATGTCACTTAAAACACACACACACACACACACACACACACACACACATATATATATATATGCAGCACAATATTACAAAGGATTACAGAGGAGGAGCATGCCGACAGGAGACCTTTTGGTCCATAGATAGATCGGGTGGAAAAAATGATATTGATAATAAATAAAAATTATAGTATATATAATAATAAATAAAATGTGTAAATAATTAGGTAAAGTTAAATAATAAACAAAAAGTAAATAGTAAATAATAATAGATTGACAGATAAATAATAATAAATGATAATCAAGGAAATGATAAACATACAAATAATAACAAACAAATAAATAAATAATCTAAAGTAAATGGCAGGCATTACAGTATCTTGCTTAGGTTTTTATCTAAACGAGTCTTAAAGCTTCAAAGTGAACTACGTTGCACTGCTTCTGCAGTAAGTTTATTCCATTCATTAACTACACAGTTGGCGAAGTTGTTTCTACCCACTTCCGAATACTATATACAAGGGTATAATCATAGAAAAATACTCAAACTTCAACAATTGTTTTTTCAAGAAATGTATTAGGAAAGTATAATACAAAGGGAGAAAGATTTTTTTTTGTGTTATCCATAGTTGAATTCATGATAAAACTAAAACATTATTAAGGAAAAATGAGAGTTTAACTGACAGCCTTGCGTATACTGATTCCGTAATACTTACGGAGGAAAAATAATGTTCTGGGAAAGTTATTGATTACACAAAATGTAATACAAGTACAATACCATATCAACGTACACACAAGTGCATACACACACACATACACACACAGTCCTGAAGGAGCTTATGCATACAAACACACGCACACACACACACACACACACACACACTTTTATATTAGAATGCTGATAACTTTTAGCTTCACTTTAGTAGTATCACTCTTAAAGTTCATCTTTAGTGTGATATTGTCTACAAGGTTGAAAACACTACTCATCATCAACAAAATACTTTAGTAATGTTCACAGAAATGGTTGTGTTCTTATTTGCTTACTTGGATGAAGGCCATTTCTTCAAGAGCAACGAGGGAATATTACCCGTCAATAATGTTTCTTTTATCAAGCGCAGACGGAACTTGTTTGGTACAAGACAAATCTAAGTTTCTTCGGGACATTCTCCTATGCGACTCACCTGTGCCAAAATAGTCATATAATTTTGTGGAAATGCGACCTAACGGATTCTCCAGATATTTCGGCGACCTCGAAGACAACGACGACAAGATGGAAAGAATCGGCAACAAAGGAACTCGAAGGGATCTAGACAAGGATTTCGACCAGCGAGTGAGAGCGTTCGTTAGTGTCTGCACCATCAAGGAGCTCATGGTCCTCCTCGGATTCTTCAACGACCGAGTTGGACGGCTCCTTGATGAGAAAGCTAGAAAAGACACTCCAGAAACAAATCAAAGCATCCTACGGAGCCTTGCGATCATAAGAATCGTTTTGGATAAAGTTCAAAGGCCCGTGATGCAGTCTAGAAAACGTACATTTTCAGAATTAAGAAATGAAACTTCACGCACAGCCAAGAAACTTAAGAGTTCTATTGATTTTGCACAAGGAATGCGATTGAAAGAAGTACGTTTCCTGGGCAAAGGCGGCTTTGCTTCCGTTTCGCTCGTAAAGGACGTGACTTCTGGCTTCCTTTGTGCACGGAAAACGGTCAAAATCGACCGCCTAGAGCGACAATTACAAGAGATCGATATTCACAAGAAACTAAAGCATAATAATGTCGTAGCCTTCCTGGGCGAAAACAGGACCTCAGAAAACTTATATGTTTACCTACAATATGTTAACGGCGGTACCCTTCAGGACAGAATCGACTCCAGAGGAATGTCCGAAAGAAGGGCGAGATTCTTCCTCAAGCAACTTATTGCAGGAGTCAAGTACATTCACTCCAAGAACATCGTTCATCGCGACATTAAACCTGACAACCTCTTTTTAACCAAAGACGACGTCCTCAAGATTGGAGACTTCGGGATTTCGGGCGAGTTCGTGAAAGGCGAGTACCTGACAAGGATCTGCGGGACTTCAGCCTACATCGCCCCCGAAGTCTTCTCTGGAAAGTACCTGGGAGAGCCCATCGACGTCTGGGCATGCGGAGTTGTGCTCTTCACTCTTGTAACTGGTCGAAATCCTTGGAAAGTCCCTATAACCATCAAAGACACCAACTTTGGAGTCTGGTGTTATTCGACTGAAGAAATGAGGCTGACAAAGCCATGGAAATCGATCTCAAGAAGAATTTTCCGTCTCATCAAAAATATTCTTGTTCCAGATCCTGAGGAGAGAGCAACTATCAGCGACATTGAGCAAGACGTTTGGTTTCTTGGTTGATGTAAGAAGTTGTATAACGAACACCAAATATCTACAATGAATTGGAATTGAAAATAGAAATATATCAAATAAGCGCCTTATACATTAGGCACCGCTTTATTTAAGCCTTTAAATTACGGGGTTTCCCCTCAGCTGAATAAAATGGTCTGGTCGTATCTAGAAAAGAAATTATGTGTGTGTGTGTGTGTGTGTGTGTGTGTGTGTGTGTGTGTGTGTGTGTGTGTGTGTGTGTGTGTGTGTGAACTATAAATCCCAGAATATACGTACATTGCGATCCTTGTCTTTGATCCTTTTCACGCTAAACGGGATCACACACAATGATCATAATGTACGTATCATCCTACTCTTATTTTCTCCGAAAATGAGATTTACAGTTCATCTCACAAAAAATGTATTGGGAAATTTAAAATCGCTTGGTTGTGTACAGTACATTATATAATATATATATATATATATATATATATGATATATATATATTTATATATATATGATATATATATATTTATATATATATGTGTGCGTGTGTGTGTGTGTGTGTGTGTGTGTGTGTGTGTGTACGTATAGTACAAATATATATATATATATATATATATATATATTAATATATTATATATATATATATATGCGTGTGTGTGTGTACATATAGTACAAATATAATATATATATATATATATATATATATATAATATATACTGTATATATATATATATATATATATATATATATATATAGTGTATATATATGTTTGTGTGTGTGTGTGTGTGTGTGTGTGTGTGTGTGTGTGTGTGTGTGTGTGTGTGTGTGAGATTCACCATGGATTTGGAACACATGTTGGACTCGTGATCGACAGTTTTTACCCTCCCGGAAGAGAGCTCAGAGCTCATATATGACAAATCTATGGATAATGCTGTGACCTTACACGCACACACACATCCAACTCCCCGCAGCGCAGCGATAATGAAATCATTTCTGCCCTAGTCGGGATTCGAACTCGAACCGCTGTACCAGCATTTGCGAACGCTACCACTGCGCCGTCAAGTCGTGTTGTTTGTGTGTGTGTGTTTATGTGTGTGTTTGTGTGCGCGCGCGCGTGTGTGTCTGTTTTCTCGATATATGCTGTCGTTCTACTTGTATGAATTTGGTATACCTTTTTGTTATATAAGAATCATAAGATCATAAAAATGAATGAGAATGCAAGAGACCATAAGGCTTATTCTAGGTAGTTTTATGTCCATTACCATCTGTCATATCTATCCATAAAGCTAACTAATATCTTAAAATAACCAATGGTTTCAGCGCTCATTAGAGGGTTACTAATTCTATTTCATTCTTTAACCACTCTATAGGTAAACCAGGTCTTTCCTATTTCCTTCTAAAATTTGTCTTAATATTTTATTATATTTAATTCATGAGAGGGAGGGTGGGAGGGTTGTGGAGTGTATTTAGGGATGAAATGGGTGGGAGTGTTTTTATGCCTTTCCCTTTTTGGCTACCTACCTTGTAAGGGGGGAAAAGCCTTGGTATATGTATGTATGTATTTATTTACTTTTATATTTTGTATATAGTTTATTTTGTTTGTTTGCTTTACTGTTGAAAACCTATCGAGGCGTAAACAAACTATCTTCTAACCTCACCTGAGTCTTGCTATCATTTTTAGGATACAAGCCAAAGAATTAAAAAAAAAAAATCTGCATAAAAAGGGGAATTTGAAAATGATTCAACCAAAACAAATTAAAATATTTGGACTAAGATGAAATGTGATTGCCATAAGAAATTACATATTCAAGTTTTTTTCAGTCACTTGGTTAGGATAATTTACAGAGAAATGAATGTATAAAGAATTGTGAATAAAATGTATTGTGAATAAAATGAATAAGGTTTGATATTTTTACTATAATAGTGTGACTAAATGTTTTTTACTATAATAGTGTGACTAGATATTTTTTACTATAATAGTGTGACCAAATATTTTTTACTATAATAGAGTGACTAAATCTAAAGTTGTACCATACAATGGTTTCGTTGCCCGTCAAGTTGTCAGATTTGATCAAATTGATGGGTTCGGAAAGGAAGTGAAAAACGTTGATAATGATGTATAATAAGAGATAAATAGAAAAACAAATAATTGAATAAATTAATGAATATATGAATAAGTTAATAGATAAATGAATATATAAAAAGATAAAAAATAAATATATAAATAGAAAAAATAATAAATGAATAAATAGGTAGAAATATAAATAAGATATAAATGAATTAGTAAAATAAACAAAGATATCAACATAGAAAGAGACAAAGAGGCAAATTAATAGACAAATAAATAAACAGCTAAAACTCGAGATGTATTTCTTAGAAATAAAATCTAAGATAGAATAGGTTGACAATTACAGATTGGATTGCATCACGATGGATGATGGATGTGTGGTGCACAACATACATGGTATAGGCATTTGAACAGAACGGATGAGGAGCATACGCCAGGAGGCGCTGAGTAGCTGCGGCCGAAGCCGTCACCTTTGCACCTACACGCTTGGACTGTTGGAACAGGTAACTAACAGTCACTGCTGGGATTTGGAGAGGAGTGCGGGATTCGAACTAAGCGAGTGCTAGACCAGCAAGTTTCCGATTACGTCATCAGCATGAAAGGGTTTATGGGTCTTTTTGCGTCATTTAACAAATTACATGATAATAATAACAATAATAAAAGTAATGATTATGATAATGATAATAAAAGTATAACGATGATAGTAACAATAGCAATGATAATAAAAGTTATTATAATAATAACAATAATAGTAATGATAATGATGATGAGGTCCATAAAAAGACGAGAGAGAAAAGGTCGTATGTATCAAGGTTCTGCAGAACATGAAATTTTACAAAAGTCGAAAATGTAAATATATAATGTGGCTAGCTATTCGTACACATATACGTACACACACGCGCGCACATACACACGCACACACACACACACACACACACACACTCGCGCGTGCTCGCACACACACGCACACAATTATAATATCCTTCCCATAGCATTCCTCCTCTTCCACCTCTTCCTCTTCCACCTCCTCCTCTTCCTCTTCCTCTTCTTTCTCCACCTCCTCCTCCTCCTCCCCTACCAATCAACTCTTCACCACTTATGAGTTTAAGTATTCGTGAACGCATGTGCGCACACACGCACACACGCACACACATATTTCCATACTCATATTCTTCCTTCTCTTCCTCTTCCTCCTCCTCCCCCTCCCCTACCCATTAGCTCTTCACCACTTGTGAATGTGGCTAGATACTCGTATGCACATACACACACACACACACACACACACACATATATATATATATATATATATATATATATATATATATGTGTGTATGTATGTATGTATGTATGTAGAATTTACTCCTCACAGACTTTCTCATCTTCCTCCTCTTCCTCCTACTCCTCTTCTATCTCCTCCTCTCCTACTCATCAACTCTTCACCATGGCACGTACGTACACACACACGCACACACACACACACACACACACACACACACACACACACACACACACACACACACACACACACACATATATATATATATATATATATATATATATATATATATATATATACATAAAATTTACTCTAGTCTTCCTCCTCCTCCTCCTCCTCCCCTTCTTCCTACCACTCCTCCTCCTCCTCCCCGTACCCATCAACTCTTCACCAGGGCACGCAGGGGTCCCTTTTCTACTTCACTTCCGTGTGTTCAGACATTGTTAGACCAAGTCATCACTCTAATTACCTCACTGCTCACGTTTCCTCTCTTTACCACTTTTTTTTTTTTTTAACTTAGGGAATCTACTGTATAATCTGCCCTCCCTTTGATTTTATAAGTTATTACTCTCTTTTTATGCTCTTTTCTTTCAGCGTTGTTTTCTCTTTATTTCACACATTATTTTTTAAATGTTTTTTTCTTATTTTACTCCATTTGACTCTTTTCTTCCAGCGTTGCTCTCTTTATTTCACATATTACTCTTTAGATATTTTTATTATATTTCTTTGTCTCTCTTTATTTTACACCATACTCTTTAAATATATATTTTTGTTTTATTCTCCCTTTTCTTCTAACATTGCTTTCACTCTATTTTAAACATTACTCTTTAAATATTTTTTTCCTCTCATTTACTCTTCCTCCAGGTAATCTTTCTCTTTATTTTACACTTTATTTCTAAGTGTTTTGTTTTTCTCAGAATTACAACAAAAACATTAAAATAGAATCTGAAATTTTATATATTTTTTCAACAACCGTACACCATTTACTCTCGTTCTCTGATTTGTCTCTTCGAACTACAGTAGAGAGAAAAAATATATATATGCACATATATAAATGTACAATGTAAATAATTTTAATTTTTTACTCCCTTTGTCTACCTTCCACGTTTACTTCTCTCTTATAATTTTATATATATTTTTTCACTAACCGTACACCATTTACTCTCATTCTCTCATTTATCTCTCTCTTCGAACTACAGCAAAGAGAAAATATATATATATATATGCACATATATAAATGATTTACTTTTTCACTCCCTTGGTCAATAACCTTCCACGTTTACTTCTCTCTCTTATCATGCTCTCTTTCTCCTCCACCTCTTCTTCGCTCTCTTTCTCCTCCACCTCTTTTTCAACCTTGTAATCCTCCTTGTTCTTTCCCGCCATTTCAAAAACCGAAACTCACCCTATGACTTATAGTTTCTAAATCTATGCTTTACCTACCTTACATTTATTACTTAAATCTATAGCTTCAATGACTTCCTCCATCATTTAATCTTTATTTTTCTTTAACCTAACTTTGCCTTCCCTCAGATTTCAAAATCTAGCAACACTTCCGGAAATTATTCCAACAAAAGAAATTAAACACATCACAATGAAACTAGTATATGAAATAAATAGATAGAATTAGATAGAAATAAACAGGGACGATGAAAAAACAAAATGTCAACGACACTAATCTTCTTCGTATTTCAAAGAATCAATAGAGACAAAAAAAAAAAGTAAACGAAAATGAAAGGTAACTGGCAGCTTCTTAGATTCTTTCAAGAACATTAAGAAAGACTTGAAGAAGCCCTTTGTCTGATGGACGTTGTGTCCCCAGAATTTCGGGAATTTTTACCTACAAGCTGATTAGCATTTCAGACGACGAACACTACATGCCTGACGATGACTCCAGTGGAATCCGAAATATGTTAACATCAGTGGCTCTCTCTCCCCACCAGTCTGTCTCTCTTTCTCTCTCTCTCTATCTCTCTCTTTTAGTCTGTACTCCTAGGTCTTATTTATTTCATTTATCTATCTTTCTATTCATTTATTAATCTTTTTATCCTTTTGAGTATTGATTTATTTGTTTATATATATTTCTACTTATTTACATATCCATTTGCTTATTTATTTATGCTTTTATTCGTTCAATTACTTGTCTAATCTTTTGGTTATCAATTTATTTAACTATTTTGATTAATTTATTTATTCATTTATATATCAATTAGTTTATTCATTTACTTCTTTTAAATTTACTTTACTCATTTATTTGACTATTTATTTATATATATATTTATATATTCATTTGTTATTAATCGACTCATTTATTTATGTAACTGCTATATTTATCCATATACTTCTTTATTGATAAATTAGCTTATTTATTAATTCATTTATTTCATTGCATATATATTTATTTACTTACTGAGTATCTTATTTGATTCTTTATCTTTTCATAAGTATATATATATATATATATATATATACAGTATATAGTGTGTCTGTGTGTGTGTGTGTGTGTGTGTGTCTGTGCGTGTGTGTGTGTGTGTGTGTGTATGTATGTGTGTGTATGTTTATGTGTACAAGAAAGACTGGGGATATGAAAAGATTGGAGACCGAACGTTTTCGTATATTCAAGACGTCTTCAGAGGTACAACACAAAGAACAAGTACACAAAATCATACAGAAAAGAGAATAAAAGGAAAAAGTTCGTTCACTAATATTTTCATCTAACCAGTGTTTATTTGCATATATTGTGAATCACGTATTCATTATTATTTAATTGCGCGCACAC
This sequence comes from Oratosquilla oratoria, assembly GCF_046742065.1. Taxonomy (NCBI): domain Eukaryota; kingdom Metazoa; phylum Arthropoda; class Malacostraca; order Stomatopoda; family Squillidae; genus Oratosquilla; species Oratosquilla oratoria. The sequence goes on from NC_134796.1 coordinate 57,496,553, forward strand.
ACACACACACACACACATATATATATATATATATATATATATATATACTGTATATGTATGTATGTATACATATGTATACACAAACATATATGTGTGTACCTGTGTATATATATATATATATATATATATATATATACATATATACATATATATATATGTATACACACACATATATATATGTGTGTGTACCTGTATATATGTATATATATATATATATATATACAGATATATATATGTATATAAGGAAATTTTTATGTAGAAGCACAGTGGGTCAATAAGTCTCACATATATATATATATATATATATATATATATATATATATATATATGTATATATATATATATATGTATATATATGCATATGTATATATATACATATATATATGTGAATATATATATATATTATATATATATATGTATACATATGTGTATGTATATATATATATGTATACATATATGTGTATGTATGTATATATATGTATATATATATATATATATATATATACATACAAAAAAGAAACTAACGAAGCAGAGCGCTTTCGTATATTACATCCAGTGTAATGTCTTCTCCTTTTCTGCATGGGGGGACGGAGAGGGGGTGTCGCCGAATTTATGAAACGGCCTTGCTGTGGATATGCTGTGTCTTGCGACACTGCTTTTGACCCAGGGCAGTGGACAGGATGCAGGGATGACCCGTCATCCAGGAGGTGCCAAGATAAGAGGGAGGGAGGAGGGCGGAGGGGAGTGGAATATATAGAAAATGGAATGGATGGGAGTGGTTTCTATGCCTTTTTCTTTTTGGCTACCCCCGTGTAGGGGGGAAAAAGCTTTTGGTATATGTATGTATATATACAGTATATATAAATATATATATATATATAATATATATATATATAATTATATATATACATATATGTATATATTTGTGTATATATATTTATATAATATATATATATATAATTATATATATATATGTATATATATATATATATATATATTGCATATAATTATATATATTTTATCTGGGTAAGAAAATTAATCGGGCAAAGGCTGAAGCACGCCATCACGGAGAAATCACGTTCGGGATAATAATCCTGGGATCGCCTCATTATCTTTGACATTTTACGAAGAGTGAAATTCACCTCTCTCAACACGAGAAATACCATTAAGATAAATAGAGAATTAGGAGTCGAGTTATACATGACTCTATTGAAGATAAGAGGGATATGCGATACTTGTATGTGTGTGTGTGTATATATATATATATATATATGTGTGTGTGTGTGTGTGTGTGTGTGTGTGTGTGCAAGGTAGACCACTTGGAAAAAGAAAGTAACGAAGCAGAGCGCTTTCGTATATTACATCCAGTCTGTTCTGGTACTTAACTTATTTTTAATACTCCTTCTTTTTACCTATTTTTCCCTCCTCTTTTTTCCGCCTCTTTTATATTTCAACCTATTTAGAAGTAAATAATTGCAGTCGGGGATTTGTATCCAAGTAAATGTCTAGACATTTTTTTAATACCTCTACAGTGGAACATTGCATGACGTTGGATGGTAGACCATTCCATTTATTAACAGCGTGATTGAAGAAAGAGTATTTTTTCAATTCTGTTTGAAATCGTTCTCCTACAATCTTGCATCCATTATTCCTAGTTGCGTTGGAGGTGTCAATTTTGAAACAGTTTTCTACATCCATGTTTTCTATTCTTTTGACAGATTTGAGATGGAGAGAAAGAGAGAGAGAGAGAGAAAAGGGAAATGTTGTTGTATTCTAATACCACACGCGCGTGCACACACACACACACACACACACACACACACACGCACAAACACACTTTCACTCACCCTCCTTCCCACACATAGTTATCAAACTAGTCTCTTAGTCAGTTTGTGGTCTCAATTTTCTGTGACCCAAAGGCTGGTATTGTTTCGATTGATACTTTAGTTTGTATAAAAACGAGTTTGTTCATTAAGTAATTTCTTCTAGATAAGGCTTGCCTTCATTTATAGATATTAGTGAGATCTCGAATGACAGGTCACCCAAAATTCTTTCATGGCTGAAGATCAACCCCACTCTCCCTTCCCCTCTTCCTTCCCCCTCACCCTCCCCCTGTACCCTTTCCCCTCCCTAATATCCCCCTCCCCTTTTCTCGTTCTCTGCCCCCTCCCCCTACCCATACCCTTCCCCTCCTCCCCTTCCACCTCCCCTCCTTTTCCCACTCCTCTCCCCCTCCCCCTCCCCCTAGCTCCTCCCCTATTCCCCCCAAAACATCTACTTAACCCACGTCCTTTTACACACATTGAATATTTCCTTTTCCAAGGATAGAAACGCTGGTATTGCTGACAAAACTCTGAGGCTTGACGATTGTATTCAGATGAAATAAACTTGTAGGACCCAGGCAAAAAATGGTTAGTTTTACATTCCACTTTACTAGCAATACATTCCACTTTACTTACAATGGTTAGTTTTACATTCCACTTTAATAACAATACAATCCACTTTACTTACAATGATTAGTTTTACATTCCACTTTACTTACAATGTTTAGTTTTACATTCCACTTTACTTACAATGGTTAGTTTTACATTCCACTTTACTTACAATACATTCCACTATACTTACAATGGTTAGTTTTACATTCCACCTTACTTACGATACATTCACTTAACTAACAATAGTTAGTTTTGCAATCATTACTTTCTTTATTTTCTTCTCTTCGTCACTTTTTTCTCAGGGTTGTGTACAAAGCTAAAACCCTTAAACAACAAACTATAAATATTTATTCATACATATTTTTTAGAAGTTGTGCTTACCGAAAATGAACTATAACTGATATGCTGTATTGCAGTTTGAGGCTGGTTTTACCCCATACAGGTGGCTTATGCAATAAACCGTATAAACCACCTGTTTTATGCGTTGCTGTCTCGTTAGATTCAAACTTATGTCTTTATTATAGACAGAACCATTAACATTATCGTTTGTATTCTCATCCATCCAATATACAGTGTCTTATATGCGTCTTAGGCTATTTCTCTCACATTCTCTTACCCTTCTTCGACTATCTTGGTTATATATTCGATGTCGTTCAGGCAGCTTTGAGTAATACAATCTCGTTAGCTCTGTGTGGCTAGTTTAGTTATATAGACCCTCGTCTGAAGGAGAAGTACCCGTTTAGTTTTGATGTAAAGTCATTTGTTGATTCTTAAGAAAAAATAATATCTTGTGTTGTTTTGTGAAAGGTAATTTGATCCCTTTGCAAACTCGGGAGGAACGTCATAGAGATAGATGGAATTGTCTGTGAGCAATGTAATTTGAGTTTAATATTAAGGTTGTACGTCGTATACTTTCCCCGAGTTCTCGTAAGATGAAATATAATCGTCAGTTTTATCTTTACATATTAAGATCTAAGGTTACATAAGTGAAATTATGAGTAAAATATGACAAACTAGCGATTAAGATTTCAACAAGTTTCATTTTTTTTTTATCACCTTTTATGAAAATTGGTATGAATACGAGTATAACTTATGGCGGTACATCGTGACGACGCTGTTCTGTATCCGTTTGTGAAGATGGTGAATTTTAACGATTGTGTCGTTCATGCCATCGTCGGTGGCTGTTGACGCAAATGTTATCGCATTTGTAACAAAGGTGTTCTTCGTGAGGAGTTGGTTGGGCTCCAGCCATACGTTGGTGATGTTTGGAGCGGTTTTCGGCTCTCTTTCGTGAAGTTTCGATTGCAAGACTGTTAGTACCGCTCGTACTTACTGTCCACTGTCCTCCAAGTCTGTCTGTCTACTGCTAGTGTTTCGAGCGATATGAATGTAATTGTTTTAATTTGAGCTTTTCTGTACCGGAAGTTGTTGGGATAAAGGGGACATATGACAAAGACCCTTGTAGTTCATGACGATGTTTGCATTCATTTGTTAGCAGAAATCTAAAAATATGATTTATTTTCTAACCACCTATCAGCTCAGATAAAATTAATGCATCAAATTATTCTATTTGTTTGTTTGTGTGTTTATCTATTTGTTTATCTACTTATTAATTTACTTATCATATATTTATCTTTGCAGAGTAGAGGAACATCGGTTGAAGAAGTCGAAGAGAGTGAAATTAACGACAGACAGCAATGGAGGAGAATGGTGCATCTTAACTGACAAGTCTTGGACCTACCATGTGTTTATTAATTTACGTATGTATTTGTTTATTAAACTATATATTCATCTATTTATTTGTAATATTATTTTTCATTTGTTTATATATTTACTCATTTGTTTATTGATCTATTTATTTATTCATATATTTGTTTATTTATTTCAATTGAAAATTCAGTGAAGGAACCAGTGTCCCGATTATAACTCGATTCGATTTTGTTTTTGTTTTTCTTTGTTGACACTGGCAGAGTATCGATGTCGAAGTACACTACGTCCTGTTTCTTTTCATCATTCTGCTTCACTTCAGATTTTTCTTAGTATTTTTGTAATCAGTGCTTTTTTTCAAATTGTAGAGAGATTATTGGTGTTCTTGTTAATAACGATTTAGTTTTATTTACTTGTGGAATGTTTTTGTAAAGTGTGAAGAGCAAATACAACCACGAGAATTGCGTACAAAACAAGGAAAGTTAAGGTAAGGTAGTAAGATAATCTTATTTAGTTAATTCAGTGAGTTTTAACTGTTTTCACTGTTTAGGCCCTCCTTTTAATTCGCAAGGAACCCCATAAGGGCCAATAGTTCTGTTGTTTTTTGAATCTCCTTTGTATTTGTATTCCTTTCATTTTCTATGTTTTTTTTTAAACAATGAGAATGAATGTTACGAGGACAGAAAAGTGATGAATAGACGAAGAAGAATAAGATCGAATGAAGAATCTAGTTATAGTATAGATAGTATTTATGCTCGGTTCATCCAAATTAGAATACGTGTTTCTAGTAATATAATTTCTGTTGGATAAAAGAGTAAATTGTAGTTCACTGATGTTCATGGAATTAGGATCTATGTTCATGAGTGATCAGTATTGAAATTGTTTTGGGGTTATGAACTGTGGTTGTACATATCACTGATTAGTGATGATTTGGTTAACAGTACAAGCTCCCACCATATCGTTAATGGTTAAGAATACCTCTGTATAAAATTTGAATCATATACATACTTATACATTACCGTATTTATATTTCTATACAAATGTTTTTGTATTTTGTCATATATTCATTTCTATATTTATATCTTACATATGAAATATATATTAGTTTATATTTCATATTTATCATATATATATATATATATATATATATATATATATGTATATTGTTTGTGTCAATTTGACATTTGGAAATAAACTCTTCTGCTGGGATTCGAACCTCCGCCTTGTACGAAGCAAGCCGCTGTGGCGGGGGTTCGAATCCTAGCAGAAGTTTATTTCCATATGTATATATATATACATATATATATATATATATATATATATATGTATATATATGTATATATATATATATGGAAATAAACTCTTCTGCTGTATATATATGTATATATATATGTATATATATGTATATATGTATGTATATATATATATATATATATATATATATTTACTTTAAACTTATATTTATATTTCTTTATTTACAATCATATTTCATATATTCTTATATTTTTCATGAGGAAAGTATATTCTAGCACTGTATTGCAAAATGTCCAAAAGTATCATTTGTGTTTTCACTGAAGATGGCGCAATATTTCAGTATTGCTTCAACCATTTGGTTTTATTTATATCTTCATTTTTATTTAGAACCAATCACTTAATCAACCCAACCAATCTTAAGGTGACAGTGGGAATAACGGATTCACGTGAAGAATTCCGCAAAAAATTGAATTACATTTTGTGGAGAATGTGGTCACAACATAGAAAGTTTTCGAGTAAACACAGCCTTACACGCTTCCACCCTTCCACCTTTCCACCCTAACACCCTTCTACCTCTCCACCCTCACATCCTTCCACCCTCCCACCTCTCCACCTTTCCAGCCTCACACCCTTCTCCCCTCCCCCCTTCCACCATTCCATCCTCGTATCCTACCTCTCTTCCATCCTTCTACCCTTCCACCCTTTCACCCTTCCCCCTTTCATACATCCCCCCTTCGCCCCCTACCCTTCCCCTTCTACCCCTCCACCCTTCCCCATTCCTCTCTTCCCCCTTCCACTCCTCCACCCTTCCACCCTCAAACCCCATCCCCTATTCTCCCCTTTCCCTTTTCCACTCTTCCATCCTTCCACCCTATCACTCTTACACCCTTCCATACTTCCACCCTTTCCACCCTCACACCCCGTCACTCTTCCACCCTTCAACCCTTTCACCCTTCCATCCTTACACCATTTCATTTTTCAATCTTTCCACCCTACCATCCTATCACCCTATCACCCTTCAGCCTTGTAATCCTATTTCCCGTCCACTTTTCCATATCACCATCCTTCACCCTTCCTCTCTGCCATCCTCCCACTATTCCACTCTCACACACCTTCTCCCCTTCCACCCTTCCATCCTCCCACCCTAACTCCCTTTCATGCTCCCATCCTTCCATCCTTCTACCTCCCACCCTATCACCCTATCATCTTTCAACCCTTCCACCCTTCCATCCTCCCACCCTACCATCCTATCACCCTTCAACTCTTTCACTTCTACTATTCCACCCTCACATCCTTCCACACTCACTCACACGCTTCCACTCTCCCACCCACTCTTCCATTCTCACACCCTTCCACTTTTTCACCCTATCGCCCTATCTCCCTATCACCCTACCACTCTTCCCTCTTCCACCCTTCCACCCTTCCACATTTCCAGTCTTTCATCCACCTCCTACCGTCCCAAAGAACAAACAAGAACACTCACCCATCAACTCATAAAACAAGGATATCCACCCATCTACTGAAAAAATACACCCATTCACCCATCGAGCAAGCGCATCGCCCATCCATCCATTTATCAAACTCGCCCATACACAACCACTCACCCAAAGAGACAAAGTACTCACCCATGGACTTCACCCAACCTCACCCATAGAACATTCACCCAACTATCTATTCATTATTGACCAAGAACACTTAATCACCCATCCACCCACAGGCAAGCACCTAAACACACCCACGTACTCAAAACACTCAAAAGGCCAATCACATTCATCCAATCATTGAGCACACCTAATCACCCATCCACTCAGGAAGCACACCCATAGGAGTAAACACACCCATTCAAGCAAGCAAAAGCACAACGAATAAGCATCTTCACCCACACGCAAACGAAAGACACCCACCCATCTTCCGATCAAGGACACCTAGATATTCGAGCAACCACATACACCCATTGAACAAGCAAACACGTCTACTCGTTCACCCACCTACACACACACACACACACACACACACACACACACACACACACACACACACGACTCGGTGGCGCGGTTGGTAGAGCACTGGACTGCGAAGTACGGGGGTGCTCGCAGTACCTGGTTCGAATCCTGCCCAGGGCCGAAATTATTTCGGTATCGCTGCGCTTCGGGTTGTTACTCTGACTCTCGTGGGCGGGGAGTTGGGTGTGTGTGTGTGTGTGTGTGTGTGTGTGTGTGTGTGTGTGTGTGTGTAAGGTCATAGCATTACCCATAGATCGGTCATATGAGCTCTCTTCCGGGAGGGAAATAGCTATCGATCACGGGTCCAACACGTGATCCAAAGACCAAGGTGAATACACACACACACACACACACACACACACACACACACACATGTCTGTGTATATGTAAATGTATGTAATGTATACATACATACATTGTTTTTCAACTTCAGATAAGAATTATCACTAAGTTTGTGTAACCTGCTTGACTGGACTTATTTGTATTTTGAGTGTCTTTAATATGATTATGTGCTTCTTCCTATTTGTTTCTTTATTCAGTTTTGTATTTTTATTTATGCTCCATTAAGTTGTTTATATAATTTTTGCTTACTTACCTATCGTTATTTATCTATTCATTAACTATCTTCTGTTTCTTGTTTATTTAATTTTTTAATTTTCTATTTTCTTGTTCACTTGATTAATTATTTGTTCATCTATTAATTCATTTACCTATTTATTATTTAAACTTTTATTTATGTATTCATGTATTTACTTATTTATATATTTGTTTATATATATTAATCTGTTTAGTCATTTGCTACTGTAATCAAGTGTAATACGTCGATGGCCTAACGTTCATTTCCTTAATACTCAAGTATCCTTTCCTTTTCCAGTTACACATATCTTCATCAAGACCAATTACCTCAAACCAATGCAATATTGTAGGCTGGTACGTTCCTCTTCCGACTGAGTTACATGATAATAGAGACCCGGCTGGTTTAGGGTAACGCGCTCACTTTACACATTTCCAGATTTTATATTTTTAGCTTATCTATTTCTTTATCTATTCATACACTTATTTATTTATTTATCTATTCGTACACTTATTTGTCTAATTATTCATTCATTGACTTGTTTATCTATCAGTTTGATGGCAAAAGAAAGGCTTGTCTTTTCGACACTATCCCAACAGAGGAGTCTTGAATGCTGTAAAGGCTTGGCCTAAGGTGGATATGAGAACAGAGCAATAGTACAAGTTATAAGAGATATATGTATATATATACATATATATATATATATATATATATATATATATATATATATATATATATATATATATATATATATAAATTTTCTTGGAAACAAAAAAAAATTGTCTTTGTGGATAATATCCCAACGAAGAAGTGCAGTCATACATGTTGTAAAGGAGTGGTTTAAGATAGGTGGCAGAACAGAGGGATAGTACAAGTTGTAAGTGATTATTAATTATATATCATTTATTTGTGCATTATTATTATTATTATTACTATTATTATTATTATTATTGTTGTCATTTTATTATATTATCATTATTTATTTATCTATTCATTTATTTGTCTATTTTTTAGTCGAAAACAGATTCCAATCCTTAAATAATAGTAACTGACTCCGGTCCATACGAATATCACTAAATTTGCGGAAGTATCGACTGCTTGAGACATGTAGACCCCTTCCATACGGTGCCGCACACGAATGCGGCAGGGGGAGCGAGTGTATTCGCGAGTCTGCCATATCGGCATCTTGATTATATTTACTGTAGTCGCCCCTCCATAATGACATTCTTTCTAATTCTTTTGTAATCGCATTTTCTATGGTTATCAAAATTCACGGGTGAAGAGAGAACGATCGATATAAGCAGTGACTATATTTTATGATGCGAGTATTATTACGACACGTCGTACGGCTGGCATTGGCTGCTGCCACCGAGATCTAAGTCCATGACGCCTTCGTGTGCGGCACCGTATGGAAGGGGTTAATACCCTGTACGGGGCCGTGGCAAGTCATAAAATTCTCTCTCTCTCTCTCCGTATGTGTGTGTGTGTGTGTGTGTTTCATTCACCTTGTTTCCAAAGAATCACAATGAAGCCATTACTCATAAAAATAAAAACAGAATTGTTATTTCATTAGACATGTTTTATTGAATTTATTATGAAGAGGGAAATATAATAATTTAATTTCTCGTAGGATATATCCACACACTTCACACGAACAAAAATAAGCCCACATATACAAACATACACACAAGCCTTTTATTCTACTGAAAATCATTTCATTTCTAAATTTCTCTTATACTACATCATCTCATTTCAGTTTACCTTTCACTAAAATATTTTCCGTGTTTCTGCCTTTCTCTGTAACTATATCTCCGACCATTTCCCCCTCTTTCGCTCGGTTGATATAGATGGAAGCCTCCATGTATAACTTTCCTACCACATGCCTCTTGAACCTCGATACAAGTTCTGATAAATATCCCAATAGTCCCCTTTGATACACGATTATCACTTCATTTTCCTACAGACTTCTCTTCCTCTCTCACAAACACCGATCCCGTGAAAGCGGGTGGTCTATCCTAGGTGGTGCACAGTCCTTCAGGAGAGAAGGGTGAGCCAATTGAAACAAAGGAAAGAAGAGAAAATTTCTTGAAGAAGACGCTCATTGGGTTCATTAGGTAATTATCTAATGCACACACGACCAATGGAGTAATTAGTAGTGCCATCTTGTTAAGCCTTAAAGGGTGAGAATGAGTTGGGTTTCCCTTGAATGAAATCACCTGGTGGCAACTAGAAATAAGTATATAACAAACCTTAGGGTAAAGACTGAGCTCCAGGTAATTTGATAAATGATAATGAATTATTAATTATAAATTATAATAATAATATTAATATAATAATATAATAAATAACAACAAAACAATAATAATAATGCTAATAATAGTAATGAATCATGATTATAATTGTGATAAATGATAAATCATTTATCTCAATGTTTCACTTTGCCGTTTTATTTATGGTTAAATTAGGCTTTAATTGAGGGTAAAGGAGAAATATATTGTATATCTTATTTAGTATACTGCTTTCCCCGAGATTAATAAAAAGTGATTGGTTCCAAGTAGAACATAAGCTGTAAAAAAACATATGCATGGTGTCTGCGAACACATAGGGGAACTAGACTAGTCTAAGTTTTTCCTTAATTTCAAACGTTTTCTTAAAATCGTTGACACCACATGTATTTTTGTATTTAAAAGAAACTACTCACAAGAAAGTCTATATCTAAAAGGTGTATATATACACACACATACATATACCAAAGGCTTTTTCCCCTACACGGGGGGGTAGCCAAAAAGAAAAAGGCATAGAAACCACTCCCACCCATTCCATTTCCTATATATTCCACTCCCCTCCACCCTCCCTCTTATCTTGGCACCTCCTGGATGACGGGTCATCCCTGCATCCTGTCCACTGCCCTGGGTCAGAAGCAGTGTCGCAAGACACAGCACATCCACAGCAAGGAGAAGACAGGGAGAAATCCCTTTGGGCTGCATCAAATTTTATCTCGTACATACTTCCTCACCTCCCATCCCCCCACTCCCCCTCATGCATCACAGCATCATCTATACACAACCCCTCTCCATTCACCCCTATCTTCTGTCCTCTCCCGTCCTTCCTCAACAGACATTCCTCTCTTTTGTAATGCCCCTTTCACCCCATCCATCCATCTCATCCTAGGACGCCCCTTCATATTCACTCCTTCCACCTCTACCTTCCACACCTCTTTTACTAATCTTTCTTCATTCATTCTTTCCATGTGTTCAAACCATCCTAATACCCTTTCATCAATCCTATCTCCCAGTTCCCTTCCCACCCCTGTTCTCCTCCTCACCTCATTTCTCACTCTATCCAGCCTAGTAACCCCTATCATACTTCTCAGGCATTTCATCTCAAACACATTCAAACTCCTTCTCTCTTCCTCTCTTATGTTCCATGTTTCTGCCCCATACAATGATGTTGGCACAATCACTCCTTCATATAACCTCCTCTTAGCATCCTTTCCCAGATGTCTATTTCTCATTACACTTTTCAAGCCACCAAGGCATTTACTCGCTTCTCTCAATCTACATTCTATCTCCACCCCCAACTCCTCCCTTTCCTGCCACATTCGCACCCAAATATCTAAAACTATCCACTTCCAGTCTTTCACCCTTAATGCTCACTTCCAGCCTACTGTCACTCTCTCCCCTTGTACATCTCATCACCTTACTTTTATCTACATTTATATTCAGCTTCTTTCTTTCACATACCTTCTCAAACTCTGTCACTAACTTCCTCAATCCCTCCTCTGATCCTGCTACAAGAGCAGTGTCGTCAGCAAACAACAACTGGCTCACCTCCCACTTTTCTCCATTTTCTTTAATCATCTCCAGTCCTTGACCTACTACCCTTGCATTCACCTCTCGCACCACCCCATCCATGTAAAGATTGAACAGCCAGGGCGACATAACACATCCCTGACGAAGTCCTACCTTTACCTCAAACCATTCACTCTCTCCATTTCTAATCCTAACACAAGCTCTACTACTCTCGTAAAAACTCTTGACTGCTCTTAACAGCATTCCTCCTATCCCATATATCTGCAGTACCTCCCACAGTGCTTTCCTGTCTACCCTGTCATAAGCCTTTTCCAGATCCATAAAAGCCAAAAAAACATCCTTACCTTTTCCTATAGCTTTCTCACATATCTGTCTTACCACAAAAATCTGATCTACACAACCCCTACCTGTCCTAAACCCACACTGTTCCTCACCAATTACTCCCTCTGTTCATCTCCTAATCCTCTCAATCAAGACCCTCCCATAAGCCTTCCCAACTACACTCAACAAGCTAATCCCTCTGAAACTACTACACTCACACTTGTCCCCTTTTCCTTTGTAAAGCGGAACTATACAGGCACTCCTCCAGTCCTCCGGCACTCTACCCTCTCTTAAATAAACATTAAATAACCTCACCAGCCAGTCCACCATAACTGTACCTCCTGGCTTCAGACATTCTGCATGACATCCATCCAGACTAGGTGCCTTACCTGCTCTCATCACCTTAACAGCTGCTTTCACTTCATCTCTCCCTATTTCTCCTCCATTTTCCTCACTCATCACTCTCATTTTCATAGCGCTTCCTACTGCAACTACCTTTTCCTCACTATCCTCCTTCGCATTTTACAACTCCCTAAAACACTCTGCCCACCTTCCTCTCACTGCCTTCTGTTCCATTAATATCTCTCCATCTGCACCTTTTACCTTTCCATCTCTACTTGATTCGCCTCCTCTTTCTCTTTTAATTCCTTTCCAAAATATATGTTTATTACTTTTAATTTTTTTTCTGTCATACTCTTATCCCATTGCACATCTACTCTCCTCTTTGCTTCCTTTAGCTTATGCTTAACTTTTCTTCTTCTTTACTTTGTACCTCTCATAGGATACACACACACACACACACACACACACATATATATACACACACACACAGACACACACATATATATATATATATATATATACATATATGTTTACACGTATATAATTATATATAACATATGTATAATATGTATATACATATGTGCATATACATATATGTATATATATATATATTTATACATATATGTTTACACGTATATAATTATATATAGCATATATATAATATGTATATACAAATGTATATACATATGTGCATATACATATATGTAATATGTATGTATATATATATATATATTTATATATATAGATATATACAGTATATATAGATATACGTGTAAGCACTTTCTTGCTTTTGGGTTGGGGATGGAAAGCAATTGCACAAGAAGCGATACAAGTGCACACCAACCTTAGCACTTGGGACGACACCACGTATTAAAACTCCTCTCACGTAACCTCACGGGACATGACTCTGTGAGATACCAGTCACGTCCTCCAACGAGTATTACGCCGTGAGGCCCTGCTCACGTCTCCTCACAAACCTCCCCATCCTCTACTTCGACTGTCGGATCAAACCTCGATCTCCACATCTCACTACCGAAGTTCTTCCTTCAGACAGTTCCTGCCTCCCTCCGCGACCCCAGCCTTGCCCAATCAGATCAATACATTGGTTCCAATACAACGATATCACGATGTCTTGATGCGATTAATAGCACAAAGGAGAGAACCAATACGTTGGATAGGTTCTCGACATTTGCATTTCATTAAACGTCCTTACCGATGTTCGAGCAAAGCAGCCGATACTGAATCTTAAGGAAAGATAACCCCTAGTCTAGTTGCAACCATTGCATGATTGCTTCAACATGATGAAAGTAATGAAATAAGCATTGATGCACCAATAGACTTTACATACTTCAACTAGAAATTAGTAATAAACATTATTAAACCTATAAGCTAAGTACATCCATAAAAACATTAATACAAGCATGTATCCATAATTGGATTTTTGCTATTTATACAAAATGTATTTGTCTCATAGAAAACAAATACTATTCTAGAACCAATAAAAATATCTTTTGATTTCAAAATCTAGATCATTAGTCCCTCAAAGTTGGAAAAAGATACTATTTTATAGCCTCTGAATCTTATAAAATACATTAACAGATTAGAGAGGGCCTAGCGGTAAGCTATAAATCTGATACCCGATCCAAGAAATAGGTGGAGAATATGAGGAGCCTACACCAGGAGCCACTGAGTAGCTGCGGCCAGAGCCATCACCTTTGCCCCATGCACTTTGGTGTTGTAAGGCAGGTAATAGTCACTGCTGGGAATCTGAGAGAAACGCGGGACTTGAACCCACAATTAAGAAAATGCGAGACCAGCACGTATACCTTTACGCTACCAGCGCACAAGAAACAATATGAAAGCTAAAAAAAGGGTATGTCTGCTTGATACAGATCCTCAACATTCTAAAGGAAAACGATAGCCTTGAGAATAAGTTCACAATAAATACAAATCAGACAAAGTATCAGGATGAATCAAACAAGAAATAATGGTCTCAAGCTATCAGGACGTACATCTTATTTGGTAATGAGTAGAAAAAACTTCGCCAACTGTATATACATTATATATACATTATACACATATATATATATATGTATATGTATATATATACATACATACATATATACATATATATATGTACACATATATACATATACCTATATATATATTTTATATATATATGCATATATATATGTATATATATGTATATACCTACATATATGTATATATATATGTATATACATATATATATATACATGTATATATATATATATATATAATTTTATCAACCAAAATGCACTTTAATTCCAAGCCATCAACATCGGAAGAACCGTGGAGGCAACGCAGAAATTGAAACGTAGATCACCCAAAGACTCGAACCTACGGTACGCACGTAACCAGTGCAGTAGTGACTTAGACCATTACACCATCAAGAGATGGTGTAATGGTCTAAGTCAATGCTGCACTGGTCACGTGCGGACCGTAGGTTCGAGTCTTTGGGCGATCCACGTTTCAATTTCTGCGTTGCCTCCACGGTTCTTCCGATGTTGATGGCTTAGAATTAAAGTGCATTGTGGTTTATAAAATTGTATCTCTAATCACTGGGACCCATTCAGTGTTGTGCGATATATATATATATATATATATATATATATATATATATATATATATCTATATAAATGCATGCGAAATCACATACACACGTGATTCTAACTATGCGGAAAACCCACCAAGGAAAAAGAAAAACTGATGACCAAACGCTTTCGTCTATTTAGACATCCTCAGTTGTACCCTGAGGATGTCTGAATAGACGAAAGCGCTTAGTCATCAGTTTTTCTTTTTCCTTGGTGGTTTTTCCGCATATATATATATATATATATATATATATATATATATATATATGTGTGTGTGTGTGTGTGTGTGTGTGTGTGTGTGTGTGTATGAATGGAATAAACTTCCTCCAGAGGCAGTGCAATGTAGTACAGTTCTAAGTTTTAAGATTCATTTAAACAAACACCTAATCAATATAGTGTAATCTCTACCAATTATTTGGTACGATTTTTCATTAATTTCTTCGTTTAGCCATCTATTCATAGCATTCGACCTAGTTATGGGCAAAAAGCTCTTTTGTTGATGTGCTCTTTAGTTATTTTTTATAATCCTTTGTAACATTTTCGACCACCCTCTAGTTCTGACATTGTGTTGATAAAGACATAAAGGATAATATATATTTTTTTCTTGTCTTATTTGTCTATTAAGATTTTTTTCCGGCGTTTTCTAAATCTAAATATGCGTCATTCTACCACCCACCTCTTGTGCATAGCATCTTTGTCTATGATGGAAATTTAGAAAAGAGTGGTACATCTATTTTTTTTTTTTTTTTTTTTTTTAATCCAAAAGTATTTGTCCTAATATCAGCACCCATCTCCAATGTTCTGTTCGCGCCTCCATTTTTATTTCATTCTTTACCCTTTACATGGGTGTTCTTCTTCCTTCTCTTCTTCTTTTTCTTTGTTCTTCTTCTTTTCTTCCTCCTTATTTTCTTCTTTTTCCTTATTGTCTTCTTTTTTCCGTTCTCGTTCTTCACCTTCTCCGTCGTCGTCTTCTTATTCTTTTCCATCTTTTTATTATTATCATTCCTTCTTTTTCTTCTTCTTCTTATTTTTATTTCTTCTTCCTCTTCTCCTTCGTCTCCTTCTCATTCTACTTCTCCTCCTCTTTCTCCGCCTTCTCCTTCCCCTCCTTCTCCTTCTGCTTCTTCTTCCTCTTCCTTTTCCTTTTCTTCTTCTTCTCTTTCGTCTCCTTCTTCCCCTACCCTCTCATGCTCCTTCTTCTCATTCTCTTCTTATCATTATCATTCTTCCTCTTGTTTTTCCTCTTCTTCTTTTTTGCCATTCCTTTTCCTTTTCCTCTTCTTCTTCTCCTTCTCCCCCTCTCATCCTCCTTCTCCTTACCTCATTCTCATTCTCCTCATTCTTCTACTTCTTCCTCTTGCTCTTCCTCTTCTCCTCCTCCTCCCTCTCTCACCTTCTTCTTCTCCTTCTTATTCTCATTCTCCTACTTATTATTATTATCATTATCATCATTCCACCCCCTCCTTTTTCTCCTTCTCCTTCTCCTTATCCTTCTTCCCCTCCATCTCCTCCTTACCCCACTTCATCTTCATCTTCCTTTTCCTCCTCATCTTTCTTCTCATGTTCCTCATCTTCTCCTCCTCCTTCACCTTCTCCTCCTCCTCCTCCTCCTCCTCCCCCACTTTCTCCTCCTCCTTCTCCACTTCCTCCTCCTTCTCCACTTCCTCCTCCTTCTCCTCCTCCTCCTCCCCCACTTCCTCCTCCTCCTCCCCCAGAAGACGAAGAAGACTCTCCGGGCTTGATCCGGTAACCCAGCAGGATTCTAACCGAGATCAGGGAGATTGACAGCTGGTTTTCGCATAACCTGATCAACTCGAGGTTCTGATCTCGAACTGATCTCGATCCGATCTCGTGGGATGACGTTCGCCTTCTTCTCGATTGACGCCTTGTCCTTGCTGTCGTGATTGTGATGCGCCCAGGGTGGTGGTGGTGGTGGTGATGGGGGTAGTGGTGTTGGTGATAGTAGTGGTGGTGGTTGTGGTGGTGGTGATGGTGGTGGTTGTGGTGGTGGTGATGGGGGTAGTGGTGCTGGTGATAGTAGTGGTGGTGGTTGTGGTGGTGGTGATGGTGGTGGTTGTGGTGGTGGTGATGGGGGTAGTGGTGTTGGTGATAGTAGTGGTGGTGGTTGTGGTGGTGGTGATGGTGGTGGTTGTGGTGGTGGTGATGGGGGTAGTGGTGCTGGTGATAGTAGTGGTAGTGGTGTTGTGGTGGTGATGGTGGTGGTTGTGGTGGTGGTGTATTGGTGATGGGGGCTAGTGTTGCTGGTAATGGTATTGGTGGTAGTGGTGGTGGTGGTGGTGGTGGTGGTGATGGGGGTAGTGGTGTTGGTGATAGTAGTGGTGGTGGTTGTGGTGGTGGTGATGGTGGTGGTGGTGGTGATGGGGGTAGTGGTGCTGGTGATAGTAGTGGTGGTGGTTGTGGTGGTGGTGATGGTGGTGGTTGTGGTGGTGGTATTGGTGATGGGGGCTAGTGTTGCTGGTAATGGTATTGGTGGTAGTGGTGGTAGTGGTGGTGGTGGTTGTGGTGATAGGGGGTAGTGTTGCTGGTAATAGTAGTGGTGGTAGTGGTTATGGTAGTGGTTGTGGACTTGTGGTGGTGGTAGTCGCGGTGGTAGGGGTGGTGGTCGTCGTGGTTGTGGTGGTGGTAATGGTCGTTGTTGTTGTTGTTGTGGTGGTAATGGTCGTTGTTGTTGTTACTGCTTCTATTGTTGTTGTTGCTGCTGCTGCTATTGTTGTTGTTGTTGTTACCGTGGTCCTGCTACATCTTTGTCGTCGTCGCTTCGGCGGCGGCTACGCGCCTCCCGGCGTGCGCTCACATCTTTCTTCTTCTTTTATCAACTGGCAATGGCAATTGAATTCAAGATCAAAATATTTTAACGACTACCGAAGAAAATAAGAAATATGAGTACCCTCTAGAAAAATACAGGGCAGACCAACCATGATTTATTTATCAATTAATTATCTATTATTTTTTCATATAAATCTATCTATTTTATTTATTAACTTATTTATCTATTCATTATTAATTTGTCAATGTATTCAGTTATTTATTTATTCATTTACTTATAAATTTGTTTCTTTATCTATTGGTTAATTGATTAATTAATTAATCATTTTTTCGCGAGCTATGCAGTAATGCCCTTGTCGAAATCCAAGAATGAAAGGCCATACATCCGTAGTGTCATCAGGCGTTGACCTTCTATCAGGACTCGAATCCAGTCCACCGAAGTCCAGCCGACCGACCACGGCACCTGACGGCTCAATCCAGGAGCCTTCATTAGTCTTCCTTCATCATTCAACGACCAGGAGGATCTGATGGGATCAATCAACTCATCAAGCCAATGGATGCCAGAAGGCTCGGAGACAGAAAAAGAAGAAGGAAAAAATAGTTGGTGTGTTTCTGTCATTCAGTAGCATGTGTATTGCTCCATCTATAGACGGGGACTCGCTGAGTCTATTCAGTTAATGATCTGCTGCAGAAGCTTCCTGATGAACGTGGAGTTCGTTGAAGTGTTTGTTGTGTTTGATGTAGTCAGAGTGTAGGCGAACTCAGCCATGCAAGAGCGAACTCCCATACACGCGTTCGTGTGAGCGCATGAAACGTAAGCATGCACGTACGTACACAAATACACACATACATACACACACACACTCACACTCGTGGCGCAGTTGATAGAGTTCCCGGCTGCCACTACGGCGGTTTGGGTTTGAATCCCACCAAGGGTTGAAATAATTTCAGTATCGCTGCGCTGCGAGTCGTTACTCCGACTCTCGTGGGGGAGGGAGTTGTGTGTGTGTGTGCGTGTAAGGTCACAGCTTTACCCATAGGTCGGTCATATATGAGCTCTGAGCTCTCTTCCGGGAGAGAAATAACTGTCGATCACGAGTCCAACACGTGATCCAAGACCATGGTGAATCACACACTCAGATATATACATTGTTCGTGTTGATTATTAGGAGCAAGTGGCACAAATATTTAATATTTAATTAAATTAAATTCCCCTATGTAAGTATAGATTCTACAGGATTTAATTTTTTTCTGCTATTTTCCCTTCGAACTGTCTTTCCATACACCTTCAAGAGGATTAATCTTTGAAAAAGAATATATATACATATTATATATATATATATATATATAATATATTATATATATATATATATATATATATAATATACAAATTTTGTTGAAGGTGATGCTGTTCTCTGCATTAATTATTTTCTTGGAGATACTTTCTAAAGATCTCACTAATCGCCGTGTAGCAGGTTCTAAACTCTGTAGAACTGGTGAACCTCATGGGAGGCAATCCAAAATACCCACGCCCATCTAACGGTTTCGTGAACCTCACTGATAAAATACTCACTCCTGATCAAGAGGATTTACTGAACCTGGGTCTTAACTGTCATGTCATGTCTAAACCTTCTAAATTCAAAAAACGCACGGAATGCGAGCTCCTTATTAACCCTTTAAACTCCGATGACAAGATGTCTTGTCATTTGGTCAAATAAAACAAAAAATCATAAAACACCAAAATGTTTGATCAAACACCAGAAAAATATGACGTCAATCCTCGCGTGGTCAAGCCGCATCAGATGATATTCGGATGTACGGGCCGGCACGAGGCCTACCATATCCGGTCTTTCGTATCTACACCACAAGCGGCTGACATGAGTTGAATGGGTTAACGAAGTTGACCAACTAGTTGGAAAAAGAAAAATCACAGGAGAACAAACGAAAAAGGGTGAATATGTCCACCTACGCACGAGTTCTACAGAGTTTAGACCCTGCCAAACGGCGATTAGAGAGATCTTTAGAAAGTATCTCCAAGAAAATTATTAATGCAGAAAACAGCATCACCTTCAACAAAATTTGTGTATTAGAAGACTTACTGCCTGTATATACTTTATATATATAATTATATATATATATATATATATGTATATATATATATATATAATATATATATATATATATAACAGTAATTCACAAGGCACACGTGAAAATTATTTGCAGAAATTATTTTCAGTGTTTTTTCTGCATATATATATATAAAATATATGTATGTATATATATTCTGCATTCTAGATTATAGATTCAAAGCGTTCTAAAGGTTTCTTGTCTAAGGTCAGTCATATAATTCTTTTTTTCTAATATTGTTACATTCTTGAATGGACATACGTCAATGTGATAGACAAGAATCCAATCATGTGAAACGGAAAAAAGTACCAGGTTGTAACATGATGTCGTATCAAAACTCTAACAATTAACTAAAGTTCTGGGAGTAAAGAACGAGAAAAAGTGAAAATATATAGATGCACCTCAGGTGAGAAATATATATATATATATACATATATATATATATATATATATATATATATATATATATATATAAGTTGAATAAACAAGATCAAAACTAAATCACTGTGACGGAAAGAATTCTACACCCCCTAAAGAAAAAAATAATAAAATAATAATAATAATAATAATAATAATTGTCATTTTATGAATTCCTAAATCGATATGACGAATACGTAAGAGAAACCACCAGATACACATAGCTCAATCAATGGTTTATTGAACCGGCCACGCAACTAAGATCAACTTAATCAAGTTTACTTACCGCTGAGAGATTCTTCATTAAGTTTTGATTTAATCATTTACCGTCAAACACTTGTGCATCATGTTCCAAACCTTTCGGTCAATGTATACTAAGGAGGGAAATCATATTCCCGATTTTCGCCGTGTCATACCGGACATTTTGCTTTTCTGTGGCCACATTTTTTCGTCTAGACCAGAGGTGGGGAACCTGCGGCCTTTCGGGCCATCAAGTGCGGCCTTCTGCGGCCTTTGATATACATATTATTTTTTTCAAAAGACCTTGAATATTTTCTAAGTCTGAAATCATTATACACCTGAAACTTATAATATAATAAAAGAGATAAAATAATTAGAAAAAAAAAATTGTTCAGTGCGGCCTCTGTGGGACGATGAATTGTAAGGTGGCTTTCATGCACAAAAAGGTTCCCCGCCCCTGGTCTAGACTAATGATTGTTTTACAGCTTATACACAAGACTATGGTGCACCACTGATTTAATTTTCATAAAAATTGGTACATTACTTTTATCAAAATAATCCAAGATTTTCACCTCGGCCTAAAAAAATATAATCATGGAACACTATTCAAAGGAAAAGAATCTCCTTTGTATGAGAGTTAAAAAACACCCAAAGGAAAAATACTGCATATTCTCATTTCTATATGACAGTATGTTCACACAATAAAAGCAATTCAAGCTATTTTTTTGTAATTGTAATATATATATATATATATATATATATATGGGAAAGGTGGAGGGGGAAACACGGGTCTTTATCTGATTATCGAGTTTATTCCTCGGTTTCGCTTACAATAGCTTCTTCAGAGGAAGCTATTGTAAGCGAAACCGGTCAGGAATAAACTCGATAATCAGATAAAGACCCGTGTTTCCCCCTCCACCTTTCCCATAATTTGTCCCAATGTCTCTACATATATATATATATATATATATATATATATATATATATATGTATATATATATATATATATCGAAAAATCACAGATCCTACGAGATTCAGGAAAAAGGAATTTGAAAATGCAATTTTGAAGAGAATTTTTTCTGATTTTTATGCCACAAGAATTTTTAAAATCGGACCAATAGAAGTTGAGATATAAAATTATTAACCTTTAAATTTTAACTTTGAGAAAAACGCATTTTTATGTTTAGGTGACTATGTACAGTACAGTAATACTTTGTAGAGCAATACTACTATGATTTGTTAATTAGCTTACACCTGATAATGTTCAAGAGGTCAAATTTTCAAGGAAGGTCACCTTAGGTCACTTTTATGCGGAAGGTGTGTGAGGTCATCCATGTTGATATAGGCACCTGGTCCCCTTTTGTCTTTTATAATACATGAATGCAGATGTATTCTAAAAGACAAAATACTAATCCCTCATAGGGGATAGTATTATTTGGCGCAACCAAACTTCTTGTTGCCTGGATAGGCCTAATGTAGGCCTATGCATCAAAGCCCCCAGGCTGATAATCTGCAGACTCGGTTTTTCTTGCACTTCTCTTCTGTTTGACTTGGCGTGGGGATATTCTGGCCTTGTCCATGATTTCCCTCGTTTTTCTTGCCTCAGATGTCGAAGGGAAGCCTATATAGTCAATGAATCTGTTTGGCTCATATCCTAGGTTATGTTCGAGTATCGTCAGCTGTGACATAAATATCACCCCTTAAACTTTGGAATGCCAAAACAATATTCTAGCGGTTGGCAGAGTGGTGCACGGCGTCCCCACATCCCTCACGATGTCACATGCTGATTTAAAAAAAAATATATATATATATATATATTTTCCAACTGAAAAAAAGAATTCTCATCTTTGGAGGTATTTGGGGGGACGAAAGAAAGGAAGAATGATAAACCTAGTTGACACGGGTCTAGTTTAGTAACCGTTAGTGCTAGCGACTTGTAAACTACCCATCTATTTGACCAATGTCAACAGAAAGTTTGTAAACTAGCCTTCAAACTGTCCTAGTCTCAAAATTTACGTACTTGCCAGGTAAGTTAACTTGCAGCTAGCACTAGCGGCTACTAAACTAGTCCCGTGTCAACGGGTATACTTGAGGAATGGTGTAGGTAGAGCAGGTGATAGAGACATAAGAACATAAGAATGATGGAGACAGCAAGAGACCATGAAGCCTTCACTAGGCAAGGCCATGTCCCTCACAACGTGTCATCACTATCCTTAAATTTATCTAATCTTCCCAACAACCAATTGTTTCAGCGTTCTTTACATGATTACTGAAGTAATTCATTCGTTAACCACGTTGCTGGTAAACCAGTTCTCGCCAATTTCCTACTTAAACCTATAAATGTCCAGTTTAAACCCATTACTACGAATCCTGCCCTGCTATTTTAATATGATGACCTTGTCTGCATCACCCTTGTTAAACCATAGACCCATTTGAATACCTCTATTAGACCAACCCGCACTCTTCGTTTTTCCAGGAATATGGAAGACTGTATTAGTGGAAATATTGATCTAAAAGCCTCCTACGATTGTCTCCAAAGTCAATAGATTTATGTTGTTATGGACTGTCCTTCACCTACGCTTCTATCCATATAGACCTTCTCGCGCCAACGTCGTTTATTATCTTAGGCTCGTTCCGCACGTATCGACTTTTCGCCGCTCGCCGTCCACGACACGACGTCGTGCTCTCAAGTAATCATGGGTGTCCATGGACGCTTTCATACGTCTTCGTGGTCGTGACATGTGAAAGTATTCATAGAAAATAATGATTACTTGAGAGCACGACGTCGTGTCGTGGACGGCGAGCGGCGAAAAGTCGATACGCGTGAAACGAGCCTTAGGTTTCATGTGTTGGTCTTATTAGACAATGGGTAACTGAATAAAATCTACTGTTATAAAGACATACTATGTTCCAAGGGTTTTCCCCCCTTACAAGGGAGGTAGCCATGACATGGTTTAACATCGAAAACTCCTCCTATGAGGAGGCTAAGACCGTGCCCCTTACAGAGGACTTCGTAGCGTGAAACTCAATGAACCATGCTTTTTAGTTCAACTTGCCGGCGGCAGGATTCGAAACAGCATCACCTATACCTTCGTCCCTAGGAGCGACACCATGAACCGCTCGGCCAGCGAACATAGAAATTCATTCATGCGTTCAAGAGATTCAATCTAGACTGTGTTTATATTCTGGCTTCCTTAGGACTTTCTCTAAGATGAATAAAATCGCCAAGCGGCAGAAAGAATAAAGATACAAGTAAAGATAGGAACACAAAAGGTTAAGAAGGTGGTAAGAAGCCTACGCCAGGAGGTGCTGAGTATCTGCCGCCGAAGCCGTCACCTCTGCCCTATGATGCGCTTGTACTGTTGGGGTAGGTAACAGTCACTGTTGAGAATTAGAGAGGAGTGCGGGATTCGAGCACATAACTAAGCGAATACGAGACCAGCACGTATCATATTACGGCACCAGTGTGAGAGGGATAGTAAGAGAAGAGATGGAATAGAGATGATATAAATGGACAAGGCAATGGGAGATAATGTAGTAGATATATATATATATATATATATATATATATATATCTATATATATATATATATATATATATATATATATATATATATAAAACAAGAAGAGTTTTTGGATTAGCTGTGCTTCGGAGCTTTAAGACTTTTTTATGAATTCTACTTTTTCTGCTGTCAAGAGTTTTTATGAGAGTAGTAGAGCTTGTGTCAGGATTAGAAATGGAGAGAGTGAGTGGTTCGAGGTAAAGGTGGGACTTCGTCAAGGATGCGTTATGTCACCCTGGCTGTTCAACTTATACATGGATGGGGTAGTGCGAGAGGTGAATGCAAGGGTAGTGGGTCAGGGATTGGAGATGGTTAAAGAAAATGGAGAAAAGTGGGAGGTGAGCCAGCTGTTGTTTGCTGACGACACTGCGCTTGTGGCAGGATCGGAGGAGGGACTGAGGAAGTTGGTGACAGAGTTTGGGAGAGTATGTGATAGAAGAAAGCTAAAGATAAATGTGGGTAAAAGTAAGGTGATGAGATGTACAAGAGGTGAAAGTGGCAGTAGACTGGAAGTGAGCATTAAGGGAGAGCGACTGGAGGAAGTGGATAGTTTTAGATACTTGGGTGCAAATGTGGCAGGAAAAGGTGTAGTGGATGTGGAGGTAGAATGTAGATTGAGAGAAGCGAGTAAATGCCTTGGTGGATTGAAGAGTGTAATGAGGAATAGACATTTGGGAATGGATGCTAAGAGGAGACTGTATGAAGGAGTAATTGTACCAACAGCACTGTATGGGGCATAAACATGGAACATGAGAGAGGAAGAGACAAGGAGTTTGAATGTTTTTGAGATGAGGTGTCTGAGAAATATGATGGGGCATACTAGGCTAGATAGAGTGAGAAATGAGGAGGTGAGGAGGAGAACAGGAGTGGAAAGGGAATTGGGAGATAGGGTTGATGAAAGAGTATTAGGATGGTTTGGACACATGGAAAGAATGAGTGAAGAAAGACTAGTAAAAGAGGTATGGAAGGCAGATGTGGAGGGAGTGAACATGAGGGGACGTCCTAGGATGAGGTGGATGGATGGGGTGAAGGGGGCTTTGGGGAAGAGGGGAACGTCTGTTGAGGAAGGACGGGAGAGGACAGAAGACAGGGGTGAATGGAGAATGGTTGTATATGGATGATGTTGTGATTGCATGAGGTGGAATGGGCGGGGGGATGGGGGGTGAGGTAGTATGTGTGAGCAAAATTTGACGCAGCCCGAAGGGATTTCTCCCCGTCTTCTCCTTTTATGCATGGGGGGACGGAGAGGGAGGGGTCGCCGATTTAATGAAGCGGCCTTGCTGTGGATGTGCTGTGTCTTGCGACACTGCTTCTGACCCAGGGCAGTGGACAAGGTGCAGGGATGACCCGTCATCCAAGAGGTGCTAAGATAAGAGGGAGGGTGGAGGGGTGTGGAGTGTATTCAGGGATGGAATGGGTGGAAATGATTTTATGCCTTTTCCTTTTTGGCTACCTACCTTGTAAGGGGGAAAAAGCCTTGGTATATGTATGTATGTATGTATGTACTTTTTCTGCACACACACACACACAAAGAATACATTGTGTGTATTTATGGGTATGTTTATGTGTGTGCGTGTGTAGGTACACCACCTCATCTTCCTCCATCAATTCACCTTCCTATCTCCAATCACCTCACCGTCACGCTTGCTCAGCTTCTCCACCACTTCTACCCTCAATCCTTTCACCATCACTTTTACCCTCTGCCAACAACACCTGTAGTCTGACAACATTTCCCATCGTTGGCTGAAGAGGACCCAGCCTTCGTGACTTACCGTTTTCTTCTTCTTCTTCTTTTTCTTCGTCTTCATCATCGTCATCATCATCATCTACTTCTTCTTCTTTTTCTTCGTCTTCATCATCATCATCATCATCATCATCATCTACTTCTTCTTCTTCTTCTTTTTCTTCGTCTTCTTCTTCATCATCTTCTTCTTCTTCTTTTTCTTCGTCTTCATCATCATCATCATCATCATCATCCACTTCTTCTTCTTCTTTTTCTTCGTCTTCTTCTTCATCATCTTCTTCTTCTTCTTCTTCTTCTTCTTCTTCATCATCATCTTCTTCTTCTTCTTCTTCTTCCTTTTCTTCGTCTTCATCATCATCATCTACTTCTTCTTGTTCTTGTTCTTCTTCTTTTTCTTCGTCTTCTTCATCTTCTTCTTCTTCTTCTTCTTTTTCTTTTTTTCGTCATCATCTTCTTCAAGAATTTCCATACCGTTAGGAGGGTGTCTGGTCTTTAAGCTTGTACTCTTTCCTTTTTGTAACTCAGGGATTCCACGATTATGAATAGAATCACTTGGAGCCAGAGAGTAGATATAACCTCTTTGCTCTCCATTGGTTGTTACAGAGGTAAATAAAATTGTCTGGCGACAACTGAAATAAGAATAAAAGTACCACCCGGTATGGAAGGTGTTAATTTAAATCATATTTGATGAAAATATAAAAATCAATGATTAATGGGACAGGATAGTCTCAAGTAAAAACGTAGTTTATACCAAATTAATGATTAACTTCCAGAATGAATTCCTACGTGAATTTCCAAACAAATTCCTAAGTGATGTACATATCAAATTTGCAAATACTCTTCTACATAAATCCTTCTACCTACAAATATTTCTAAATTATATTTTTATCCAAATTTTAGCGTATTACTTAAGTAATTCCTGAGTCAATTCATGATTAAAGAAAGGAAAAAGAATCATGAAAACTTTTCTGAATACCGATGCCCAGTCACATTTGGTTTGATGTGACTGAGTTTCATTAAGCTTAAGAAAAGAGAGAAAAAAAGGGGAAAACGAATGTCGATCAGGAAGAGTGGAAGCGGGTTACTATGTGGACGAACGTACTCAGTTACGAATTAATCTTACGTGTAGGAACGAGACCCGGTGAGGGGGGGGGGGGAGGGAGGGCTATCCCTTTGAGTAAATAAATTCGCCTGACGGCAGATGGTTTTCATCATACAGGTTAAGTTGGTTTAGCTTGGCTGGCTTAGCTTTGGTTAAGTTAGGTTAGGTTGGTTTAGGTTACGTTGGTTTAGGTTAGGTTGGTTCAGGTTAGGTTGGTTTGGATTTGGTTAGGTTGGCTTAGGCTAGGTTGGCTTATGTTAGGCTGGCTTAGGTTAGGTTAAGTTAGGTCAGGTTGGTTTGGGTTGGGTTTGTTTGGGCTTGGTTAGGTTGGCTTAGGCTAGGTTGGCTTATGTTAGGCTGGCTTAGGTTAGGTTAGGTTGGTTTAGATTGGGTTTGTTTGGATTTGGTCAGGTTGGCTTAGGTTATGTTGGCTTAGATTAGATTAAGTTAGGTTAGGTTAGTTTAGGTTGGGTTTATTTGGATTTGGTTAGATTCGCTTAGGTTAAGGTGAGATAGTTGGTTTAGGTTGGCTTAAGTTAGGTTAGGTTGGCTTAATCTAGGTTAAGTTTGTTTAGGTTAGGTTGGCTTATGTTAGGTTGGCTTAGGTTGAGTTGGATTAGGTTGTCTTAGGTTAAGTTGGTTTAGGTTGGGTTTGTTTGTGTTTATTTGAATTTGGTTAGGTTTGGTTTGGTTTGGCTTAGATTGCTTTAGGTTGAGTTTCTTTGAATTGGGTTAAGTTTGGTTGGGTTAGGTTTAGTTAGTTGCCTTTAGTTAGTTGGCTTAGGTTTGGCTTGGTTTGGTTTGGTTTGGTTTGATTTGGTTTGGTTAGATCGGCTTGGGTAGATTTGGGTCGGCTTAGGGTGGATTAGGTTGAGATTGGTTAGGTTAGACCGGGTTAGGTTGGATTAGGTTAGGTTAGATTACGTATGGTTGGGTTACATAGCTAAGCTAGGTTAGATTGTCTGTTTCAACCAGCATATTCGCCCGAGAGAGAATAATCTAAACCTGTTCAAAAATAGACGATTTTATTCGGCCGATTGTCAGCCACAGAACCGAAGCAATCAGACAAATGTACGAACTCCAAAGAAACACAGAGTATTTGTAATTTATGTGATACGACGAAAGAAAACGGACTACAGTCTAAAACAAGAAGATGAACGAGAAAGATATTTTTTTACTTCACTAATTACTATGTCATTAATACTAATTAGGAGATCACGTCTTTTAATTCCGTTCCCGGGCGAAAGTCCAGCTTCCAGCATCGATAAGCTCGTCTCTACTGTATGTGATTAATCTGGAGATGTATCACTTGGTATGTGCAGTTTTGCACGCCTTCTTCTGAATGGCTTGTTATGGGAATTGGTGCTTCATTTGCATTTTTCTGGTCGTCGTCGTGGTTGTGTTGTTTGATGCAGCACAGTCGTGGACATGGTTTTCGTTGTTTTATTTTTATCTATTTATTTATTTAATTATTTATCCATTTGTTTTTTGTCGTCATCGTCCTTATCATCATTGTCGTCGTCATCATTATCATCATCGTCAACGTCGTCGTCATGACCATGATCATCATCATAATCATCATCATTGACATCATCGTTATCATCATCGTCGTCGTCGTTCTCGTCTTCGTCATCCTCATCGCCCTCATTGTCGTTGTCGTCATTGTCATTTTCATTGCTGATGTCGTCGTCATTGTCATTGCCATCATCACTGCCATCACCATCTTTCACACACACACACACACACACACACACACACACACACACACACACACACACACACACACACACACACACACACACACACACACACACACACACACACATGCTATCTGGAAGAAGCTGGATAAAACAATACTGTGTGCAAAAACTATACACGAATTTAGGAACAAACTAGACACTGCGAGATACAAAGACGGGGCACTACGAACATTGCTCCCCTTCCCGTAAGATACAACTAGGTAAATATATATACTGTTACCACAACTAACTCCCCACCCTCACACCTAATCCACCCCAGATTCTCACACACGCCCATACACAATTACAAAAATACACACAACCACATAAGTTACAGTTTCTTCCACGGCTGCAACGCCTCTCTTGGTTTAGTTTTATACACTTTATCATGAGTCTCACCTCTACGACAGCGTTTAGTCTTTTATTCCTGAAGACACTCCAAGGTAGATGCTCACTCATGAAAGAATCCCATTCCAGAAGCTTCCGTACAAAGACAGTTACCCTTCAAAAACCTATACCTGGAAATCTTTCATTCCAGGACATAGTTCCAGACAGAAGAATCACTCACCAACGACCCACGGCCAAAAGGCCTTCATTCCAGGGTTCTATAAGAATTAATTTGCTCCACGAAGTCTCTGGATGAAGACAGATTCCATCGGGCGTTCTGGAAGGAATTTCCATGTAAAGACGACCATTCTCCGAGGTCCTCATAAACAATGACCCTTCTAAGAAGAAGTCGTGCTTAGCTTCGGAGCCAGCAGCGATGTGTTAAGCATTGTGGAGAAGAGAATTGTTAGCACATAAGACATCACCGCCTTTTTAACGTGGGGGGAACAATAACACTTAGTCATCAGAGAAACGACTCTACCCTCCAGGCGATCATCTCGAATAAATATTTCCTCCTCACTGATCGTGGCCTTAATGACCAGAGTCCAAATGATTACTGAGCATCAATTCAGTAATTGTTGCTTTAGTGATGAGTGTCTCGTGGGACACGCCCTCTGTATTCATCACTCCAGTGACCTTGATATTACCACCTTCAGAATCATCATTACAAGAATCAGACTTTTCTCAATGGCTGATGCCATGGTAGTCAATGCTTCAAAAAGACCGACTTGCATAATTATTACAATTTTGTTTTTCATCGACTACATTTTTCCTTCCTTCAGGGGATAGCCTCTACTCTTCCAAAAGCTTGTGAGGAAAACAGATTCATTGGTGTGAAGGCAGACCGGATACAATCTACTGACTGATGACAGTCATTTTGTGAGAACAGGCAACTCAATTACTTTGGGAATAGAACGGAGACCAGCCATCCTCTGCCTCCCTAACAATTCCCAATTACGCCTGCTACTCCTGCAACATCAATGCCCCTTGTCAATCAATCAATTGAACAATCAATCAGCCAGTCAATCAGCCATTCAGAATCCAATGCTGAACAAGGGCTTTTCCAAACTTCTTCAATGAGTAGTATGACCGTGCTAACCTCTGTCACATCATTTCTGGAATTTTTTCTGTTTCGTCTATCTGTATCCATGTATACTGAATTCTATTCATACCCTGAGACGCGTCCTTGTTCAGGCAGGACGTTCCAGTGTCGAAAGAGGCCTCGTTGCCTAAGAACTCCTAAGTGTTTACCAAACGTATAGACTGTTGCAATCCTGAGGGTCGAAGGCCATTTAAGTTGTACGTTACAATGTTCGTTATATTGTAACAATTGAAAACCCTCAGTAGGACTCGGGCGTATGCGTACGCCACGCCAACACCACATGGTCTTTGTACAAATGTACAAAACTAATATTGTACATCGGACTTTGGTGAAGCCCCATTAACCCTCATAACATGCACTCCTATACGGATGTATCTTCATCTTCTGTCTGGTCTCCCTTTTGCACGCTTTCCGTGTAGCGGCGTCCAGTCAGTAATACATTTCATGTGCCATCCACCTTTCTGCCTACCCTCCTTGCCTAGTTCCATATCTACATTTTTGTTGTGCCCACAATGCAATATATCTCTAGTTTGTTCCTTTATCTAATTTGCTAAATTGCTCTCCTTCTGTATTTAAGTGTTATTCCCAGCAATGTTCACTGTGCAGTCTTTACCTTCACTTCCATCTTTGTCTTCAACTTCTGTTGATCATAGCAGGAATTATATAGGGATTGTAAACTTAGCGATTCAGACATATAAAGAAAAGGCCTCTTATAATCCTCTTGTATTTACCAAATATTTCTCAACCAATTGTGAATTATCTCTTTATTTGATTTTCCTCTTTTTTTAGCCAGGTTTCATTTTTGCCAAGTATCATTCTCTTAAACTTCTTCACTATTCTTATTATCATTTGTTTTAAATTGAACTTGAACATTGATTCTACTCCTATTCAGCTTGAACCTTAGAGCTGAGTAGATAAACTTAATTTTCAGGAAGAAAATAAGCATTGTAAAGAGTTAGACAAGCACACTTTATCAGACGCGCACACACAAACACAAACACACACACACACACACACGTACACACCATCGCTATAAACCACCATAACATCACACACACACACACATGCCATCACCATCATACTACCACCATCACCACACCACAGCTTTACCATTATCACCACCTCATCACAATCACCGAACCGTCAAACGCTCCAGGATGGAGCCAAGCTTAACTCACTACGTCACGCGTCAGAGTTCGTCTTCCTTCTCCTCCTCCTTCTTCTATTCCTCTTCCATTTCCTCCCCATCCTCCTTTTCTTCTTCCTCTTCTTCCTCAATTTCTTCTTCCTCCTCACCCTTCTCCTCCTCCTCCTGCTCTTCCTCCTCTTCCCCTCTTCCTTTTCCTTCTCCTCAAGCTCCTCCTCCTCCTCCTCTTCCCCTCTTCCTTTTCATTCTCCTCATCCTCCCTTAATCTTCCTTCACGTCCTCCTTTTCTTCCTCCTCGCCATCCTCTTCTCCCTCATTGTCCTCTTCCACCTCTTCCTTCCTTCTCCTCTTCCTCATCCTCGTCCACCTTCTGTTCCAGGTTCTCCCTCCTGTTCCTCTCCCTCTTGATCCTCCTCGTGTTCTTTTCTCCTACTGTTCACCTTCCTCTTTTCCTCCTGTTCCTCCTGCTCCTCCTCCTGTTCCTGCCTTTCTTGTTCCTCTACCTTCTCCTCCTCCTCCTCCTCCTCTTCTTGTTCCTCTTCCTCCTATTCCCCTCCTCATCCTTGTCCTTCTCCTCCTCCCGTCCCTCCTCCTCCTACTCCCTTTTCTCATCCTCCTGTTACTCACCCTCCTGTTCATTCCTCCTCCTCCTCCTTTTCTTCCTCCTGTTTTTCCTCCTCCTGGTCCTCCTTCTATTTTCCCTCTTCCTCCTCACGTTCTTCCTCCTCCTGTCCCTCCTCCTCTTCTTCCTCCTGTTCCTTGATGGATGTCTCAGGATGAGAAAACTAATGAGATGCTACGCGTCAATCTCAATCATTCAAGGCTGCGGCACTCAACTTACTCTGTCTTTCAATCACGCCCACATTCACCTCCTGCTGCCGGAATCCACTCACGATTTAGCTTCGTTCGGAGTACACTAGCTATTGCCTTATGGTAACCTAACCCGCATGGCTTACTGGATGACGTCAAATGATTTATTTTTCTTATTCACAGGTATTCACGTTCTATAGCTCATTTTGGATATATATATATATGTATATATATATATATGTATATATATATATATATATATATGTTTTTTTTTTTTTTTTTTTTTTTTTTTACTTGTATGTATAATTCTGGCTGACACAAGATGGTGTCATTTTTATGTACAGGTATTCATGTTCTATAGGTCACTTGGGGTTTTTGCCTAGTTTTCCCATCTAATATATATCAGGAAGCTCGCTGGCCGAGCGGGTTAGGGCGTCGTTACTTGCGGCGAAGCTCGAGGGGATGGCGGTTCGAACCCTGCCACCGGCGAAGTTTGACCAAGGGCATGGTTCATGAAATTCCACGCTACAAAGTCCTCAGTAAGGGGGGCACCGTCCTAGCCTCCTGATAGGGGGGAGTTTGTGACGTTAAACCATATCATATATCAGTAAGATGATTACTTTTTTCATATTCACAGATACTTATGTTCTTTAGCTCAATTGGCTTTTTGCTTAATTTTGTGGTGTATGTGTTTTTGTGGCTGCCACAAGATGATATGATTTCTATTCACAGCTATTGATGTCCTCTGTCTCGCTTTTTTACGAGGTATATATTATCATGACTGCTATAAGATTATTATTTTTTATTCACAGCTAATTATATTCTATAGCTCACTTTTTTTCCTTAGTTTTGTGTATATTTTTTTCTGACTGCTGGTAGGTGGGTGAATCAGTTCGAGGGAGGGAGGAGGAGAGGAGAGGAGGGGAGGAGAGGGGGAGAGGAGGGGATGGGAGGAGAGGAGGGGAGGGAGAGGGGAGGGGAGGAGAGGAGGGGAGGGGAGGAGAGGAGGGGAGGAGAGGAGGGGAGGGGAGGAGAGTAGGGGAGGGGGAGAGGAAGAAAAGGAGGGGAGGGGAAGGGGGGAGATGAAGGAGAGGAGGGGAGGGGGAAGAGGAGGGGAGGGGGAAGAGGAGGGAAGGGGGAGGCAGAGGGAGGGATTAAGAACACAGGTTTTAAGAACCAAACTGTTTGATAATTATGTGAACTGCAGCTCTACAGGTTCTACAAACTATACTGTGTGCAGGAGATTACATTTTTTTTGTATCAGATTAAGGCCATAACGAAAGTGAATGTTTTACCTCTCGTAGATAACGAATGTAAATGTGTTACCTTCATCTAAGCATTTATTTATGATTTTTTTTTAATTATCCTGTTTATCTATTTATTCATATATTTATTTTTTCATTTATTTGTTTTTTGCTAAGGAAGTGGTATTCTGACATATTTGAAAAGGACGCAGAAAAAATATATATATGTATATATGTATGTATATATATATATATATATATATATATATATATATATATATATACATATACTGTATATATATACACATATATACATATATATTCAAAGAAAATATTGGCTTAAGATGTTCTCTACTCGTTCGAAGTGTTTCCGGCAATATTGACATATGGTGATCAGTTAATTAACTTTTTCTTTCATCTTGAAGGCGTCTAATCTGATACCAGATGAACTTGTTGAGGAACGCCATCTTGATAACCAAATTGTTTCGCTTATTCGTCGAAAGTTTTCGTTCAATCCTTCCTTCTAAACCACCGTTTCTTAACCTTTTCCGACCCTAAATAGTCAGGTCTAGGTAGTGTAGCATCCACTATCTCTGGTTAACGTGATCATTTATTTTGTTGATTCTTTAGTACTAAAACAAAGTACCATCATCATTGTTAACAGAAAATAGAAGAAAAAAAATAAGGAAATCCGAGAAAAGTGAAAGAGCTTGGAAATGACATTTCACATCCTTGTATTTAGCATTTCTCATCACACCCTAATCATGATTCCAGCACCACCTGCGGGGTGTTAATAGATCAGGTTAAGAAACATTATTTTAAACTCATCGGGTTTTCCTGCAACTAAAGAAAATGGCCTGGAGACAAAAGCTAAATAATAAAAAAAAAAAAAAAAAAAAATAGCAGCAGCAACAACAACAACAACAACAACAACAACAACAACAACAACAACAACAACAACAACAACAACAACAACAACAACAACAACAACAACAACAACAACAACAACAACAACAACAACAACAACAACCACCACCACCACCACCACCACCACCACCACCACCACCACCACCACAAAACCACCACCACCACCACAAAACCACCACCATCACCTTCATTCGCTGGTGGCGTAATCATAAATGTCCTGATCTCGGATTCCTTTAGTTGTGGGTTCGAATCCCACACTCTCCGATTTCCAACACTGGTAATTACCTGCCCAAACAGTCCTTTAAGTTCATAGGGCAAAGGTGACTGCTTCGGCCGCAACTGCTCAACGCCTCCTGGCGTAGGTTCTTAACCACACCTTTGACTGCCTTGAAACCGCAGGGAACTGAAATGAAAAATGACAATTTTCAACACTTAGAGTGAATAGGATTTTCATTCGCACTTAAAATCGCCTGGAGACATATAGAATAAATATTTTATGGTCAATTAGCCAATGCGAGTTAAGACAAACTCAATTTATAATTAGATTGTTAACCAGCGTCAGTGTCTTTCCTGTTTTGTGTTCTTGTCAAGGTCGACATTACCTCTCTGTTTTCTTATTATTTTTTTTTTTATTTATCCGTTTTTATTTGTTTCATTTTTTTTTTCCATTCGTTTTTGTTTTCATTTGATTTGGCAATAACGGGGATCCTCCAGATCAACATTTTATATAATTATTGATACCACTAATCAGCTATTAATTCAGATTTACACAGTCACGCTGTGTAGTAAATTAATTATTTCTGGGTAGTGAAATTTCTTATCTTGAATTAAGTATATCTTGTGAATTGATTCTATTTATCTATCTATATATATATATATATATATATATATATATATATATATATAATTTATATATATATAATGATATAATGTATATATACAGTATACATATATATATATAATATATATATATACAGTATACATATATATATTATATATATACATATATATATATATATATATGTATATATATATATATATATATATATATATATCAAGGGCCTCTTCCCCCTAATAAGCGAAGTAGCCAGCCCACTCATTTCACTCCCATCAATCAGCCATTTGTTCCCCTTTCATCTCAGCTCCTCGTTGATGGAGGGTCATTCCTGACTCCCGCCAACTGCCTGGGTCAAAAGCGATGCAGCAAGAAACAGTACATCCACAGCAAGGCCGCATATTCGATAACTGTGTTTATAGATATCAGCCTCATGAGAAGGTCGCACCAAAGAAAATTCGTCATAATAAAAGAAAAATAGTGACTGGCTAAAAACGTATGCTCGCGCGTGTGTGTGTGTGTGTGCGCGTGCGTGTGTGTGCGTGCGTGTGTGTGTGCGCGTACGTGTGTGTGCGTGCGTGTGTGTGTGTGTGCGTGTGTGTGTGCGTGTATGAGTATATGTGTGATGTGAAGTGTACGGGGATAGTTATGGGAAATGTAAATAGTATATCATAAATGTAGGTTTCTTGTTCCTTCCTCTGGAATGAGGTTGTGTGATGTATTGTGATGTGATGTGATGTAATGTAATCTAATGTGATATGATGTGATATAATGTGATGCGATATGATGTGATGTGATGTAACGTGATGCGATATATGATGTGATGCGATATGATGTGATGTGATGTAACGTGATGCGATATATGATGTGATGCGATATGATGTGATGTAACGTGATGCGATATATGATATGATGCGATGTGATGTCATTTGATGTGATAAGTTTACGTTTAAGATTTCCTTCATGTGTTCCTCTATTGTTAGGATTTTATATTATGTAGTTGGCATGATCGAGTTGTTATAGTGTAATTTCATATAATTATTTTTCAACAGTTTAATGTATAGTAATTCTCTCTTCTTTATTATATATTTGATAAAAGTGCGGACACACAATCCCCATTAAAGCGAGATTCGTATACATACAGTTAATAACATATACTTTTCACGTAAGTCAGCCCTAACACATTCTGATTATTTATTCAATATTTCATATTTCACTCTTATTCTCCTAATTATCGGATGTAATAACCAGATAAATAGCCCTCCCTATTGTATATCATCTTTCACTCTTAATAAAGCTGATTCCCTTAAGTCAAGTCTTTGATTCACTCGAACGATCAAAACATTGTACCACTAAAGTCTAAGTCCTGATTCACATATTCCCATCTAAACATCTTTACCAACTATCTTAGCACCCGATCTAGTTATGGACCAAAAGGTCTCCTGTTAGTATGCCCTTCCTGTGTAATCCTTTGCAATACCATTTCTTCCTTTTCGAATAATCCACTCTGCTCGATCATTGTAGTCTTTATACTGACGGTAATACTTGTCGTCATTCTCCAGAATTACAGATCCTCTTTAAACCTCACGGGCTTCATGTTAATCTTTCAGAGATTACGTCTGTCTCATCTCCCATTCTCCTAACCTTGTTCT
Organism: Oratosquilla oratoria; assembly: GCF_046742065.1. Classification (NCBI taxonomy): domain Eukaryota; kingdom Metazoa; phylum Arthropoda; class Malacostraca; order Stomatopoda; family Squillidae; genus Oratosquilla; species Oratosquilla oratoria. The sequence goes on from NC_134796.1 coordinate 57,533,457, forward strand.
TGATCCTTCACTACGTCGGTCTCTTTGTTGGTTGGACTATCGTTTCCTTTGGCTGTCTGTCGGTCTTCCTTTAGGTGTGATAAATGATGTACGTGTGTCTGTTCCTTTTTAGATGTGCATTTCAAACTTTTGTTGTACATTACTTTATCTGACCATCTGCACCACATTCAACCTCCGTGCTCATTCTCTCTCCTCTCTCTCTCTCCTCTCTCTCTCTCTCTCTCTCTCTCTCTCTCTCTCTCTCTCTCTCTCTCTCTCTCTCTCTCTCTCTCTCTCTCTCTCTCTCTCTCTCTCTCTCTCTCTCTCTCTCTCTCTGCCCCCCTCTCTCTCTTTCTCCTTTCCTCCCTCTTTCCTCCACCTCCCCGTCTTTCTCCCTCTCTTTCTCTTTTTTCCTCCCTTTACAACATATGGATATCTCGGCGTCTGAGATGATCGGAATGCTATAACTTAAAAAAATAAAGTTGTATGACATTCTGATTATGGCTCAGTCTACTGGATATTAATATAGATCTAAAACTCTTGGTGTCTCATTGTGAAAAGATTGGTAAATTATAGTACAGATAAATTAGTTTAAACAAAAATTATATATATATATATATATATATATATATTTATATATATGTATATATATAAATATATATAAATTCATATATATATATATGTATATATATATATATACATATATATATATATATATATATATATATATATATATATATATATACATATACATATATATATACAAATATATATACATATACATATATACATATATATATATATACACATATATATATAATATATATATAATATATGTGTGTGTGTGTGTGTGTGTGTGTGTGTGTGTGTGTGTGTGTGTGTGTGTCTGTGTGTGTGTGCGTGTATGTATATAAGTATGTATGTATGCATGTATGTACATTAATAGATAAATGAATGAATGAATAAATAACTAAACCGGTAAAAAAAGTACTCTTTCTAGGTTATGATTGTCTTTGGTCGTACCTTTTATCCCTGAACATGTTGTTCGGGGATAAAATCTACAACCAAAAAGACAATCACAAATTATAAAGAAAATCATGGTCACTCTCTTTGGATACTTAATATGACTAGAACGACCATATATATATCATATCTCGTTTAATGTAACTCCAGACCAAGTTTAAGAAGGTTGCTGAACTTAAACGAGCAAAAGAAGTTGATAAACTTAAGTATTCTTTATCAATGAAACATGAAACACAACTTCTTCAAGAATGGATGGCGGACAGTTGTATTCTAAAAAAAGAAAAAAATGAAGAATGGAAAGTCTTGAGAAAAAAATTCTTATTTGAATACTTGACATCATGATAGATGGAATGTCAGTTGGAATAATCAATGTATATGTGTATACAAGTTCGTGTGTATTTTTTGGATGCTTTGCGTCGTATATTGTGGGTTTGTGTGTGTGCGTGTATGTGCGTGTGTGTGTGTGTGTGTGTGTGTCCCTGTACCTCCCAGGCTTCCTACCTGTTTGTCAGCCTTGTCCATCTGCCTGCCTTCCTGATTTCCTCCCTCCTTCCCTACCTCTCTCTCTCCCCCCTTCCCTACCTCTCTCTCTCCCTCTCTTCCTCCACATCCCGCCTTCCTTCTTTCTATCTTCCCTCTTCCCAGCCTTCCTCCTCCTTACCTATGTTCCTTTCCTCCTTCTTTCCTTCTTGTATACGTGAAAGTACTTCCCAATCCTCTTAAACCACGTATGCATTCGTGCTTGCTTGTACGTCTGTCTCCTTACAGACTCCAAAGAGTCTCTGTAGATTCACGACCCAAACTGCAGAAGCACGGGGACCACATAATCATTGGAAAGACCCTCGACTTAAGGCGTTTACACACTGGGCTATTTTACCTCCGACTGTTGGAACAGATTTGCAGACCGCAGATTTCGGAAAGGAATCTGATGTGATGTAAGAAAATTATTTCCCTCCGGCATTCTATGTATTTTTGTTGAGAAATCTAAATAGTCTTCCATAGCGATTTTACGGCGGAATTTTTTCTGGAGGTGGGCGGTATCGCCGATTAATTGGAGGTTGAAGGAAAAATAGCCCAGTGTGATAGGCCCTCTATACATGGAACAGCCCCGTCGGTTAAGCCAGCTCCGACGACAAATAACAATAAGTTTCGGCCCAACGTCGAAACCCTGGAGCATCGTCACCATCATGATCGATAGGAAGTCGTAAGCTGACGTAGTCTATGTATATGTGGAGATATGTTTGTGTACGTGTTTGCTGGCGTGTATGCAGTGTGTACGTGCGTGTATGTGCGTATGTTTAGTTTAACTTCACCTTACCATCAACTTTCACCGTAGATCTAACTTCATCTCAGCTTCATCTTAATTGCACCCTCAATCTAACTTTATCCTAATATTATCCTCAGTCTAACGTTACCTTCATCTTCATCCTCACCCACACTCTTATCCACTCTCTCATCCTCAACCTCACTCTCACCACTCTCATCCGCACCCTAACCCACATCCTTACACTCATCCTCCTCATCCTCAACCTTAGACTCATCCTCGTCCTCACCCCCATCATAATCCTCATCATCATCTTCACCCTCACCTTCATTCTCACCATCACCGTCATCCTCACTCTTGCCTACACTCTCACCCTTATCCACGCACCTCTAACCATATTCCCATCCTCATTCTTATCCTCACCCTCATCCTCAACATATTTGCCCACACTCACACCCTCAACTCCTCTCTTATAACTCTTATTACGAAAATACAAACAAACAAACAAACAACGGGTGTCTGTCCCCGTCTGCTCTCTCCTCTTTTTGTCTTTCAAGATCTCCCCGCTAAGCTCCTCTCTACCACATACTTAAAGCTACAGCTACTCGGAACTATTCCTTCGCTCATCTACGCTAACGATGTTCTTTTACTTGATCAGTCACGGAGTCTGCCCAGTGTCGGATTAACTTTGATTTATTGGGAATAATACCTCTCTCTTTCTCTCTGCCTCTCCCTTCCTCTCTGTTTGCCTCTCCCTTCTTCTCTCTCTGCCTCTCCCTACCTCTCTGTCTATCTCTGCCTGTCTCTATCTCTCTGTTTGTCTCTCTATCTCTCTGTCATTCTCTATTTCTCTATACCTCTCTCTCTCATTCTCTTCCTATTTCTCTTTCTCTCATTCTTTCGTCACCATATGGATTGTGATCTCATTCACCAACTCGCCCAGCTTCGCCATAACCGAGTGGGGAATAGCTACAGGAATTTAAAAATACGTTTTGCTTGATACGATTATCGTTCAACAATGATCGTTCATGGCTGAACGATGATTGTCGAGCGATTGTCTAAAGCACTTATTCTTTGTTTTTGAAAGGGGTTGTTTTGCTAAGAGCTGCAGTGTATGAGGTTGATATGTAATTAATCACTGAACCAGCTTGTTTACTCAAATATGATGCAAGGTAGTAGAATGCGCGTTGTAGTCCATTGGCTGTAGTAAGTTAATATTCACCGAACAAAACGTACCTTAACTCTGTTGCTATATTTCACGAGTTTAGTCGTTTGGTCTAGCTGTCGTCAGACGATTTTATTCGTGTAAGAGAGAACCTTACTCCATTGTGCGTTGGTTAGTGGTTGAAATTGATGTTTTATTAGCCAATCAATCAACCACTCAATTTCACTCTATTAAGGATTTGTGGGAAAGCACCGTTTTAATCGTGGCGTTCCTCAAGGGGACGGGACTGCTCGGCCAGACACTCTAGGGAACAACAACATCAACAACAACAACAACCACAACAACAGCAACAACTCAGTCAATCAGTCAACCATAAAAGAATACTGTATGACTCTGATCCGTAGGGGCGCTAGTTGTTAGAATATCGAGTGCATAAGATTTATGCAATTGATATCCTGCACAGGGAGTTTTAGGTGTGGCAGGACTCGTAATAATTGGTTTAATTTAGATAAATTTAGGTTAAAGAAGGAAATAGACAAGAACTGGTTTACTAACAAAATGGTTAACGAATAAAATAGACTTAGTAACCATGTAGTGAGCGCTAAAACTATTGGTTGTCTTAAGAGATTAGATAACTTTAGGGATTGGGATGACATGTGGTAAGGGACATGGAACTGCTTAGTGTAGGCCTTATGGTCTCTTGCAGTCTCCTCCATTCTTATGTTCCGTACCAAATTATATTTATCCTTTATTCATGTTGTCCACGTGTGATTTTATTACTCTAAATAGTAACATCTGGATAACAAAAGGGTTATCAAAAAAACATGCCATTACCTAATGACAAATATATCAATTGTTAAAGATTTGACGATTACAAGATTGTTGCTTTGATGTCTGCTTCTACAAGAAAATAACAAAAAAAAAATTATAATTTTTTCATTCATTAACAAAGATCTGATTTTATCTGCTTTTCACACTATTGTAGTGTTCATGTGGCTCATGACCAAATGAAAAAAGCAATCTTTTGTTCATAATTCTTGATTCCGGTGGTCAATGAATGTGGTACACGACAGCGATTGGTATCTGTTTGCTGGTTTGCCACACTGCAACTCTCCATCTATCTGTCTGTCTATCTACTTAACTATCTATCTATCTATCTATATATATATATATATATATATATATATATATATATATATATATATATATATATATAATATTCATCTATGATAGATTGAGTGGTGGGAGTAGAACGAAGACGATCTCGGAACCGATTTACTCTAACGTTTCGACCAACTTGGTCTTCTTCAGAGAGATGTATAGACCAAGTTGGTCGAAACGTTACAGTAAATCAATTCCTAGATTGTCTTCGTTTTACTCCCACAACCCAATCTCTCATTTGTCCTTTCTTCTCCAAATATTCATATATCTATCGATCTGTCTGTAATCTATCAATCAATCTATCTACCTGTCTATGCATGTATGTATACTGTACATGTATGTACATATATATATATATATATATATATATGTATATATATATATATATTTGTGTGTGTCTGTCATCTATCTTTCAATCTATATCTATCCATCTATCTCTCAATTATCTATCTTCCATCTATGTATGTATGTATGTGTGTACGTATATATATATATATATATATATATATATATATATGTTTGTATATGTGTATGTACGTATGTATCTTTCTGTCTATCTACTTATCTATCTCTTTCACCCTCTCCATCTAACTCTTTCTCCTTCTCTCTCCACCTGTCTTTCTCCCCGTCTCAATCTCTATCTCTCTCTCCCTCTTTCCTTCCCAACTCTATTCCAATCCCTCTCTCTCTCTCTCTCTCTCTCTCTCTCTCTCTCTCTCTCTCTCTCTTTCTCTCTCAACTGAGAGATATGAATCTTCATCACAAAGGTAACGTTCATAATAGAAGTTGTGAAACTAAAGCAGATCTTATAATTAACCTCACAGATAATCTCAACTATGAATCACTAAAATTCAGAACTCTTCAACATTCGAAGTGAGAACGCGTTTTCTATACGCATATAAGACGGTGGGGAGCTTGCGCCAGGAAGCGCTGAGTAGCTGCGGCCGAAGCCGTCACCTTTGCCTTATGATGTAATTGGACTGTTGGGATAGGTAACAGTCATTGCTGGGAATCGGAGCAGAATGCGGGACTCGAGCCCACGACTAAGTGAATACAAGACCAGCATGCTTCCAATGACGCAACTAACGCATGATATTATTAAGCTTTTTTTTTATTTATTTTTTTTTTGGGGGGGGAGTTGAATCTTTTTCTTCTGAATATTAGAAAGTTCTATTTTATTTATTTATCTTATTTATTTATTTTTCTTGTTTATTTTATTTGGAAGACAGAAGAAATTTAGTGTCTTTGGTTATGTCTTCTAATTTATATATTTGTACATTTGTCTTTACTCATTTACCTAGTTATCTATTCATCTGATTAATCATTTATCTATTCATATATTTATTTATCTAATCATTTATTTACTGATTTGTTCATTTATTTATTTATTCATTTATTTACTTTTTGCGTTTAACTATCTATATGTTTATTTATCTATTAAATTACCTATTTACTTTCCTATTTATTCATTCATTCATTTATTATTAATTTATTAACTTATTTATAAATTTATCTATTTCTTATTTATTTATTTATATACTTATATGCTTATATGTTCATTTATTTATATATTTATTTATATTTTTGTTTATTAATCTACGTATTTATTCATGTGTTTATACATTTATTGATAATATTTACTTATCTATTTACAAATTGCTCTCCTCTCTGCTTCCCATTTTTCAATTACAGCTCTTTTCCTATTTCTTCGTCTTCTTTCTTTGCTCTCTTTGTCTTGTTTAACCACACGCTTTGCTTTGATTCTTTGTTACTTTCTCCATTATCTAATGCATCTATTCTTTTTATTATTTCCTTTCGTTCCCAACTCCTCTCTCCCTTGTTCAATTTGGTTTGTATTCCTATCTTTTTTTTTAATAATTTTTTATATATCTTCAATTACTTTTCTATTTACTTCTTTGGTTTCTCTTTGTATCGGTTCTCTCTCATTTTGCTTCGTTCATATTCTTTTCTATTTTTCATTATTTCTACGTTCTCTTCCCTTATCTCTTCGTCTCTTTCATCAACACTTCATTCTAGTTCCTTCATTAATGTCTTCATTCAAGTTATTCACGTTTTCAATCCCCGCAATCTATTATCTCTTCTTTCGCCGTTTTCTTCCATTTACATCCACGCAGGTGGCGATCTTCATCCATTTCTCAATCTCTCCTCATCAACTTGTCCACTGGTGGCGTAATCAAAAGCGTGCTATTCTCGCAATCACTTAGTTCTGGGTTCGAGACCCACACTTCTCTCCGATTCCCAGCAGTGACATGGCCCAAGAGTCCAAGCGCATCATAGGTCAAAGGTGACGCCCTCGCTAGCAGCCACTCGGCGCCTCCTGTCGTAACCTCCTCATCTTCCTCTTCCACCTTCCTATTCCGTCTCCATCGCTATTAAGACCTCATACAACTCTTGCGAAAGAGGCTGTCGGTATTTAGTGCCATTTGCAAGAGCAATTACAACTACAATTATTGAAGCAATTCCTTAAGTACTGTAGTGCGAGAGACACGTTTGCTTAATGAGTCTATAGTGCCTTGCTCCTGAGTCATCGCAAGACGATTATTGTCCTTATGACAAAAGAAGTTAAGGGTGTTATTTGCACGCTTTAAATACACAATCAATCATAATGACACTTGAAATTGCTTTTAGAGAAGTTGCCCTCTCTCATCAGTGTATCAACGCTGAATATACAAGCTCTTGCACTTCACCGTGTAAATATTTACCAATCCTTTCATTGTTCATTAATATAAGACAACCCACCCCTGGGAATTCAAATAACACGACTAGTTAAGTGATATCATACGTTTGGTAGCAGTAACACAATATGTTGCAATGATTGCTATCATTGTGCAATGTTTTTTTTATTTTTTACTTGCGGCGAAGGTCGAGGGGATGGTGGTTCGAACCCTGTCACCGGCGAAGTTGAACCAAGGGCATGAATCATTAAATTCCATGCTACAAAGTCCTCTGTGAGGGGCATTGTCATAACGTCCCGATAGGGGGGGGGGGGGGAGTTTGTGAAGTTAAACATTATTATTATTATTATTATATTATTATCATCATATTATTATCATTATTATCATCATCATCGTCATCATCATCATCATCATCATCATTATTATTATTTTATTATTATTATTTTTATTACTTTTATTTTCATTTGTATTTTGATTAATTTTATTTCTATCACGAACTGATCTAAGACTGTTTCTGTCTTTGGTATCTTGAGTGTTTCAAAATTCACGAATATTTGTTGAACCAATTTTTTATATATATATATATATATATATATATGCTAATAAGAACACGGGTACGTGTTTACGGTGTGTGTGTGTGTGTGTGTGTGTGTGTGTGTGTGTGTGTGTGTGTGTGTGTGTGTGTGTGTCTGTGTGTGTGCGTGTGTGCGCGCGCGCGTATCCGTGTGTGTGTGCGTGTATATATATATATATATATATATATACTGTTTTCTTTTTCAAACAAACTCGGCCGGTTCTAACAACACGTATCGATCTTGTTGTTTTGTTTACTATCTAACCTGGTGTCTAACCATGTCTAACCCTCAACAGACGATTTTATTGAGCATTGGGAATACTATCTTAGAAAAAATTGAAAACCATTTCCATTGCTTCTTTACTACCTACAGAAGTATATAACCAATTGTATAATTGAGATACTCTCTAACTTGATAATCTAGAACATTTACTATAACCTTTGAGGATGATCTTATGATGGTAAAAACAAGCATAGGCAAAATCAAACCATTACAGCAATTACATTTATTTGTTTTATTTGTTCTATTTTGTTTTATATTTCATTCAATTGTTGGCCACCAAGTGATATTATGTAACATAGACGAAAGCAACTGCCAATAGCGAACATAGAGGAAAGCAACCTAATTGATGCACACACACACCAACACACACACACACACACACACACACGCGCGCGCGCACACACATGTATATATACACATATATATATATATATATATATATATATTAGTGAATTTAGGGAGCAGGTTCTCTTCAATACATTTCTTATTAAATAACACAGCAAACTGAATAAATTACCAGAAGATGCCTAATGCATAGGCGAAACGTCGTATAATGTTAGTTTTCCTACCCAATCATGGACTCGTTTGGAAATATTGTATACCTTCTCCCTCCTTTAGAGAGAAAAGTTATTAGAAGAGTAGAAAGTCTCAATAAGAAGATAACTAACGCCCAGTTTACTGTGTTATTTTATAAGAAATATATATATATATATATATATATATATATATATATATTATGTATATATAATGTATGTGTGTATGTGTGCGTGAGTGTGTGTTTTAAATACATTATTACCGGAAATTGGTAAAGTATTATAATACTTTGCTGAATTCCATCTCTCTCTTTTCCTATCCTCTTTAAGCCGAAGGAAATCGCTTAGGCTTTTATGGGTTTAGGAAAAACGAATAGTGCTTGGAAAGTTATTCCAGTTTGCTGTTGTGTGTGTGTGTGTGTGTGTGTGTGTGTGTGTGTGTGTGTGTGTGTGTGTGTGTGTGTGTGTGTGTGTGTGTGTGTGTGCGTGTGTGCGCGCGCGCGTACGTGTGTGTATGCGTGTATAATTGTGTGTGTGTGTGTTTGCGTGTGTGTGCGTGTATTTGTATTTGTCCGTGCGCGTTTATGTCTATGTGTGTGTTTGTGTGCGTGTGTGTTCGTATGTGTGTGTGTGTGTGTGTGTGTGTGTGTGTTGTGCGTGTGTGTGTGTGTGTGTGTGTGTGTGTGCGTTGTGTGTGTGCCTGTGGGGGGTATTTATCAGTGCGTGTGTGTGTGTGTCCGTGTGCTTTCGTGTATGTGTACGTATGTGTGTAAGTGTATGTGTGTAGGCACGTCAGCATTTATGTACGTGTACGTTCTTGCTAGCATTTATGTGTGTGTGTATGTGTGCGCGCGCGCGCGCGTGTGTGTGTGTGTGTGTGTGTGTGTGTGTGTGTGTGTGTGTGTGTGTGTGTGTGTGTGTGTTGAAAGTGCATTAAATAGCTTTGTAAATATGCAAATTTGCTCACATATTTTTCATTCGCGTACAAATCCCGAAATGTCGCGCAGGAACACGAGAGAAATTATTCTATGTAAGTTTACTTTTCATGTTTATTCCCTTGCTTTCATTCCATGCTATTGTTGACAAAATCTCAGGTCTTTCTGTGGAGGTAAAAAGTCGGTTTAAGTTAAAAGCCGGCTTTGAAATAAGCCAAAAATTTCTTAAGAGTTTCTAGGAATGAATAAAACAGAACTAGAGAAATAACAACGAGACATAGCTTCTTGCTGGTCCTCTAAGGATTATATTTTTGGAGAGATATAATTAAAAACTCAGTCTTCAGCAGCGGACACTGCCTAAGGGATTTCGTGTCCAAGATACTTCTTAGCTTAGTTCCCATCATCTAAGATAGTGGTTCTCAACCTAGAGGCAATGGAAGCAAAGGGAACCATGACACATGATATATTTCTATATAATGTGAGTAACATGAATAAAAAAATGCATCAGTCTGTCCTGGCAGAAGAAATATAAGATAATTATATGAATGTCGACGTTGTAATAAAGCAAAGGGCTTCTCTTCGGCAACATTTTAATTATGTTATTGTTATTATCATTATTATTATTATCATTATTTTTTTTCTTATTATTATTATGGGTGGGAATGATTTTATGCCTTTTCCTTTTTGGCTACCTCCCTTGTAAGGGGGAAAAAGCCTTGGTATATGAATGTATGTATTATTATTTTTATCATTATTATCATTATCGTTATTATCATCATCATCATCATCCTCATTAATCATTATCAATGTGTGTGTGTGCGTGCGTGCACACCCGCATGTACACACATGTGTGTGTATACCTCTAACATAGAGGCATACTCCTGGCTCAGACACCTAATCCCCCTTTCAGAAGAAGCAAAACACGTCCATTCTTCTCGTGCGCGTGAGAAAAAACAATTCGTGTCCAAACCAACGAGACAGTAAACCCGAGGCACAACAGTTTTACTCTTGGCTCTTGACATTTCCTTATTGGCGTCTCTTGACTCCTGCTTACGTCACAGAAGGGCCATACGTCCAACCCCACACTTGATCACGCCACACCTCTCGGCCAAGTACTGTCTGGACCCTCAAGAGAGGGGGGAAACCTGCTACACTTAAACACATAAGAATGGAGGAGACTGCGAGAGACCATAAAACCTACATTAGTCAGTTCCATGCCCCTTACCACATGTTGTCCCTATCCATAAAGTTATCTAATCTTCTTTTAAAACAACCGATTGTTTCCGCACTCACTACGTTGTTACTAAGTCTATCCCATTCGTTAACTATTATATTAGTAAACTTGTTCTTGCCTATTACCTTCTTAAACATAATTTTGTCCAATTTAGATCCATTTCTACGAGTGCTGTTGTCTGCATCACCCTTGTTAAAGCCCTAGACCCATTTGAACACCTCTATTAGATGCACTGCCCGGGACTGAATGAAGAAAGAAATTGAATAAAAGAATTGAAAGGCTCAATGAATGATGAGAAACAAGTTGCATGAAAATTCCTATTCGAAAAATTAATCATAAAAGAGAAAAAAGTAAAACTTCACAACCTGTGGAAGAAGAGAGAAAAGATTATGGGTAAAGACATCGGAGTATACCGTGTATAAAGGATGTGTGCAAAGCAGAAACGAAGCGTAGTAAAGACATTGGAAAGTAGACAGAACATCGTATATAGAGGAGTATTGAGGTGAGGTGGCAAATGAAGCGTTAATGATAGAGAGTGGAGTTTACTTTAGTACCAGACGTTTTGACCTCTTGGGCCTTCTTCAGTGGACTATGGACTACTTAGAACATACCACCCGCTCGCACGCAATAGGTTTTTGTGGGAGGGGAAAAGAAGTCTGTGGGAAAATTGAATGACAATTGTGTATAAAGGGGACTTTTGCCGCTCAGTTCTTTTAGGGATATTCATTAGGGCTTGTGTCCAGGCTCAGGAGACATGGGCAGGAGACTTGGGCTTCAGTGAACTGATAGGTGAAGAAATAAAACCTGTCAACTTTCATTTACTGGAATAGCCCTTCCCGTCGTGACCTGACGATTACAAAGGGGGAGCATGCCGACAGGAGACCTTTTGATCCATATCTAGGTCGGATGCAAAAAAAAAATAATAAATTAAAACTATAATAATGTAAATAACAAATAAAATACATAAATAAATGCATAGGTATAGTTGAATAACAAACCTCGTCTTGGTCCCTTTATCCCACACTCACCAACCGCCATCTGTGCTGACGTTTGTGCCCAGGACATAAACCCACCTCGGGAATATGTAGAGATGTTACCAAGCCAAAACATCTCGAACTGAACATGAACCTGGGCATGAGGAGAATTTACCGGACTCGGAGCTGCTGAAGAAGGGGAAATCTCAAGGATGAAAGCTCACTGAGAACAAAAATGTAGCTGAACCAATCCAAAGTATAATAGGGTCATAAAGGCAATATATTACTCAGGCAAACAGAAGAACTCACGGGAACAGGAGCCACTGAAGAAGGACGCGGCCCAACAGTAAAAGGGAATCATATGAAGAGAAGCCTCCCCTACTCTCCACCCACAGGGTTCCCAAGTAAAGATTAGCCATCCCTGAAGTGTTTATATGTAGAATTGTCTCCATTCCCGACCTAGACCGATGGGAGAAGAAACTCTTCAGTGTTTGTTAAGTTAAATTAGGTTAATTTCGGGTAGGGCACTATAGGTTAGATTACATAACATAAGAACATAAGAATGAAGGAGACTGCAAGAGACCATAAGGCCTACACTAGGATAGTTTATGTTAGGGATAGGTTGGATTAGATTAATTTGTATTTGACTATATTAGGTCATGTTCTGAGACTAATTTAGGTTAGGTTAGGTTTAGTTAGGAGAAAGTTGATAAGGTTGCTAGTTGTGTCCCTATGACCATATGAAGAATGTCCACCACCAGAATTTTTTGTATGAAGAACTGCCACAAAAGAGTGCTTTGTGTTTTAGTGTGTGGTGATGTGTGTGTGTGGTGGGGGGAAGGTGTGTATAGGGAATAATTCTTAATATGATCCGTAGTAACTTGTGAGGAGCAGATCTAAGGCAGAACGGAGGAGGCGGAGTTTAGTGGCGTGACAAACCCTTGAGGACAATTGAACACCAAAAAGGGACAGTCAAGAACCATAAGGGGCAAAACCACAGGGGTACGAGCTACTGCAGAAGGGAGGAGCTAATGTAGAAGGAGGACTTAGAACAGTAGAAGCTCGCGGAGAGCCAGAGTGAAGTTTAAATCAAAGGAGAGTCGTAACGGACTTCAAAAGACAATTTGACAGTAACGTGCAAGTTGTAAACGATGTGGAATGGCTCAAGACTGTGGTTGGAATAGTGGCCGTTCTTTGTGGGGATCTACATCCTGGGTGACAAGTGGAAGAGGAGAGAGAGAGAGAGAGAGAGAGAGAGAGAGAGAGAGAGAGAGAGAGGAGAGAGAGAGAGAGAGGAGAACAGTTGGAAGATAAAACAATTAGAGAGAGAGAGAGAGAGAGAGAGAGAGAGAGAGAGAGAGAGAGAGAGAGAGAGAGAGAGAGAGAGAGAGAGAGAGGGGAGAAAAGTGAGAAGATAAAACACAGAGAGAGAGAGAGAGAGAGAGAGAGGAGAAGTGAGAAGATAAAACAAATAAAGATTTTCCTCCTCAGGGAAAGTAAATAAGATTCTAGGACTGATTGCGCGATCCTTTGGTTTTAAAAGTCCATCTGTTATTAGCAAACTATATAAATCGTTAGTTCGTCCATATTTGGAAAATGCTGTTTCTGTATGGACCTCGAATCTCATTAAAGATATTCACATATTGGGAAAGGTGCAATGGCGAGCCACAAAACTGATTCCAAATATCAGAAATAAATCATACGAAAGTGAACCAAAACATATTGATCTTTTTCCTTAAAAAAAGCAGATTCAGGGGTGATTTGATACAGGTCTTCATACTTCTAATAGGAATTGACATCAAAAGTGACGACATTTTCACACTGCATGCCAATCAGACAAGAAATAATGGTCTCAAGCTGTCAGAAAGTAGATTTTATTTAGAAGTGGGTAGAAACAACTTTGCCAACCACGTAGTAAATGATTGGAATAAACTTGTTACTATATTACACTGCAGATGCATTGCAATATAATACATTTCAATTTTTTTAAGATTAATTTAGATAAACACCCAAGCAATATGCTGTAATACATGCCTTGTATTTTACTTATTTATTTATTTATCTATTATTCATCTATTTATTTAGTACTAGTTATTATTTGTTTATTTTCATTGTTTATTAACTATAATTTAATAATACCTATCTGTTTATTTATTATTGTTTATTATTTATCATTATCTCTATTTCATCTATCTATTGTATTTATTCATTCATCTATTTTACATCCGACCTAGTTATGAACCAAAAGGTCTCCTTGTTGGCAGGCTTTTCCTTTGTAATCCTTTGTGAGAATATAAAACAATTAGTGAGAAGAAAATGGAGTAGAAGATGGAAGAGGAGAGACTGAAAGGAATAGATAGGAATGAGAAAAGGAAGTAATTAGAGAGGAGGAAATGTAATAAATGATGGAAAAAAAGAGATCGAGAGGAGAAAAGAACCAACAGAAAGAGAGCAGGAGGAGGAAGAAAAGAAGAGGAGAGTGGTGGAATGTGGGGGGAGAGAGAGAGGGAAGGAAAGAAGTGGGATAGAATATAGAAGACAAGAAAGAACCAGCTAGGGGAAGAGGAATAAAAAGACGATAAATGGGAAGAGGAGAGAGTTGGGGTGAAGAACATAAGAGACCTTTTGGTCCATAACTAGACCGAATGGAAAAATAGCTTAAGATGAAGAAAAGAATCAAACGAGAGTGGGATTGATCCTGAGAGGAAAAAGAAGAGTACGAAATGCAAGTAGTTTAGGTTGGGAGATTTGTGGTGTATGGTGGGAGTTGGGGGTGTGTGGGAGTGGGGGTTTGTGGTAGGTGGGAGGTTTGGTTTATGGTGGGATTCTGGGCAGGTGGATGGGAGGATATGACGGAAGGGGAACGAAAGAGATTAAATCTAAGTACATGCATTAACACAGATGAAACAGGTGTTCAGATACAAATGTTATAACTAATATAAATAGCTAAACAAGCATATAAAGTTTTATCAAAGCTTTGACACACAGATACACACACCTCGTAGCGCAGTGGTTAGAGTTCCCGGCCACCACTATGGCGGTCCTGGTTCGAATCTCGTCCAGGGCTGAAATAATTTCAGAATCACTGCGTTGAGGGTTGCTACTCCAACTCTCGTGGGCGAAGAGTTGGGTGTGTGTGTTGTTAGGTCATACAAGCTCTGAGCTCTCATCCGGGTAGTTAATAACTGTTGATCACGAGACCAACCCGTGATCCAAAACCATGGTGAATCACACACACACACACACACACACACACACACACACACACACACGTACATCAAGCGGACACCATAATTCTATTTAAGGCAAATTTTGAGAAATAGATAAAGAGACGGGACCTCATGAACACAGCTCTTCCCCGTATACCAATATTAGATAAACACGCACACACACACACACACACACACACACACACACACACACACACACACACATACACACACACACAGTATATATATATACATACTGTATATATTTACATGCATATGCATATACAGATACATATACATATAATTACATAGCCACGCGTCACTAGCATTCTTAGAACCGGGCATAATCTAGGAAAAAATATATAGATTTGTGATCTTGGGTCCACAAACAAGAAGCACCATCCCCCGTCATTTGGAGGCCCAGATCCCCTACAGCCTTGGCTCAGACACTTTACATGCCCAGAACAGAGAGAGGACCGTTTTCTGCTTAGCAAGTCTGTGAGAGTACACACGTCTTGTTGGGTGCTCACCAGGACACCATCAAGATACCATAATGATTCATTCACATCCCATTTGTCTTCATCACCGAGACCAAGTCGTATTGGCCGTGTTTTCATTTACTTTCCTTCAGAGCCGTCCTCGTATTTGTATCTTATGCAGAGTATGAAGATCGTTGTTGGGTTTTAAAAGCTGGCTGACGGGTGCGTGTGTGTAGAATAAGTACTTGTTATTCAAAACTGACATTGTGAGCGAAAGAAGAGGAAAGGAAAACAAACACAGGCTTTCGACTATAATTCGTTCGGGTAATTTGTCATTATCGTTCGAACCCAAGGAGCGTCGGTCCTGACAAGCGAACAGGGTCAGGTACTCCAGTCACGCCTTCTTATGCATGCGAGCACAAAAACAACACTTCCCAATCCCACAGTAAGATATGGGCAAGGTTTACTGAATATTAACCTCTTTGCTGAAAGACCGGAAGAGAGGAAGTTGGATGAGGGGACAGACTGAAGTGAAAGATATTGTTGAGGTGATAAATCAGAGGTAGTGGAATTGGGCAGGTTAGCGCGAACAAATTATCAGAGATGGAGCAAGTGTGCTACTGAATGGACGACGCGAGATGGAAAGCGTGCAAGAGGGAGACCAGACAGAAGGTGGAGAGATGAGATAGAGAAGTTTGCAGGAGTGACGTGGCACAGTTGTGCGAGTCATAGAATGGTATGAGAGAGGCCTTCTTCTGCAGTGGACTCAAAGTGGCTGATTGATTGATTAGTTGATCGATTGATTGAACCTCTGCTATTGAGGGTGTATTTTTTTCTTGTTTTTCTTTTTTCTCGTCGTTTTCTATTTTTCATTTCTAGTTTCTCGTTGGTCATTTCTTGTTGTCAGTTCCGTGTCACTCATTCCTCAGTTATCACTCCTCATTCCTCTATTACTCCAGTCCCCAATATTCACTCATAACTCCTCATTACTCATTCTTCTTTCTTCCTTCCATTTCTCATATCTTCTTTCTTTCATAGAGGTGGCATAATCGGAAGCGTGCTGGTCTCGTATTTACTTAACTGAGGGTTCAAATCCTGCACTCCTCTTCGATTCTTCTTAGTAGTGACTGTTTCCTACCTGCCCTAACAGCCGAGCGCAAAATAGGGTAAAAGTGATTCTGCCACAGCAACGCTCCTCCTGGATTAGGCTCTTCTTCTTTTCTTTTTCTTCGTCTTCTTCTTCTTCTCCTCCTCCTCCTCCTCCTTGTTCTTCTTTTCTTTTATTTTTCTTCCTCTTCTTCTTCTTCTTCACAAAGCCTTTGTGACTTGCGTCTCTTAGAACTGCAAATGATTAAACGCACGTAATCATTTATCTATCTATTTATCTATATGTCTATATACTAAAGGCTTCTTCCCCTATATAAGGGGGGTAGCCACTCAGGGCACGCACCCACCACCACCCATTCCACCTCCATCCGTCACCCATTAGTTTCTTTTACAACTTAACTCCCTTTGGATAAAGGGTCAGCCTACTGCCCCGGGGGTCTGAAGCCATGCAGCAAGACATAGCACTGAAAACAGAAAGATATGTATGATATATATTTACTTTGTTATTACTTAGAGCACCTGCAGGGTAAAAGAACAGAAATTATATATTTCGCGAAGCCATATCATGCATTTTCATGTCAATATAATTGAAAAACAAAATTCTATCTTTTTGTTATATATATGTTCTATGAGATGCCCCGTAGCTTCGTAGGTACAGATTCCGATGATTTTTTTTTTTACTTTTTCCATTATATACAGTATAAATTAATAAATAAATATATACACACACACACATATATATACACACACACACACACATATATATATATATATATATATATATATATATACACACACACGCACACACATACATATATATATATATATATATATATATATATATATATATATATAT
The DNA here is from genome assembly GCF_046742065.1 of Oratosquilla oratoria. Lineage (NCBI taxonomy): Eukaryota > Metazoa > Arthropoda > Malacostraca > Stomatopoda > Squillidae > Oratosquilla > Oratosquilla oratoria. The sequence goes on from NC_134796.1 coordinate 57,550,929, forward strand.
ATATTCCTCATTGAAAATGATGGCTAATTGTGCGCTCATTATTTTTGTAAGGGTATTTTCCATATGCCTTACTATGGCCTTGTTCTCCTATTATGCTTATATGAATTAATGTTTGGGGCTGATATTTCCGATACATATTTCTTTATACTATTTTCGAGTCGATAATAATTTCTGGGCATAAAAAATCATCTTAAACAATTAGCAATAACCTGATATTCAATTAACGAGATTTATAGGTTGACCTAAGCCATTCGACTACAGGCGTACATTCATAATCACCAACCACCGTCACGAAGACTCCAAGAGTCCCTTCTGGGGCAGACTTTAACAAAGACAAACGTGTTTTCGTTTGCCTTATAGAGCTTCTGACAAGGCTCCAGGAGGACATGAGCTACCCACGTGCGAAGGCCGCGAAGGTCATATTTCATCAGAGCGTGATATAATTGCTGAAGCTTGAGTCCCCGCCTTGGTGTTGAGGGTCTTGAAAGAGTGTAGGACAAAACATCACCCCGGACAAAACATCACCCCTCCCCCCGGACAAAACACCCCTCGGATCGCCATCGGACAAAACATCCCCATATCATATCACCATCACATCACCACCAAATGTAATCATTTGCAGATAAAAAGGACAGTCTGTTCTTAAACCTTATTAATTGATGTGATTTCCCAACGCGAATTCGGGGCCCTCCTTATGAATATGTAATATAATATATATCACTTACAGTATGTGTGTGCGTGTATATGTATGTGTGTGTATCTGTGTGTGTGTGTGTGCGTGTATGTATGCACGCGAACATACATGTGCGTTTTCGAGTGTGTTTTCGTGCTTTTATCTAAATACACTATAATTAAAATAGAGTACAATAGCTGATGAAGAGCGTTTGAGTTAATTGCACCCAATCTCCAGCCACTATTTAAGGGCAAGGTGGTGCTCCAATTATTTTATTTACGAACTTTTTTTTCGTTGATTTGTTGCTTCTCTATTTTTTGGTTATTATTACCTTTACCGTTTATCCATCTAATCATTTAAGTATTATATTTTCATACAATCATTTATTCATTTACACACACACATACATAAATATATATATATATAAATATATATACATATATATATATATATATATACATATATATATATATATATACATATTGCGAATAAATCATAAAAACACGCGATTCACAAAATGTGGAATTAAACCACATGGAAAATAAAGTAGACGAAAACGTTCGGTCACCTTTCATTTATTTTTCAAGTAATATATATATATATATATATATATAATATATATATATCACACACACACACACACACATATATATATATATATATATATATATATATATAAAGTATTCTATCTACTTATCAAGATAGATACCTACTATTCATTTAATTTGTTTATCAATATATTTATCTAATCATATACTTATTATCAGTGCAGTTCTTGTTATGTTAAATTTTACGATCTTGTACTAAGAAAACATTCCTTATGTATGTATATTCATTCAAAGTAATTATTATCTGTTCAGTAACATTGCCCTTGCCTAGTTCATCAATGAATAAAGATATTTTCTACAAAGGAAGAACTACTGTAATAAGAGTTAGTAATGAATATCGGGCTGTCAGTGTTCCAAATATATTTTTGTCGTATCAATAAGAAATTATGATAATAAAAAATGAAAAAGTGCGTGATACTTTCTTTTAGCATGCAAAGACAATTTTCTTTCATTAACATTGTCATAGCGTGAACTGACAAGCAACAGAGGTGATGAGGAGCCTACGCCAGGATGCGCTGAGTAGCTGCGGCCGAAGCCGTCGCCTTTGCCCCTTTGGGGCAGGTAACAATGAATCACTGCTGGGAATCGGAGAGAATTGCGGGACTCGAACCCATAACTAAGCGAATGTGATACCAACACGTTTCCGGTTAGGTAACTAGCGTACACAGTGAGACAGTAATCGTGAAAGTGATGTAAAAGATCTGTCCATTTCTCAACGTCAGTTGTGTTTTGATCTACAGTTATTATCATGTCCAACGCCGGAAGGGTGAGATTACGTTTTATTGACAAAATAATTACGACCAAATACATCTGAGCCAAGATAATCGCGAACACATTATTTGCAACCCAAGAGAGAGTAGAGTAGAAAGAGAGAGAGAGAGAGAGAGAGAGAGAGAGAGAGAGAGAGAGGCTGAGACAGAGAGAGAGACAGAGAGAGAGAGAGAGAGACAGACAGAGGCTGAGACAGAAAGAGAGACAGACAGACAGAGAGAAAGAGACAGAAACTGAGACAGACAGTGTCACACAGACAGATAGAGAAAGAGAGAAGACTATAACACTGAACAAAGCTTCGTAAATAAGAGGAGGCATTTTTATTTCTCTCTCTCTCGCGCTCTGACAGGACAAAGGATACAGAAGCCATCCTCCTAAGCCGAAGCTAAGCAAAGGAGGAATTCATAAACATTTTCCTTCAGACACTTTAACTCCTTTCCAGACTTGATCCAGATCTAGACAAACACCACCCACAGAAGACCGCATGCAGGTTAAGGTCTGGGCAGGTACGAGTTCTTGGGAAAAAAAAAAAAAAAAAAACGTGTTGTAAATAACCTTCCGAGCTCATACGCAGCTTCCACAGAGCCAAAGCGAGTTTAAATCTTCATATCCTTGCCTCTCCCCCCCTCCCCCACTTCTCCCTCCCCCCTCGCCCTCCCTCTCCCTCCCCCTCTCCTCTCCACCCACTTCTCGCCCCCCCCCATCCCTCCTCTCCCTCCGATTTCTCCCTCTCCTCCTTATCCCCCTTCAGGTACGTTTTAATCGGTGCGATAATCGCTCAACGATGATCGTTCATGGGTCAACGATGATCGTCAAACGATTATCTAAAGCACTAATTCTTTGTCTTAAGCGACCCTAATGTCAGTCACTCGAAGCAAAACAGCCCCATCATTTAAACACAAAGAACCAGTGTTCTAGACAATCGTTTGACGAGCATCTGTGAGCCACGAACGATCATCGTAGAGCGATAACTGTACCGGGCAAAACGTACCTCTATTCCGGTACAGCCCCCGTCTCCCGTCCGGTACATGGACCCTACCGGGACCCGTGAACTTTGGTCATCAGATATGTAGACGGAAAAATTTGTTTTCTTGAAGGGTAAGCGAAACTTGATCTTCATAAAACTTGCTTATCCGCGGGGCTGCTACAAACAAATTCACCCTCTTAACAAAAGGACATTGTAGCGCGTGGAGTTGGTACTCAACATTTTTCAGGATTACTTTGTAAAGGATTTGCGGCGACACTTACATTAAATCTTAATCAACACACGGTGACGTGCATAGAATGTGGTCATGTGCATTTAGGGACGTGTGTGTGTGTGTGTGTATGTGTGCGAGTATATCATATACAGTATATATATATATATATATAATATATATATATATATATGTGTGTGTGTGTGTGTGTGTGTGTGTGTATTCACCTTTCACATTGGTCTTTGGATCACGTGCTGGACTCATGATCGACAGCTATTTCCCTCCGGAAGAGAGCTCAGAGCTCGTATGACCGATCTATGGGTAATGCTGGACCTTACACGCACACACACACACGAAAGATGGAGTAACGACTCGAATCGCAGCGATACTGAAATTATTTCAGCCCTGGGCAGGATTCGAACCCGCACCGCCGTAGTGACAGTCGGAGACTCTACCAACCGCGCCACCGATTGACCATGGCCTTGGATCACGTGTTGGATTTGTGATCGTCAGTTATTACCCTCCCGGATGAGGGCTTAAAACTCATACATTGCCCGATCTATGGGTAATGATGTGACTTCACACACACACACACACACACACACACACACAACTCCTTGACCACGAGAGCTGGAGTGCCGGCTCGCAGTGAAATTATTTAAGTCCAGGGCCAGAATTGAAATCTGATCACTGGATTAGCTGCCGAGAACGGTACCACTGCACTGTCCATCCGTGTGTGTGTGTGTGTGTGTGTGTGTGTGTGTGTGTGTGTGTGTGTGTGCGCGTTTCCATGCGTGTGTGTGCACTATGACATGAGCGCGTCTATGTTTATCTTTAATCGTGCATGACCTATGTATGTGTGCATGCAAAACTAAAAAAAATATATATTTATAAGCTTCCAAACCCACTTGTACACAAACCATCATTTCCCTATACTTTTCCCATAAACATAAACCTTTACACATACAGTTTCCTCTCTTTTTGTATTTTCTGTACGCTTTGGATTATACTTGATGAAATACAATTTTTTCTGTTTTTCTTTGATAAGATACCCATATAAGGTAAACAACACGTTTCTTATCGACACTCATCGGGCCCGACAATTAGTCAAGAGAACCTGAGTCCAAATCCGATGTTTATCGAAAGCTTATCTAAAGTAGAGGACCCCATGGACTATTTACATATGTAAAACGATGTCCTAAGCCTCTAGATATTACGATAAAAGTGATCAAAATCGTCTAGAATTTCCAAAACACTGATAGTGCACTATGCTATTCGTTTTTATACTATTATACTGCATATACTAAATATACTAGTTATACTAAATATATTATAGTAAATATACTAAATATAATTAACATACTAAATATACTCAACATACTAAATATACTAAACATATTAAACATACTAGATATACAAGAAATACTAAAGACATTAAACATACTAAATAGTATTAGTTTTTTGGTCAGTGGACACTTCTTGGGAAGGTATTTCCTGGGCTCAAGCTGAGAATCGTCGTTTCAAAAGGGGAAGGAAGGGATTTTGGAAGGGATAGAGTAGGGGAAAGCAGTGAGTGGGGATAGGAGGTGAATGGGAGGAGGAGGAGAGTGTGGGAAGAAGGGGAGTGTGGGAAGAATGGGAGTCGGGGCAGGGGGTGAATGGGGAAGAGTGGGTGTTGGAGAAAGAGGGGGAGTGTGGGAAGGAAAGGAGGGGTAGGGGAGGAAGGTGAGTGGGGGGGAAATGGGAGTTGGAGAAGGGAGAGAATGTGGGAAGGAAAGGAGGGGTAGGGGAGGAAGGTGAGTGGGGGAAGAATGGGAGTTGGGGAAGGGGGAGAATGTGGGAAGGAAAGGAGGGGTAGGGGAGGAAGGTGAGTGGGGGAAGAATGGGAGTTGGGGAAGGGGGAGAATGTGGGAAGGAAAGGAGGGGTAGGGGAGGAAGGTGAGTGGGGGAAGAATGGGAGTTGGGGAAGGGGGAGAATGTGGGAAGGAAAGGAAGGGTAGGGGAGGAAGGTGAGTGGGAGAAGAATGGGAGTTGGGGAAGGGGGAGAATGTGGGAAGGAAAGGAGGGGTAGGGGAGGAAGGTGAGTGGGGGAAGAATGGGAGTTGGGGAAGGGCTAGAATGTGGGAAGGAAAGGAGGGGTAGGGGAGGAAGGTGAGTGGGAGAAGAATGGGAGTTGGGGAAGGGGGAGAATGTGGGAAGGAAAGGAGGGGTAGGGGAGGAAGGTGAGTGGGGGGAAATGGGAATGGAGGAAGAATGGGAGTGGGGGAAGGAAGGTAATCGAGGTTAGGAGGGGGAGTGGGGGGAGGGAAGGTAGTATGGGTGGAAGACGGGAATAGAGGAGGGAAATGAATAAGGTGAGGAGATGAGTGAATGTAAGAAGAAAGTGGATGCAAAAGGGAGTGAAGGAGAGGGAATGTGGAAAGGAGGTGAGGAAGATGATGAGTAGGGGAAGGAAGAGAACAGGAGGGTGAAAGAAGATAGGTGAGGAGGCTGTTGAGGGAGGGAAAGGAGAATAGTGAAGAAAGGAAGTGATGGGGAGGAGGTGAGTGGGGGAGGGAACTGAGGTGGGTGGGGATGGCGGTGAGTAGGAAGGAGAAGGATTTGAGTAGGGGGAAGGAGGTGAGTGGAGGGAAGTGAGGGGGGATGGGGATGGCGGTGAGTAGAGAAGGATGTGATTAGGAAAGAGAAGGATGTGAGTAGGGAGAGGTGAGTAGGAGAGAAACTTATGTGAATAATGGAAAGGCGTAGAGTAGGAGGGAGAAGGAGATGAGTAGGAAGGAGAACGATGTGAGTAAGGCGAGGTGAATCGGAGAGAAAATGATGTGAGTAGAGGGAAAGGCGGTGAATAGGAGGGTGAAGGTTGTGAGTAGGTGTGAGAAGGATGTGGGTGGGGGAGGTGAGTATGAGTGAAAATTATGTGAGTAGGGGAAGGATGTGAGTAAAGGGAGGTGTATCGTAGGGAAAATTATATGAGTAGGGAAGGAAAGGGTGAGTAGGGAGGAAGGAGGTGAGTAGGAAGAAGGAGGTGAGTAGGGGGAGGTGAGTAGGAGGGAAAATAATGAGAGTGGGGGGAAGGAGGTGGGTAGGAGGGAGAAGGATGTGAGTAGAGGGAAAAGGATGTGAGTAGGGGGGTGAAAGAGAGGGAAAATTATGTAAGTAGGGGAAGAAGGTGAGTAGAAGGGGAGGGAGGTGAGTGGAGGAGGATGTGAGATGGGAAAGGAGGTGAGTAGGGGAGAGAAGGTGAGTAGGAGGGAGAAGGAGGTGAGTAGGGGGAGAGTGATGTGAGTATGGGATAGGTGAATGGGAGGGAAAATGATGTGAGTAGGGGGGAAGGTGGTGAATAGAAGGGGAGGGAGGTGAGTGGAGGAAGATGTGAAAAGGGAAAGGAGGTGAGTATGGGACAGAAGGTGAGTAGGTGGGGAAAGAGGTGAGTGGAGTGAGGAGGATAGGGGAGTGCATGAGGACGCTTGCATGATGTTCCTTGTAACAGTTCTCATATGTGGACTTCGGCATAACGAAAGAACAATTTTTTGGCATATTTTTCACAGGAACTGCGCAGAAAAATACGTATTTGAAAATGGTACTACTTAATGTGAAATATTACAAGCGGTAAGATTATTACTAATTGTAAAATGTCACGGAGGATTCCTCTGGAAGGCATGTAATTGTGAGGCTATAATAGTTTGGGAACAATAGCAGGACTTGGATAACAAATGATTAAATTTCAGCTGGAAATGGCATGTTTTTTAGATTATGCAGGGTCATCGCCTAGTTTGTGGTTTAGTCAATAGTTATTGACATTGTCATCGTCGTCGTCGTCGTCATCGTCATCATGATCGTCGTTGTCACCATCATCATCTCTATCGCCATCATCATCGTCGTCATCTCTATCATCATCATCATTATCATCATCGTCGTCGTCGTCATCACCATATCATCATCGTCATCTTCATCATCATCGTCGTCGTCGTCATCGTCATCATCATAATCGTCGTCGTCGTCGTCACCGTCATCACTATCATCAACGTCGACATCAATGTAAGCAGTCTCATTATCAACTTCCTTATAATTATCATCGTCGTCGTCATCATTACCGTGATTCTTATCGTAGTTATTATCGTGATAATTATTGTCATTACCTTGACTATTGTCAACTTCATATCAGAATCAAACGACTTAGTTAGAATGACATATTATTTCAACACGTTTAATGTTTACGTTAGTGAAAAAACATCTCGACGTTTGAAGATAACAAACACCCCCGACATTCAAGAAGTCTTAAGATTTCTGAGAACATGAAACATTAACGTTTATTGTGATATAATGTGATATATTGCTCACTGTAACAATGAAAAAAATGTGGGAGGTACGTGAATAAATTAATAATCTTCTACCCTTTTAGAAAACTGTCTTATGTTCAAACTGCAGTGGAAGCATTGCTGCGGTCATGCCTAAGGGATGTGCAGTGGAAAGGAAAACTCCTGTGAATTATTACGTCTTCCATTTTCTTTGCAACAGTAAAAAACAGGGAAAGGGAAACAGAAAATGCAAACAGGGTAAACAGTTAGATTGGTACGCGTTTATCATGTACTTTTAATTCACTGTTTTGCCATATTGGTGTTTTATGGTTTGAATGCTTGTTCTGTAGAAGTTTTTTCAACACAGGGCTCCCTCCTTCAAGAGGTTAAGGGTTCTTTGGGTCCTAGACTTCATCTTTGTTTCTATTCATCTCTGTTCCTGGGTCCAAGGAGCTCAGGTTCTTTGGGTTCTTAGACTTCGAGGTCTTCAAGTTCGAGAATGTAGGGTTCTATGAGTCGTAGATTTTTTTTTTATCTTCTTTTTTCTTCTCATGTTCTTTGGGTTCTTGGACTTCGAGGGTTTTTCAGTTCGTGAATGTAGGGTTCTTTGGGTAGTACCCTTTTTTTCATCTTGGGTCCAAACCCTCAGGTTGGGTTCTTGAACTTTGTAGGTCTTTGAGTTGGAGGACGTAGGGGTCTTTGGGTCGTGTGTGTGTATATATATATATATATATATATATATTTATATATATATATATATATATATATATATATATATATATATATATATATATATTTATTTATATATTTATTTATTTTCCAAGGCCCTCAAGCTCTTTGCGTTCTTGGACTTAGGGGATTTTCGAGTTCAAGGATGTAGGGTCTTTTGGGTCATGGATTATTTTTTTCTTCTTCTTGGGTCCAATACTCACAGGTTCATAGGATTCTTGGACTACGAAGGTATTTGAGTACAAGGATGAAGGGTTCTCTGGGTCGTGGACTGTTTTTTCTTCTTGGATCCGATGCTCTCAAGTTCTTTGGGTTCTTGGATTTTTGGGGTCTTTGAGTTCGAAGATGTGGGGGTCTTTGAGATCGGGGTCTCAGGGTCTTTGTAATTAGGGTCTTGTATTCTTTGATTTAAGAATTTCCTTTTTTCTTGTGAGTTTTTGGCTCTTCAACAGTCACTAGCTGGCCATGGAATAAGTTAGGCAATGTGATGCATGCTGAAGACGTGGGTAGGACGCTCGTTACCATTTTTTTAGCCTTTTCCAACCTCACAAATCCCCGGGACATGAAGTGCTCATGTTCGTAGAGAATACTCGCATATTAAAGTAATTATAGTTCCACTTTTAAATGTCTTTATTCTGACTGTTTTACAAGCTCACCCCATTTCCCTTTTGCACGTTCACGTTTTCGGGTGCTTTTTTGATTATTTTTACCGCACTAAAATTTTATTTACATTGTAAATGTTTAAAGGTTTCAGACTACAATATATGATACCTTAAGAATGTTGTAACGGTGCCATATGACCATGATGTTGCGACGTAAAAAAAAAAATAAAAATAAAAATAAATAAATAACGGAATTCATATATGGGTAGTACAGCACACTTAGCAACGTGTTCAATCATCCCCTAAAATTTATTTCAGCACTTCCTTGGAGATAATAATACCCCAGGTTAAAAAAAACACTGTAAATACTGGTGAGTGCTTGGTTGATGTAGTCTGAGGTCGAGTGAAGCCGTGGGAATTTATGTTAAGGAAGGGTGAGACAATAAGCAAATGGCTGTTTCAAGTTGAGGCAGTTGAGTGGAAAATGTAGGAAAACACGAGTTGGACCAGGAACACTATATTACTGTACTGTAATATGGTATTTCTGAACAATCCGTATTCCCCTACTCTCTTTTTCCACACAATAAACAAAGCATAATTTTTAGATATAATGATATACTAAGACAGACTACGCTTTATTTTCATTATGCACTAATCAATTTAAGTCCAGTTAGGACATATTGTGGGCTGAGGCAGCAAACGAATTAGTGAGATATTGGATAGTTCAATAGGGGAGGTGCTTTATCCCCACCACAGTCTTGGATCACGTGTTGGACTAATCGACAACTGTTACCCTCGCGGATGAGAGCTTAGAGCTCATATATGGCCCGACCTATGGGTAATGCTGTGGCATTACACACATACACGCGCGCCCTTAACTTCTTGCCTTTGTGGCATTGTGTGTGCGTTATGCTGTTGGGAAGCTCATTAGTGTATAGTGAGGAGGTGAGAGAGTGCATGTGGTAGTATGGTGTTAGGAAACGCATTATGACATTTTAGAGATCTAAGGTGATGAGTGTACATAAGAACATACGAATGAAGGAGACTGCAAGAGACCATAAGGCCTACACTAGGCAGCTCCGATACCATAAGGAGTGTAATGGTGAAGTATTGGAGAAAATTACTTGGATAATTGGAAAGCATTACGACATGTAGACGAAGAAATAATATAGCATCCTGGAGATTTGATAGTGCAACAGTGAAGCATTGGGAAGCTTAGTTCGATATTCGGAAATATCAAAGCTGTAGGTATAGAACATAAGAATGAAGGAGACGGCAAGAGACCATAAGGCCTACACTTGCAGAGGAATTTCATGAGTGGATGTTGGTGAGTTCAGGAACTGCGTGGGCTCAGGCAGTGCGTGTGGTCGAGAGGCGCTGGGAAAGTAACTCGGGAACATACATAACTCGGTTACCGTTGCAACCCACAAATATGCAATGTGACCCCAGGGAAAAAGCAGCCAGACTTCCATTTTCCCCGCAATGCAAGAATTGTGAACTGCTTCAACATTTCTTTTTATAGTAAAACCCCACCCAGAGATAGGATCAGTGTGGAATCATTGCATGCAATTAGGTTACCACAAAAGCACTAATTAACTTGTTCATATTTTGTGACTTTTGATTACCGGCTAGAAGGCCAGGAAATGGAAAAGAACCAGAAGTCTACGTAAGGGCCAAAATTCTGTGCCAAGTCAACAGCCCCTCGACCTTATTGACTTCCACCGTTTCGCCATAATTTCTATTCGGACATGGTGTTTGCTACAAAAGAGGTTTATATGTAAAAGAAAAAATGCACTATGATGAAAAAATATCACCCAAATCCCTGGATTATTTCTCATTGATTCAAAGTTTGTCATCACTAAAAAAGTGACATACAAACGCACGCAAACACACGACTCGATGGCGCAGTTGGTAGCGTTCCTGGCTGTCATTACGGCGGTCCGGGATCGAATCCCACCCAGGGCTGAAATAACTTCAGTATCGTTGCGCTGCGGGTCGTCACCCAAACTCTCGTGGGCGGGGAGTTGGGTGTGTGTATGCGTGTAAGGTCACAGCATTACCCATAGATCGGTCATATATGAGCTCTGAGCTCTCTTCCGGGAGTGAAATAGCTGTTGATCACGAGACCAACACGTGATCCAAGACCATGGTGAATCACGCACACACACACACACACAAAGAGAGAGAGAGAGAGAAGGGAAGAGTTGAACTTAAGTCTGTGTTGTCACTGTGTGGTTGTCACCACTCGTTGTGTGAAAGAGTGGGTATCCCGGGAACAGAATGACAGCCTCTCATGTCAGTACCCTCAGATGAAGTATAGGGTGTTTTATCATGTAATTTAAGGACCAACGAAGGAAAGATGATTCACATGTCTGGGTATGTATGAATATACACACATTACAGACACACACACACACACACACACACATATATATATATATATATATATATATATATATATATATATATATATATATATATATATATATATATATATATGCGTAAATAACCACTAGGAAAAGTAAACTAACGAAGCAGAGCGCATTCGTGTAATTACATCTGCACTGAAGATGTAATTACACGAAAGCGCTCTGCTTCGTTAGTTTACTTTTCGTAGTGGTTATTTACGCATTTGTGAACACACACTCCTAGTGTTTTTATTGCATATATATATATATATATATTTATATATATATATATATATATTAATGAAAGAAAATATATAATTAAGATAATTTTTTCGTTCCATAACATGTTATGGTTACATTGTCGGTCAAATCTCGTGATGTATGAAGCGTCATATAACCGTAGGAGGTATATGACATGACATGTCACGTGAATGGTCTTCCAGTATGATAAGCGATATCACCTTAGATATATTACTAATTTCGAATGACAATTTTTATACTTACGTATTTATTTTCATAATTTATCTAGGATATTTATGTGTTCATTATTTATCTGTATATCTATTTTTTCTATTTATTCATATATGTATTATTGATCTATTTATCCATTCATTTGCCCTGTATTTATTTATTCATATATTTATTTATTTGTTTAATTATCTGTTTGTTTAATTTCTATCTCAAAAGTAGCACTAAGAGACTTTTGCGGACCTTTGAATTCCATGTGTTACCAAAATACCGTACATCAATGAGTGATTGGCGGGAGCCATCTTTGAGAAATCCCTGAGAAAACTATGAAAAAATATGAAATTCTGATTTTTTTTTTCACTTGATATATATATATATATATATATATATATATATATATATATATATAATATATATATTATACTAATAACCCACTTTTGGAGAAGAATAGGCGAAAGTAAAAAGATCCGTATATTTCAATCACTATCTGTGATCCTCTTCAGCAGATGTGTTACAGAGTGGAGAGAAGCATTTATATATATACAAAAGTAGTGAGGTGATCTTTTTACTTTCGCCTATTCTTCTCCGAAAGTGGGCCATTAGTATAATTTTACCAGTGTGCTACATTACTTTGTGATATATATATATATATATATATATATATATATATATATATATATATATATATATATATATATGTATATGTATATATAAACATCAGCATTTCTCTACCACCTTGTGAAATACCAAAGTAAACATGGCAGAGGGAAAATGTACTCCTTGATATTTCACTAAGACTACGTGATAGATTCCCACGACATTTATTTCGTGCCAGGCCACTCCGCCGCACCGAAGTCGTCTCGGAAACAACTTCGTCTTCCGTATTGACAAGACCTTCGACTCGCCACATATCGTCGAAGTCTCCCGATGCCAGAAGCTCGATGAAAACACCATTTGCGGTCAAGGGAGACGGCCGTCGCGCTGGCCCTACTTCTACTCAGTCTTGGGCTCGGTATGTGGTTTATTGTTTTTCCTGTTTTTGTCATTACTATTGTTAATGTTCTTGTTGTTACTGTTATTGATGTTATCATTATTATTGCTAATCTTTTTATATTATTATTATTGTTATCAATGGCTTCATTATATTATTAATGTGATAGCTATTGACGTTCTGACGACATGTGTTGTTGATTGCTCAATATTGTTGAAGGCTTTTTGTTTCCTCATAATTCAACGTGGAACAAAAGTTTCCACTATTCATGTGTAGAACCAGCATCTGCAGATTTCGATTTTTTTAACCTCATCTTCAGTTGGGGTGGACTGATAAAGGTGTCAATAATAGTTGATATATAAACTCAGAAGTGTAAATTACCTATTCCAGTGTGACT
>NC_134796.1:57569069-57581569 GCF_046742065.1 Oratosquilla oratoria
GCACTAGCAGTAGTAGTAGTTACATGGAGTTACATAGACAAACCAACACCAACAGAACTATTGGTCCTTACAGAGGAGGAAGAGGAGGAGGAGGAGGAAGGGATAATTAAGAAGGTTTTGAGTTTTCTTTCCTCATTCTGTTTGCTCTCGAAGGAGAAGGATTGTTTTTACGCGTAAATTGTGGGAACTGGATTTGTTAGAGTTTGGGGGATTGGAGAGAATGTGTGTGATTTCGGGAGGATTGGTTTGATAGGGATTGATGGCGTGTGGGGCAGGTGTAGTGTATATACATACATACTTACATAGGACATGCATACATTAATAGGTACATAATATATATACATATATATATATATATGTATATATATACATATATATATATATGTATATATATACATATATATATATATATATTGTATATATATATATGTGTGTGTGTGTGTGTGTGTGTGTGTGTGTGTGTGTGTGTGTGTGTGTGTGTGTTCACCTTGGTCTTTTGGATCACGTGTTGGACTCGTAATCGACAGCTGTTTCCTTCCCGGAAGAGAGCTCAAGAGCTCGTATTACCGATCTACCGATCTATGCTGTGACCTTACACGCACACACACCCCCAACTCCCCGCCCACGAGAGTTGGAGTAACGACTCGAAGCGCAGCGATACTGACATTATTTCAGCCCTGGGCAGGATACGAACCCGGACCGCCGTAGTGACAGTCGGAGACTCTACCAACCGCGCCATCGAGTCGTGTGTGTGTGTGTGTGTGTGTGTGTGTGTGTGTGTGTGTGTGTGTGTGTGTGTGTGTGTGTACGTATGTGCGTGTGTACCACGAAATGTATATAGCCAGCCACGATATTGATGGGGTTAATTAATCACTGGCAGAGTAACTTTAAGATCTCTTCGTTTGTCACTTTAATCCCGACGTCGTTGCGTGAGCCATAGAAAACGGAGAGATCAGGAGAGCTTCCAAGAGGAAGAAAACGCGAAGTCAGATCGTTTCAATTCATATTATACCTTCAGTTGTACAATGGGCTATTGTGTTGAGTGACCAGAGGATACATGCAAATCAGCACATTTCCTTTATCTAGTATCCAAGTTTCAAGATCCTTAAGATATTTCTTCTTATTAAATTCGTTCGTATTCTTTTTCCCTATTGCAATTGCCTTGGCATTATTTTGTTTATATGCGCATTGTTAATGATTTTGACATGAATGCATCCATACAGTATATACTTACTCTGATATAATTTTTACTTTTATTTCCTTCCTGGCAATTCCCGAAATCATTCTTGATTATTTTGGGTATTCATTATATCCATTCTTGTTTTGTTTCATATTATTTTTATTCTTATTTCCTTCCTAGCAATTCCCGAGAATATTCTTGATGATTTTAGGATTTGATTGTATTCATACTTATTTTGTTGGATATTAGTTTTACTTTTATTTTCTTCCTACCTACCAATTCTCGAAAGCAAACACGTCCATATATATTCAAATGCTTTATAACTTCACTTGATGATTGTCTTCATGTTTGTAATTGCCAACAAGGAGGGCACTCATAATCATCTTTATACAGAGGACCTCTGAGTGTCTTATTTCGTTGCAAAGAACTTCTAAACACTTATATCTTGTTCACTTGCAGCATCTCGCTCACTAGAATGACTTTAAAGTCGAGAGGACACGTACATACCTACATACATACATAAATACATATATCCATACAAACATACATTTATACATACGTACATACATACATGCATACATACATATGTACATAAATACATACATACAAAGATATATACATACATATATACATACACACATATATACATACATACATGCTTGCATACATACGAGTACATACATACGTACATACATATATACATACACACATATACATACATATGTACATACATACATAATACAAAGATATATACATACATATATACATACATGCATGCATACATACGAGTACATACGTACATACATACATATATACATACACACATATATACATACATTCATACATAAATACAGTTATGACTTCGGGACGAGTTTATTTGTCAGATATTTGTCAGTAAGAATAAGCACTCCCAATGAGACGCTATGTTAGCACAATTTCTATTCATATATATATTTTTTTTTATCAAAAAAAATCTAATGATATACTCTGTTCATATTGTGCCACATGAGTAGGACATGCAAATAGGGAGTATAACCGACATATGCGAATAGTGAAGTGCAGAGCTCCTCTTTATATGTCAATCGACGATGAAAAACCCAATGACATTTGCTAGAACAAAATATCAGAAGAAGACAGCTGTAATCAAATGGATTGATTAATCGAGGTATTTTTCTTTGTAATCCATTAACAAGGGCTCCTTTGAACTAAATTAAATCACCTGGCACTGCTTGGCTCCATTTCCTTATATAAGATCTCTGCAATACACTTCCCTTATATCAGTAAAAGAAATTGTGTACTCAATGTAAATTTCTAAGAAACTAAAAAGAAATATGAATGGGGAACACCATGTCACTTAAAACATTGTACCAGAATTTTGTCTTCGACTGCAGCGTAGGTGGAATTCTCATCGTCTTCAACCCCAAAAGAAAACGGGAAGATGTTGAGCCGTAAAGCATTGGCCTAATGTTTCTATCTTTACATATTGTGTGTATTTACCTAGTTGTATTTACCTACTTGTATTTTACGGGAAGGGGAGCTATGCTCGTGGTGTCCCGTCTTCATATCTCATTTTATCTAAACTATTTTTAAATTGATGTATTGTTTTTGCACACACCACTTTCTCATCTAACTTGTTCCAACTGTCTATTACTCTGTGAGGAAAGCTGTTCTTTTTCACATCTCTTCTATAGCTGTCTTTCTTGATTTTCTTTCCGTGTCTAGTATTTCTATCATCCCATTTTATCAGATTCTCTCTATTGTGTGTGTGTGTGTGTGTGTGTGTGTGTGTGTGTGTGTGTGTGTGTGTGTGTGTGTGTGTGTGTGTGTTTCTGAGTCAGATTAGTCACACTAACCCTTTAAAGGATAAATCCATGTCTTCGTTTCCTTGAGAGGAATAAAATCATCTGACGGCAACAAAATGAAAGTATTTAAGTTAGCAACATTTACCACAAAATGGTCCTTCAAAAGGGAAATAACCAAGAACTCGTTTACCAACAGAGTGGTTAACGAACAGGGGAGACTTAATAACCACGCTGAGATAATTGGCTCTCCTAAGAGAAGAAGAGGTAACTTTATGGATAGGGATGACAGGTGGTAAGGGACATGGAACTGCCTAGTATAGGCGTTATGGTTTCTTCCAGTCTCCTCCATTCTTATGTTCTTGTAGTCCTTCAAGTTCCTAAACACAAATGCAAATAATTTCCGCTCTCTCCAGAACCTCCTGGTTGGCTTCTTTCCAGCTAATTCAATAAAACCCCGATGGATTGCGTAATAGGATACATTTGTCCTCCTCTTTGTCCTCCTAATAAGTCTACTTGCTTCCCTGCACACCTTATTGCCTCGTCAGCTTTGTCCCTAATCACGGTGTCCCTAATCACGTTGTCAGTGCCTCGTCTTTATTTTCCACACCAATCATTCTCTATTTAGACATTTCTGTAGACAAATTTACTCTTCCATCTACTGATTTCTCCACCTTCTCCTGAAGTCTACTTAAATGATGCTAAAAAAATTATTTTTCAAATATCAGAGAAAAATAAAGTGTTTTGAGTATTAAAGATTGATTTTAGTTTCAAACTTATTCCCAAAGAGTGGCACAAGTTGACCCAGTATACTATTATCAGAAATGAGCAAATCTCTTTTTATTTGCCATCAAAGTGTTATTAGTTTTTTTTTCTCATAGTAAAGGAAACTGCGTAGTACAACGATTACCTCTTTCTAGGATTACAACAACGATTTGAATCAATTCTATGACACGTGGCAACAGCGCTTTTTCCCCCAAGGTGATGATCCGATGATTGGTGGTCAAATAGGCAACGTCGCACTCAGAGGAATACCTGCTTCTGCCCCACCTTGAACCGACTACTCGGAGCGCATAGAACTAACATTTCAAACTAAGCTTTTCTAGACTCCACAAACGTATACGTAGTGCCACTCGCGTCACATCAGGTAGTTTTCTTCATTGTTCAAGCGGTCCTACATCTCTGAGAGAGAATTACATAAATAGATGGTTCATGAGAAGGAAAGGAGAACCTTTGAAATCGGGTACGTAAACATAAACACAACCCCGTCACTGACACTTGAAATCTCCATGGGCCTGCCGTGTAGGTTCTGTATATTCAATTCAAAAGAAATCCTCTACCGAGGTTTTGGTTTATTTTCTTGTCAATTTTCTTTTATTAATTAATTAATTTATTTATTCATTCATTTATTATTCATATATCAATTAATCTATCTATTTGTCTCTTTACTTCTTTATCTATTATTCATTTGTTTTTTCATTCGTTTGTTTATTTATTTATTAATTAATTCATTTATTGATCTGTTTATTTATTCATCTATGTTTATTTGTATATCAGTACTATTCTTATTACTGACGTCATCATTGTTGATGTTGTTGTTGTTTCTTCTATAAAATCATCCCAGTGTGGAAGTATTAAACTAGACTTATCTAGAATATACAACAGGAGTCTAAGATATACAATCATTTGGTTGATTCATATCTATTTTATTCAATTCTGGCTAACGCAAATGCTCTCCTAAGGATCAACAACTGGATCCGTATATGATTCATAATATAAAGTAAATAGTTTAATATATAAAGTAATTCCTCACATATTTGAAATGTTTGTGCCATACGGTGTTCGGATTTGGGGGGCGTATTCGGTTACGCGAGGTAACATAAACGGGGCATACAATAATGTTCGGATAATGACGAAGTTCATCAATTGGCAGTTCTGATATTGGAGTAATTCCTGTAGTTGTATTTCTAGTATGCAGCTCCATCCCACAACTTTCTCAGTTTGCCGTGTATTAGTTGAATAGGGAGAATGCTAGTATCGCATTCACTTAGTATGTTCGAATCCCGCACTTGTCTCCGATTCCCAATCCAGTCCCTAAAGCGTATACTCGTAGGTGGGCAAAGGTGACGGCTTCGGCCGCAGGTACTTGCCACCTGGTGCAGGCTTCTCACCTTCATCTTTTTCTTCTCCGCCTTTTTTTCTCCTCATTCTTCTTCTTCTTCCTATTCTTCTTCTTCTCCCTCTTCTTCTCATTCTTCTAAATCTCCTCCTACTTCTCGTTCTTCTTTTCCTACTTCTCCTTCTGCTTCTTCTACTTCTTCTCCTTCATCTCCTTCTCCTTATTCCTCGACTTCTCCTTCTTCTTCTTCTCCCTATTCTTCTTCTCCTTCTCCTCATCCTTCTTCTTCTCCTCCTTCTATTTCTCTCTAATGCTGACGCTCACTCTATATCGGCCCCTCTACACCTGACGTCATCCATATTCGAAGTTGATCTATTGCTGTCTCCTCCCGAGGGAGGGAGGTAGGGGGGATGGGGTGGGCAGCATAGGGGCTGACCTCAGAACCTGAATCAAGAAGACCTTGGACCCTCGGGCTAGTCAAATGCTCAAGAGGACCTAGGTGCCCACCTTGGCACGCTCTGGGATAGAAAAAGGGAGACATTAATAGATATTGAGGTCATACCTGGGCGAAATGAATAAATAAGTAAATAGATAAACTGAGAGATGAATAGAAAATAAATATATGAATAGATAGATAAATAGATAATTAAATAAATGAATGAATAGATAAATGAATGAACAAATAGACAAAAATATAAATAATGAATAGCAAATTAAGTAAACGAATAGATGAATAAATAAGCAAATAAGTATATGGGCAGATAGATTGAATAGTAGATAAGTAAATAATTATATAGGCAGATAAATTGAATAATAGATAAGTGAATAAGTTAAAATGAAGATAGAAAATAAAGAAGAAAAAGGTCTAACCCAACTTAACCGAATCCAGCTCAGCCTAATACAACATAACAAAACCTAACCTAACCTAACCTAGTCCAATTCAGCCTAATTCAACCTTACCAAACCTGACCAGACCTATAAGGAGGCTTTTCATAACGAGGGTGGCTGGAGAAACGAAAATTCAGATATGTAATCGCACACTCAAAGAGAGAGAGACAGAGAGAGAGAGAGAGAGAGAGAGAGAGAGAGCATTTCAGCATGTCGAACAAATGTTCATCTCAAGTTCATCTGAAAACATCGAATTGTACAACACCTAAATTTGAACTTTTGGTAAATTCAATTACAAATGTACTACATTGCTCTCAAAATGTACTACGTTGATTGATAGTAGGCATACATACAAATGCATCACGAGACTTCGAACACAAGAGTGCCATTGTTTTTATTGTAACCCCTGACCAGCTAGAGATACAAGCACAATGTATGACTCAAGTTAGCATACAAGCTAGTCAGTTTAAATAATGACTGATTTGGCATTTTTAACGTGATAGGTTACTAAGACAAAAGATTTATCCGAGATAACGAAATAAGACGAAGAAAGTTTTGTATTTGAGTTGCATATGTCCTGATTCCAAAACTAGATAATCACGCTCACACAAACCTATGGATTCATGCGCCGAATATCATAGTTATGAAATTGTTAATAATAATGATATAAAGTTAATTCAAAGAAGTATATACACATATGGACATGCATATACTATCCATAAACCAAGGGATTCTACCCCTTAACAAGGGAGGTAGCTAAGTCAAAATGCAAGTAACCACTCCCACCTATTTCACTCCGACCGACCCATTCCATTCCCATCCACTACCCTTTTCCCCCCTCATCTTAGCTCCTCATGGATGACGGGTCATCTCTGTATGCCGCTCACTGCCATGGGTCAGAAACAATGCAGCAAGACACAGCACATCCTCAGCAAGGCCGCTTCACTTAATCGGCGACCGCCCCTCACTGTCCCCTCATGCAGAAAAAAATAGAAGACGAGGGAAATCCCTTCGGACTGCGTCAAAATATCATTCATATATAACCACTCCCAACACCCCCATCCCCCATCCTCTTCCTTCCTTGCATCACATCACTATCTATATACAGCCATTTTCCATTAACCTCTATCATCTGTCTTCTCCTTTCCTTGTACATCGCTCCTTTCACCCCATCACTCCATCTCATCCTTGGTTGTCACCTCAAGTTCACTCCCTCTACCTCTGCCTTCCACACCTTTTTAACTAGTCTTTCTTCACTCACTCTTTCCCTGTGTCCAAACCATCCCAATATTCTTACATCAACCCTATCTGACATCTCCTTTTAACACTCCATCTCACCTCCTCACCTACTCCTTTCTCACCCTATCCAACCTTGTAACCCTTACCATACTTCTGAGACATTTAATCTCGGACACATTCAATTTTTCCTCTCTGCTTCTCAAAATTTCAAGTCTCTGCCCCGTACAAAGCCATCGGCACAATCACCTTTTCATAGAATCTCTTTGCATCCATTTCCCAGATGCCTGTTTCTCATGACACTTTTTAATACCCCAAGGCATTTACTTGCTTCTCTCAATATACAATTTACCTCTACCTCCACTCCTCCCTTTCCTGCCACATACGACCCCAAATACCTAGAGGTATCCACTTCCTCGAGCTTGTCTCCTTTGAGACTTACTTCTAACTCATTGCCATCGTCTCTCTTTGGACATCTCTTAACCATGCTTTCACCCACATTTAATCTTAACTTTCTCCTATCGCACACCTTCCCAGACTCCGTCATTGATTTTCTTCATTCCCCCTCTGACTCTGCCACAAACGCAGTGTCGTCAGTAAACAACAACTGGCTCACTTCCACCTTTCTCCATTTTCTTTAACCATCTTCATTTCACTGCCCATTACGCTCGCCTTTACGTCCCGCATCACCCCATCCATGTACACAAATTATTTCAGCGTTCACAACATAATTACTAAGTCTCTTCCATTCGTTAATCACTTTAGTGGTAAACCAGTTCTTGCCTACTTCCTTCTTAAATCTAAACTTACCCAACATAAATCCATTATTACGAGGCCTTCCATTATTACAAGGCCTGCCCTGCTGTCTTAATATGATGACCTAACCGACATCACTTTTATTAAAGGTCTTGACCCATATATTTTTCTTTGTTTCATTAGGTTTTCTCGCACTCATTATGTCTATCACTTTTGTCTTCAACCGTAACTAAAGGCCTTCGAGGTTACACAACCTTCTGCATGTTTGTATATCTAAGTTCATCTTCCAGAAACTCTTGGCTACATATCCTAACTGCATATGAAAAGAAGCCCAAAATAGTCCCAGTCTTTGACTAAATATTTTGTCCCGAAAGGTAATGAATAGATTAATCTTGATTAGATGCTTTTTTATAAAGGGAAAAGTTAACATCCTGCCCCGCATCTACAAATTAACACATAGAAGCAAATATTCTTCTCAACATTACATTACATCCTCATTTCATTTTTTATATAATGTGCCTTATATATATATATATATATATATATATATACATATATATAATATATATATACATGTATATATATATATAACATATACATGTATATATATATATATATATATATATAAATATATGAATGTATATATATATATGTGTGTGTGTGTGTGTGATTTGTATGTATGTCTGCATGTATGTATGTATGTATGCATGTATGTATGTATGAATACACATACATTTCTATATTGTTCTCTATAATTCCTTCCCGAGGACTTTGAGTGTCAGTGTCCAGCGACTTGTGCTTTATCCGGGTCGTCTCTCGGTCCAGCGACGGACGGATGCCCTGGCTGGGGCTCCCGTGGTCGCCTTGGGACAACAAGGAGTCGACGACACCGGCACTCCTTGAGGAGCTCCTCCAGTCCCCCGATCCTCGAGGTCGCAGCCAAGCCGGTCGGGAACCACCGCGACCGAGGACCTGAATAGAGCTGCAGAGGATCGGCCAGACGACAGGGCAAAGAAGCCTTGACGGACTCCGACGCAGGAAGATTTGGCTCATCCGTTCTTCGACGACGGATAAGTCGACATGGCTCGACCGACTGCGAGAAAAAAAAAAAAAGTCACGGCGTTGCCGAAAAAAAACGACATCGTGCAGAAAAGAGACGGACTTCGACGCCTGAAGAACATCTGGCTCGTCCGTTCTCCGACGACGGATCCGTCGACGGGTCCCGACCGACTGCAACCGAAAGGACGTAAAGGAGAAAAAAAGAAAAAGAAAAAAAACCGATGTGGCAAAAAAAAACTATATAGTGGAGGAAAAAAAAAATGATATCATAAAAAAAAAAAACATCTTCGGACTTCGACGCCCAAAGATCTGGCTCGTCCGTTCTTCGACAACGGATCCTTCTACAGGGCCCGACCGACTGCAACCAAAATGATGGAAAAAATAAAAAGACATTGTTGGACTTCGACGCCCGAAGAAGATCTGGCACGTCCGTTCTTGGACGACGGATCCGTCTACGGGGCCCGACCGACTGCAACCAAAAGGATGGGTAAAAAAAAAAAAAAAACGACATTGTCGGACTTCGACGCCCGAAGAAGTTCTGGCTCGTCCGTTATTCGACGACGGATCCGTCGACGGTGCCCGACCGACTGCGACCAAAATGATGGGAAAAAAACATATCGTGGAGAAAAGAAAAGAAAAGAAAAAAAAAAACGATATCATGGAAAAGAATAAAAAAAAAAAAAAAAAACGTCGCCCGAAGAAGATCTGGCTCGTCCATTCTTCGACGACGGATCCGTCGACGGGGCCCGACCGACTGCGACCAAAATGACAGAAAAAAACGACATATTGGAAAAAAAAAAGAAAAAAGAAGAAGAAAAAAAAAAACGATATCGTGGAAAAAAAAAAAAAAAAAGACATCGTTCGGACTCCGACGCCCGAAGAAGATCTGGCTCGTCCGTTCTTCGATGACGGATCCGTCGACGGGGCCCGACCGACTGCGACCAAAAGGACGAAGGAAAAAAAAAAGCGCCCATCATCGAGATAAAAAATAAAACATCGTCGTGATAAAATACGAATAATAGTAAAAAAAAAAAAAAAAAAAAAAAAAGACATAATTGAGAAAAAATCCTCTGCTGAATAAAATCACCTGGCGACTGAGCGGAAAATAGATATACGAAAATGTTCCCCGCCGTTGACGATTTCAGTACAATTATTTCATCGCGACCTCCTTCCCCCCCGCCGCGCGTTATTTCTCCTCGCACCACAATAAACGTGTATCACCACCTTGTCTGCCACCACGACCATCTGCCTCCTGCCAACACCACTCCTGTGCCGCCCGCGGTTCCAACCCTGCCACCTGAACCCTTCCAACACATACATTGCACGTCATGTTCTGACTGACGCTAGAAGATTTTATTCAGGTGAGCCACTCTCCATCTAAATCCCCAGTTCGACCAAAACCTTCATCAGGTTTCTTGCTCTCGCTGGCGATTCGGTCAGAGTATCATCAGGTTCACCATGACGTCACACTTAGGTCACGTGTATCAATGACGTTACATTTGGGTCACGTGACTCCATGACGTCACAAGTGAAAGAGAAATGGATGATTTTGAAAGAAATCTGCAACGAAGGAATGGATAAATATGTACCAAGACAAAAACAGGAAAAGGTGTATATTAAGTGCTAGCTTAACAGAGAAGGTGCAGTGAGGCGAAAGATAGAAGAGATAAAGCTTGGAAAAGATGGAGAAAAGATAAAAAACCTAGAAAGTGGCAAATATATATCAATCTAAGGAATGAATATGTAAAAGTACGCAGGGAGGAAAAAAGAAACTATGAAAAAGACATAATAAAAAAAATGTAAGGGCCAACCGAAATTATTCTATAGATATGTGAACAGCAATATAGAATGCACAGAAGATATAGATATGGCTGAAGTCATGAACACTTCAAATCTGTGTTCACTAAAGAAAATATACAACATGAGGAAAGAATATCAGGACAACATATAATCGGTACAAAGGAAGTAAAGAAAGTGAGTTCTGAAAAAGACCTGGGAGTATTTACCACAGAAGACAGGACTACTGATTAACAGATAAATAACATTGTCGGAGAAACCTACAACTTGCGAAGATCTATAAAGGTGGCCTTTACCTACTTTGACGAAAGAAATGGTGAAGAAAATACTAGTCACACTGACAAGGACACCAGCATCCACACTTCTCCCAGCTTCTCCTTGTACTCCTGGTCCTTTTCTTTTTCATTTAAACAGTTTACTCTAAAGACCAACTTACCTTCTGTCCTTTTCCTCTTTCTCCATCTATCCTCCACTTTCAATTTACCTCCCACCAAAAAATTACCAGATATTCCCCCACTCTCTCCCCTAAGAACATGGACATCCAAAACTCTTCCTACTCGTCTCCTGGATACTACTACATAGTCCATTAAAGCCTTATGAACCATCCTTCCATCCACCACCCTCTAAACTAAAGTAATTACATATAACAACAACATCACAGAAATTTAATTGAATGCAATTTGATCATATCTAGTAAAAGGATAGAAGTAAACCTCCATCAAGGCCTGTACAAATTGGATAGTATGTATGCAAAGAAATTACAAAGCTGGTTATGAGCAATTGTCCTAATTGTTTATTAATGACCGTGAAAGCAGCAAAACTGTGTGTACCTCCTCCACTACCTCTCCGAGTTGCTTCTTCAACATTGCTCATGCTGTCAGTTGTTTCTGCCTATTGTAATTTCTTATGTGTACTAGCACTGAAGATGTAAATATACGAAAACGCTCTGTTTCGTTAGTTTCTCTTCTCTAGTGTTTACTCCCGCATTTGTGAACACACGTTCCTAGAGATTTTATTGCATATATATGTACATATCGGTTCCCGAGAGACAACCATTATCATATGTTAGTCTTGAATAGAAACAGATCAAATCTGTGGCACATGACCTTCCCTGTCTAAATCCGAATTGTTTCGGTTTTAGTATATTGTTTTCCTCCACATGTTTTATCCATCTATTCTTAATAACTTTTTCACAAATTTTGGCTATTGTACTAGTAAGGATGACCGGTCTGTAATTTGTTGGGTCTTCCTTGTTCCCCCCTTTATATATTGGTACGATATTGGCATTTTTCCAGTCTTCCGGAATGTTTCCTTCTTTGAGTAACTTATTACCTTATATACTTTGTTTATTAGTTCATCTATACATTCTTTTAGTATCCAGTTTGCAATTTCATCCTGCCGTGCGATTTCCTGACATCAAGCTTTATTATTTGGTCCATTATTTCTTTTGTTGTTACAATTATTTCTTTCATCCCCATACTGTATATTTTCTTTACTGAACACAGATTCCAAATGTTTGTTCATGACTTCAGCCATATCTATATCTTCTGTGTAGTCTATATTGCCTTGGCATAATTTTACTATTTCCTGTTTGTTTTTTAGTTTACTGTTCACATATCTATAGAATAATTTTGGTTGGTCCTTACATTTTTTTATTATGTCTTTT
>NC_134796.1:57586569-57596569 GCF_046742065.1 Oratosquilla oratoria
GGCTTATGGGAGGGTCTTGATTGAGAGGATTAGGAGAAGAACAGAGGGAGTAATTGGTGAGGAACAGTGTGGTTTTAGGACATGTAGGGGATGTGGGATCCGGGCCGGATAGCGACTGTCAAAACAGCGACAGTCATAATAGCGACTTCATAAGGGCGACGTAATCAGGTGAGCGACTGTCCTAATGGCGACCGCATTATAACAGCGACTGTAATAATAGCGACTTCACTACCGACCGGTCAGAATGGTCGCAGACTTGTTTCAATTGCTTGTGTTTTCGTGTTTGTATTTACGCGTTCAGTTGTGTTTACTTTGTGAGATAGGTTCAGAATGAAATATGCTCAAAAGGTCGCAGACTTATGTTTCTATCGCTCATATTTATTTGTTTGTGTTTACATGTTTGTGTTCACTTCGTGAGATAAGTTCACTGAAGTGAATTTACTGGTCGGTTTCTCGGTCGTCGGTTTTTTAATTCTTTTTATAATATTTTTCTTTCAATAATAAGTAAATAATAATAGCAACATTTAGGATTGGCCGAAACGTCGTACCCTGCAGAGTTCTTGCCGAAACGTCTGTGGCCGAAACATCCTATATTCGATGCGCTCCCCTCCTGCATGCTCATAATGACGTTGAACTTCTGGACTGGGTTGTTCAAAATAATTTTTTGCACTATCTTGGCGTTGAATCTATCTTGATATTAAACATCATGGTAACACAGAGCGTTACCATGACTTTTAACATCAAGATAAACTAACGCCAGAATTAGTTTTTGAACAACCCAACCCTAGACTCCTTGTTATGATATGTTATCAATGTTAGGCAACTTTTTGTGCAACAATAACACCATTTACCTTAGTCCACACATGAAAGCTGTATAATTTTAATTTAGATAATTTGGTGCACTGAATAATTTCAATTTAGATAATTTGTTTCATAAATTTAATTTCGTTTTCACACAGTATGTGCAAAAATATTGTCACTTGAAATGATATATATTTCTTTAATTCTTTTGATAATATATTTTCTTTCAATAAGTAAATAATAATAACAACATTTGGAGGACTGGCCGAAACGTCCTACGTCGGTTTTTTTAATTCTTTTAATAATATTTTTCTTTCAACAATAAGTAAATAATAATAGCAACATTTAGGATTGGCCGAAACGTCGTACCCTGCAGAGTTCTTGCCGAAACGTCAGTTGCCGAAACATCCTACATTCGATGCGCTCCCCTCCTGCATGCTCATAATGATGTTGAACTTCTGGACTGGGTTGTTCAAAATAATTTTTTGCACTATCTTGGCGTTAAATCTATCTTGACATTAAACATCATGGTAACACAGAGCGTTACCATGACTTTTAACATCAAGATAAACTAACGCCAGAATTAGTTTTTGAACAACCCAACCCTAGACTCCTTGTTATGATATGTTATCAATGTTAGACAACTTTTTGTGCAACAATAACATCATTTACCTTAGTCCACACATGAAAGCTGTATAATTCTAATTTAGATAATTTGGTGCACTGAATAATTTCAATTTAGATCATTTGTTTCATAAAATTAATTTCGTTTTCACACAGTATGTGCAAAAATATTGTCACTTGAAATGATATATATTTCTTTAATTCTTTTAATAATACATTTTTTTCAATAATAAGTAAATAATTATAGCAACATTTGGAGGACTGGCCGAAACGTCCTACCCTGCAGAGTTCTGGCCGAAACGTCAGTGGCCGAAACATCCTACATTCGATGCGCTCCCCTCCTGCATGCTCATAATGATGTTGAACTTCTGGACTGGGTTGTTCAAAACAAATTTTTACATTGTCTTGGCGTTAAATCTACTTGACATTAAGCATCATGAACATCAAGATAAACTAACGCCAGAATTAGTTTTTGAACAACCCAACCCTAGACTCCTTGTTAATATGTTATCAATGGTGGGCAACTTGTTGTGCAACAATTACACCATTTACTTTAGTCCACACATGAAAGTTGTATGATTTCAATTTAGATAATTTGTTTCATAAATTTAATTTAATTTTCACACAGTATGTGCACAAAATATTGTCACTTGAAATGATATATATATATATATATATATATATATATATATATATATATATATATATATATATATATATATATATATATATATTTATTTCTTCATTCTTTTAATAATATATTTTCTTTCAATAACAAGTAAATAATAATAGCAACATTTGGAGGACTGGCCGAAACGTCCTACCCTGCAGAGTTCTGGCCGAAACGTCAGTGGCCGAAACATCCTACATTCGATGCGCTCCCCTCCTGCATGCTCATAATGATGTTGAACCTCTGGACTGGGTTGTTTAGAATAAAATTTTGCATTATCTTGACGTTAAATCTATCTTGACATTAAGCATCATGAACATCAAGATAAACTAACGCCAGAATTAGTTTTTGAACAACCCAACCCTAGACTCCTTGTTATAATATGTTATCAATGTTAGGCAACTTTTTGTGCAATGATAACACCATTTACCTTAGTCCACATATGAAAGTTGTATAATTTCAATTTAGATAATTTGTTTCATAAATTTCATTTCATTTTCACACAGTATGTGCAAAAAATATTGTTACCTGAAATGATGTATAAGTATTTTTTTTTAATTATTTTAATAATATATTTTCTTTCAATAATAAAAAAATAATGATAGCAACATTCGGAGGACTGCTGATGCGATAATGTCGCTGTTATGACAGTCGCTCTTATAATACAATCGCTATCATGTGGTCGCTGTTGTGATGGTCGCTGTTTTAAAAGAATCGCGATTGTGAAGTCGCTCTATTGACAGTCGCTGTTATGACAGTCGCTATTCGGAACCCGAGCAGGGGATGTGTAGATCAGATTTTTGTGGTAAGACAGATATGTGAAAAAGCTATAGGAAAAGGTAAGGATGTTTTTTGGGCTTTTATGGATCTGGAAAAGGCTTACGACAGGGTAGACAGGAAGGCACTGTGGGAGGTACTGCAGATATATGGTATAGGAGGAAAGCTTCTAAGAGCAGTTAAGAGTTTTTATGAGAGTAGTAGAGCTTGCGTTAGGATTAGAAATGGAGAGAGTAAATGGTTTGAGGTAAAGGTGGGACTTCGTCAGGGGGGTGTTATGTCGCCCTGGCTGTTCAATCTTTACATGGATGGGGTGGTGCGAGAGGTGAATGCAAGGGTAGTGGGTCAGGGGTTGGAGATGATTAAAGAAAATGGAGAAAAGTGTGAGGTAAGCCAGCTGTTGTTTGCTGACGACACTGCGCTTGTAGCAGGATCAGAGGAGGGATTGAGGAAGTTAGTGACAGTTTGAGAAGGTGTGTGAAATAAGGAAGCTGAAGATAAATGTGGGCAAATGTAAGGTGATGAGATGTACAAGGGGAGAGAGTGACAGCAAGCTGGAAGTGAGCATTAAAGGTGAGAAACTGGAGGAAGTGGATAGTTTCAGATACTTGGGTACGAATGTGGCAGGAAAGGGAGGAGTGGAGGTGGAGATAGAATGTAGATTGAGAGAAGCGAGTAAATGGCTTGGTGGATTAAAAAGTGTAATGAGAAATAGACATCTGGGAATGGAGCGATTGTGCCAACAGCAATGTACGGGGCAGAAACATGGAACATGAGAGAGGAAGAGAGGAGTTTGAATGTGTTTGAGATGAAATGTCTGAGAAGTATGATAGGGGTTACTAGGCTGGATAGAGTGAGAAATGAGGAGGTGAGGAGGAAAACAGGGGTGGAAAGAGAACTGGGAGATAGGGTTGATGAAAGAGTATTAGGATGGTTTGGACACATGGAAAGAATGAGTGAAGAAAGATTAGTAAAAGAAGTGTGGAAGGCGGAGGTGGAAGGAGTGAATATGAGGGGGCGTCCTAGGATGCGATGGATCGATGGGGTGAAAGGGGCTTTACAAAAGAGAGGAATGTCTGTAGAGGAAGGTCGGGAGAGGACAGGAGATAGGGGTGAATGGAGAAGGGTTGTGTATAGATGAGGCTGTGATGCATGAGGGGAAATGGGTGGTATGTATGAGAAAAAAATTGACGCAGCCCGAAGGGATTTCTCCCCGTCTTCTCCTTTCCTGCATGAGGGGACGGAGAGGGGGGGGGTCGCCGAATTTATGAAGCGGCCTTGCTGTGGATTTGCTGTGTCTTGCGACACTGCTTCTGACCCAGGGCAGTGGACAGGATGCAGGGATGACCCGTCATCCAGGAGGTGCCAAGATAGGAGGGTGGAGGGGAGTGGAATATATGGGAAATGAAATGGGTGGGAGTGATTTGCTATGCCTTTTTCTTTTTGGCTACCCCCCGTGTAAGGGGGAAAAACCCTTTGGTATATGTATGTATGTATGTATGTAGTTATAATGAATAGTTATGGTTATAATTTTAGTTATATTCAATAGATTTGGTTATAGTTGTATTTATAATAATAAAAAAATTACAGTTACAACTACAATTGTAATTGTAATCGTAATTGTAGTTTAGATTTTAATTTTTACTATAATTATGATAAGTATGGTTTTGAAAGTGGTCGGAATAGGCCTTTGTAGTAGTGGACTAAACTGAATGTAGTGATTGAACTAGTTGCATCGCTGACGAAATTCTACCGTTTTGACTTTTTATCTTATTTGTTTATTTATTTATTTGTTCTTACTTTTTATCTTTTATCTTTTTTTTTTTCTCAGGGTGGGGTGTCTGGTTCAATAGATCGACACCATTTTATCTAAAATGATCGTGGTTTCTCGTTTATTTATTATTATTATTATTATCATCATCATTATTATTACTATCATTATCATTCACTTCTTTATAGTTTCTTCGGTGCATCAATTTCCTGTTTGTTTATTATTTAACTATACCTATGCATTTATTTATGTATTTTATTTGTTATTTACATTATCATAGTTTTTATTTATTATTTTATTATTAATATGATTTTCTTTTTTCGCATCCGACCTAGATATGGATCAAAAGGTCTCCTGTCGGTATGCTCCGCCTTTGTAATCCTTTGTAAACTTACTGGTCTCGCATTCGCTTAGATGTGGGTTCGAATCTCGCACTCCTCTCCAATTCACAGCCTTGACTGCCGCCTGTCCCACAAATCCAGGCACATAAGAGAAAGGTGACGGCTTGAGCCGCAGGTACTCAGCGCCTCCTACCGTAGACCCCTCACCTTCTTCAACATATAGTTACTATGTCATATGCTTTGCTGAGATCTATGAACACTCTCAGTCTTTGGGTTGCCAGAGGACCCGTTGATTTGAGTAAAACCGCGATGCGGCAGATTGAATAAATTGGTCTTTAGTCACTTGACTTAGTATGGTTTCCACTTAGGATAAATATAAAAATCTGTTTGTGTTATTCAAAGAGTGATCAAACTTGAGGTCAGTAGTAATGTTCTAAAGTCTTTGATATTATGAATTTTGTTTTTTTCTTGATCATATATTTTTCCATTTTATGTTATTCTTTTTTATCCCATTTGTTTTATATATATTTGTTTTCGTTTGATTTATTTTGTTTCTTTTTATCTTACCGCATTATATTATATATGATTTTATTTATTTCATAATTCATTTTATTGTTTTATTTTTGTTTCTCAAATCACTTATAAACTACTAAATATTCGCATAATGATACGCCAACCTCCTTAACATAATTTATTTCATTTTACTCTCTTTAATCCTATTTTATCTTATTTCATTTCATCTTATTTGATTCTGTTTTATGTTTGTCTTAAATCAGTAAAAAAAAAAAAAAAAATTCAATCTTTGATGAGAAATGACGTACAATGGAGACATGAAAACTCGTATGATATCTTCCTTGGCAGTGTTTGCTCATGAAAATAAATATATTTTACATCATTTCATCATTTTAAAACCCATGCGTGTGTAAACAGTGTATGCATTATCCTCTTTGAACGTCTATCATATTCGTCTTCCTCAGTTAACTTGTTTATATGGACGGGTATTCGAAATGTATTTACATTTATACTACAGTATTTTGATTTGGTGTGTGTGTGTGTGTGTGTGTGTGTGTGTGTGTGTGTGTGTGTGTGTGTGTGTGTGTGTGTTTTATGTGCGAATTTCTTGACGTCCATCGCTGAAATGGAATTTTAAATATATATGTAGTGCAATATCCGATTTACATTAAATTGCCTATATCATATATGCTGTATGAACAATGAGCTTGATTCAATTATGTATTCCTTTGTTACAGAAAAAATCACGTTAATGGCCGGGCTGGAATCAAATTGTAAAATCGTTGAGGTTATAATGCGGTGGATTTTTTTTTTTCCATAGCACCGATTGTTGTCTACAATTTTAGGTCAAGGTATTTTTTAAATTTTCTTCTTATTTTTCTCTTCTTTTTATTTTCTCCTTACTGG
Organism: Oratosquilla oratoria; assembly: GCF_046742065.1. NCBI lineage: Eukaryota > Metazoa > Arthropoda > Malacostraca > Stomatopoda > Squillidae > Oratosquilla > Oratosquilla oratoria. Next base: position 57,592,973 of record NC_134796.1, read on the forward strand.
CTGGATGTTCATGATTTCCGTAAAGTGCTGAAATTATGAAAAAACATAAATTCACAATACATCTAAGCCTAACTCAACGTTAAAGTAGATGTAGGAGAGAACCACAAGGATGTAAATATATTATAAGAAAGATGAACGCACACGCGGGCGCATACACACACACACACACACACACACACACACACACACACACACACACACACACACACACACACACACACACACACAGGTAAACCCAGGGTACCATAAGTTTCCTGAAAAAAAGACAAAAAGACAAAAATGGAGATATTAATCATCTTGTCCAATATCTTCTACTTCTAATTATAGCTTAGTTACTCTCATATGTATTGAACGTGTATCCTTAGCTCCCACAGGATGACATAACGCTGATTAAAATCGTTCGACATCCATTAACTGCTTCTAGTTTGATGTTTATGATAATAAATAGGAAAATCTGTGGCTTTCTAGGTGACCCATGAACTCTAGAACAAGAACCAAATAAAGAAAGAAGAAAAAACGAAATTTAGTTGTGATTTTTTTTTTTTTTTTTTTATGCTGAACGTGAAGTCTAGGTTTCCAGCAGTTACATGTAAGAGGAGATAGGTTTACAGTCCTGGAACAACATTAGTCCTGTTGCCTGAGGTCAGGAGAGTATGAAAATTATCTGGGAATTATATTTCATGGGGGGAAATGTCTACAAGACCTCAATATAGTCGGTTCTTTGATACTTGTTACCTGCGGACAAAAAACAAAACAAAACAAAAAAAACGTAATTTCACAACGTATGACATTATTGGTAAAAGAAATTATGTTCCCTGATTGTACTTCGATTCTTAAAATTTAACTTTGATCTATTCTATTCAAATTTAATTGTGAATTCTGTAAAGGTTGAGTTATAGATTACAAATTAATCTCAATTTAAACCCTTTTTTAACTTTGCACCAATGAATATTTTGTCGTGTTTTTAATTAACTCAGTAATAGCTGCGAGTAACTGTAATCTGATCACAACCAGACACATTCATTCTCTTAGAAAAATACCTTTCCCTGGACGATTAGAATTCAAAGGTTGGTTAATGATTACCACGTTAACTGTATTTAGTAAACTTTTAGAGACTCTTTGATCATTAACTAATGCTTAGACATACAGATATATAGATACACTAACAGCTAGATACATAGATACTTAAACTTGTACCTACATATCTATCTCTCTGGTCATCTGCGTGGATACATACGTTCGAACATAGGGTACAGGCAGATGTAAAGATGCACACACTCACGCACATATACTATATATAGTACATTATACATATACTCGTACATGTACAAGCATATACATATGTATAAATATATATATATATTTATACATATGTATGTATGTATATATACATATTAAACTCTTCTGCTGGGATTCGAACCCTTGCCTGAGCGGCTTGCGTCTTTACAAGACAAGGACCGTAGCCAGTACTCCATCTCGACCCTTCAAAACGAAACGAAGGGTCGAGATGGAGTAGTGGCTACGGTCCTTGTCTTGTAAAGACGCAAGCCGCTCAGGCAAGGGTTCGAATCCCAGCAGAAGAGTTTAATTCCAATTGTCAATTGACACATATATATATATATATATATATATATATATATATATATATATATATATATATATTGTCAGTGTATTTGGGCAGGAGTTTTTCTCTAATGCATGTTTCATTAAAAGTGATGGCTAGTTGTGCATTAATAATTTTCTTAATGGTATTTTCCATATACCTTATTAAGGATTTGTTTTCCTTAGGAAGGAAATTTATGACTTGGCTGTATGTAGTCATATTAGCTAGATCGCGATTTCGGGTTCAAGACCCTTCTTCAGTAGCTATAGGGATAAGAATTAATCCGAAGATTCTAGTAAAGATCTAAGTTTTATACTAGAGTTACTATACTTGCTAATCACTGGGGGAGGTCACCTGGTATTACGGGCAGGGACGAAATGTCACGTGCGCTAGGGAGCCTCCGGGTTTGTGGCGTTTTGTCTCGTAGTTGGACGAGTGGCGTTTTGTCTCGTATTGGCGTTTGTGGTGTTATGTCTCATATTTTTATTTGTAACGGTTTGTCTCATGCTTGGAAGGGCTCTGAGGTCTTCTGCTTGTACATTTAGGTTTGGGCTCAACTCTTTAATGTACAACGCTTCTAAAATTGGGAGGCGTCTATCGTCAGTACATAAATCCAAAATCTCTGTGTTTTTCTCTAGTGTCTCTCTTACTAGTGTTATGCCGTGGGCTTCTCTTAAATGATTTTTAGGGGCTCCAGATGTCAGGTGGTATGAGAGGCGACGGGATAACCTCATTGTCGTCATGCCAATATAGGTGGATGGGAGGGCTTCACAGTTCCCTCGTGTACATGTGAACCTATAGATGGCATGTGATTTCTGAAGTTCCTTTCTCTCTTGTAGGGGGCTGTTTCTAATAAGAAGGTGGCTAGTTTTCTTAGTTTTATAATAAATCACTAGATTTAGTATTTTTTCTGGATTGACTGGTTTAATGTTTCTTTTTATAATTTGCTTCATAATGCGTTCATCTTCTTTATAAGCTGACGAAAAAGTGGATTTATAATATATGTTGATTTTCTCTTTATTTTGTTTATCATTGTTGTTGTTATGCCAGCCGTCCATTATTTTCTTTGTTTGAAAATGTATCTCTTTTTCATTGAAGCCGTTATTGATCAGAACTTGAGTGGAACGTTCGATTTCATCATGCACTTGTGTCCATGTGCTGCAGTGAGTTAGTGCTCTTCGAATATAGGCACTGATGGTAGAGTCCTTATATCTTTGAGGGCACTCACTGGATCCATTAAGGCAGTGTCCAGGGTTAGTGGGTTTTGTGTACACTGTTGTATTAAAAGAATTTTCATTTTGTTTCACTAAGAGGTCGAGGAAGGGTAAAGCTCCGTCAATGCTATCTTCCATAGTGAAAGTGAGTCCAGATGTCTCTTGTAATAGGTGGCGGAGTTTTTCAGCTTCATTGCTGTTATTGGTTTTAATGAAGACATCATCAATGTAGATACATTGATGATGTCTTCATTAAAACCATATATATATATATATATACGTACACACACAATGAGGAATAGACATTTGGGAATGGATGCTTCTGCCCCATACAACAGCACTGTATGGGGCAGAAACATGGAACATAAGAGAAGAAGAGAGAAGGAGTTTGAATGTGTTTGAGATGAGGTGTCTGAGAAGTATGATGGGGGTTACTAGGCTAGATAGAGTGAGAGATGAGGAGGTGAGGAGGAGAACGGGGGTGGAAAGGGAGCTGGGAGATAGGGTTGATGAAAGAATATTAGGATGGTTTGGACACATGGAAAGAATGAGTGAAGAAAGACTAGTAAAAGAGGTGTGGAAGGCAGATGTGGAGGGAGTGAACATGAGGGGGCGTCCTAGGTTGAGGTGGATGGATGGGGTGAAGGGGTCTTTGGGGAAGAGGGGAATGTCTGTTGAGGAAGGACGGGAGAGGACAGAAGACAGGGGTGAATGGAGAATGGTTGTATATGGATGATGTTGTGATAGCATGAGGTGGAATGGGCGGGTGGATGGGGGGTG
>NC_134796.1:57599069-57629069 GCF_046742065.1 Oratosquilla oratoria
ATGACCCAGTAAACTTGCTGTTGCCAAGTTATTCTTTTACTGTAAACGGAGAAAAAAAGGACATAAAATGCAAAAGCCAAATACAAAAATTAAGGGAGAGAGGGTAGGATGTAAAGGTTAGAGTTCAGACGCAAGAGATGAAGTTAAGCAAAATCATGAGGTCAGATTCTTGTTTTTGGGATTAAAAATAATGTTGGGCCACCAGGCCAAAGTCAGGTCATACATTGGGAGCATCTGTCTGTCAGAGGTCAGATGAAGGGTGAGGGGAGGTGAGGTGAGATGGGTGACAGCATATGGGTGGTAACTTGGCCTGCGGGAAGGGGATGGAGGGAGAAGGTGAAGAGAGGAGGAGGGGGGGGGTGAAGGTCACATGGAGTGACATGGACAAACGAACAGCAACAGACCTATTGGTCCTTACATGGCTGTTGTGGTACTTTTTTTGGGTAAAGGTGGAGGTGAAGGAGGAACGAATATGAAGGGGAGGGGAATTCTTACATAATGTATAATCAAGGGAAGTTGAAGGGATTGCGTACAGTGTATGGAACACCACGCAAACCTTGTCCATGATGTATATCAGAACTATATAACTATACTTGCCATGGTTGAGTTTTTACTATATTCTATACACAGTAATTTCCTAAACAAAACAAAAATGGATAAATAAATAAATAGAATAAAATAATAAATCTTAAATGCAATTACACAACAATGAAAAAAATATTTTCGTATATTTGGTAAGTTATGGGTCAGACTCGAGTGTCCGCAATTGCCTCTTCACACTGGGCCAATCCTCGTCAACTTTTGTGAGTTCGTTTCAGTAGAAATGACTTCGGTTTCGATTTTTTTAATCTCCAAATGTCAAATTACCATTGCCTTGTGTATTGACGAACTGAATGTGGAGCTAAAGGAAACTGAAACAACACGAATTTTGGACATACTGTTGAAGAGTTCTCAGCGAAGTCTAGAATAGTAAACAAAGTCTTCTAGCTATTCAAATTCACAACAGTTGACGAGAATCGGTTCGGTGCGATGTTAAGCAATAAGCATATGATGCCAATAGTTCTTCATCGCATAGAAATTTGTATATAATGGGAATATAATTTCCAGACAAAAAAAATTATAAACATATTTTTGTTTATTTATTTATTTATTCATTCTTGTTCAGGGTTTTCTCTACGTTATATGAAACTAACGACAAAATCGTCCAGTTGGGCAATAGATAGTTGTAGATTAGATTTAAGGAGGGTGGAAAAAAAGCACTACATGCCTCTGGTCCGTAGGGGGTGTCACTAAAGTACTTAGATCATAAAACGTATGGAGTCGATACCCCACACGAAGTAACAACAAGAGATAAGACATAGGAACAACAACAACAGCAAGGCATAAGAATGGTGATAAATATCTATCTCGGGTACACCTGACATTAGGTAGGAAACGCCTACGATAGGCGTGACAAGGATTTTTTGACACTAGCGTACGAAATCACCATTTGCAGGTCCCTCAAGACTTAGCAGAAGACGAGGAGATTAGAAAGGGCGTGACCAGAGCCTATTAGAACCTATGGACAAAGCAGACCAGACATGCGGGAAACGGGCAGAATCTCCTAGGAAGAGGATTAAATAGAACGCGTAAATGGAACTGACGGGAGCCAGCGAAGTCACCGGGTCTTGGGATCTGTTCCTCATATCGAGGAGCCCCGGCTGGTTCAGGAGTAACGTGCTCGTTTCACGCACGAAAGAACCATAGGTCGAATCCCTAGATGAACGCACGTTATTGGGCTTTTGTGTACAATCATCCAAATTACCCTTCCACTTGTCGTGATTTACAAAATGTCCATCTATTTCCATGAATAGTTTTCTACCCTCATTTCGGTTTCCAGTTGACTGTGTTGTTACTTATAAACCTGTTACCTTCTACCTCTAGAGAATCTCTTTTCTGTACCCTGTGGGACTTCGCTTCTGACGGGCTACAATCATTTCCACCCTAGCAAACTTGCATACCATTTCCGTACCACATGCTCACCCTTCATCCCCCAACTACAAGAATACTGGGGTTGGGGGCTGAGGGTTGGGAGATATGTAGCTCCATGTTCTTCTGACAAGCTAAACCATCCCACTTTATCTTTTCCAAGGTGTGTCTTCCATAAACATCTACCATACGGGTTCAAACAAAGCACGTGGGAGTGACATTCCACTCCCAATTAAAAAGAAAGAAAGAAAGAAAGAAAGAAAAAAAAAATATATATATATATATATATATATATATATATATATATATATATATATCAGCTCCCACCCCTCACACCACCCTCCACCCCCACTGTCACCCTTCCTCTGTTCTTCGTTTCCTATCGAGTGTTCCTTTTACGGCGTTCCTTCCTTTTCCTACTCTGCCTATTCCTTAACTTACCATACCATTGTCGTCGTATATCATCATCATCATCACGATCGCCAACACCACCATCATCATCATCATCATCATTACTACCACCAACATTACCACTACCACCACCAACATCACCACCACTACTACCACAGTCATCATAATAACCATTATCATCATCATCACTACCACCACTATCATCATCATCATTGCTATCGTTATTGTCATCATCATCGTCGTCATTGTTATCGTCAGCGTCATATTCATTATCAATGAATATTTTGGCTGGGTCACACTAAGTCAACAAACTCCGTCATCGCCATCGACACCATCATCGCTGTCGTTACCAGAATTATCATGATTATCAATGACTATCCTGACTAGGACAAACTAAGACAACAAACACTTACACTTAATATAAACTCCGACTGTCACTTGCTCGAAATGCCCCTGGGTAAAACACCTAAAGATACCGGTGAAGAAGGACCAGCCTCGCAAGGACGATCATGTACAAGAAGACGACAATCGACGACGTAATAGTGCGCGAATGCAACAGACAAAGAACCATTTCTACCTGGGAACCAAAGTAATAGAATCTTAGTCAGGAAAACGACTAAACAAGATGGTCGTTTGTGAAGGGTCGTAATTGTTGAAAAGTACACTCTGATTGGCTACGATCATGACTCCAGGGGAGCATTTTGGCTTTCTTATCAACCACGCCACACAATAACAACCCAGAAATCACCAATAGAAGCCATTGCCTACACTGCAACGCGCATTACTGCTAGGTTGAATAACAAACACTCCAGTGGACTCCTGGGTAGTTCGCCGTATCGTATTCGGGTACATGCGATTGCAGACCAGCCATGTCTACAAATCCTCACCAGTAATTACCATAAGGCAATTGCAACGTCTGTTATGACTCTGCCTTCAAATCGAGCAGCATAGGATGCTTGTTACCGCGATGTCCCTTCTCCCAGAGAGTCTTCCTGTCCTTTTTTTCAATTTCCCAACAAACTTTTTTAATTTCTCCTTATCATGCTCCTGTTCCCATTTCTTCCTCCTCTCTCTCTTTTCGTTTATTTTGATCATCCTCTCACAAACCTTTTACTCTCTCTCCCTTCATCCCTTCCTCTTTTTGGGGGATGCGTGGGAAGGGTCCTCTCTTTTTCTATTCCTCCTTCTGTTCTACTTCTTTTTATTTCCGTATTCTGGTGTTCTACTCCTCATTTCCCTTTTCGTCTTTCTCTTCTTCTCCTCTCTTCCTCTTGTTCACTTTCGTCTATTCTTAGGATTCCTCACTCTTCACCCTATTCCTTTGCATCCCTCATGTTCCCTATTCTCTACTGTCATTTTTATACTGAACCCTCCTGGTCTTCTGTTCTTTTTATTCCTACTTTTTCTTACGCTCATCTTTTTTTCGTGTACCCATAGGCATACTCCCTCTCCTTTCCTCATCCTTGCCTTGTCATTCTGCATTTTCTCTTTTTTATTTGTATGCTTTCTTCTCGTACCAACTCCCATCTTTCCATTCACACAAGTAGTTTCCTCTATCTCCATTTTATCTTTGTTATATGATTAGTATTTAATTTTCTTATTCATTACTTTTCGTTTCTATTGCCATTATCCTTAATATTGTTCTTGTGTGTTTTCATCCTCCATCTTACTTTTTATCTGTTCTTCCCTCTATCATTCCAAAAATTTCCATTTGCCTAATTTTATTTATTTATTTATTTTTTCCCAAGGATGAACTTATGTTCAAAAGTGCTTAAACAATGGCTGAAGCCCCCACTTCTCCCCTGTAAACTCGGTTATACAGAGTACGTTACTACCAGTACTCTACATCGGAAGTCTATAAGAGGCTACTTGAAAGTATTCCTGCACTCTCCCGGCGTCAACTCGCGCAGCGATGTATTGTCTTTTCATCGAATTCACCCAGAAGAGATATCTGGCAAGTAGCCTGTCACTCCTCTTTTGGGGCGTTGAGTAGCTTTGGTTATATTCTAAAGTTTTCTTTTAACTAAAGGAAGGCAATTTTATTCAGCTAGGAAGACCCGTACGAAGGAAAACGAGGCCAACACCGCTGCGGAAACGCTTTTTATATAATTCAGGAAAAATCGTTTAATGAGATGAAATGGCGTCATTGTGGTTTTGAACCAATAGCTTTCAACAAAGGGTCTATGCACCCCAAAGGGAAGGTGGGATGGACATGTTTTTTATAAACGGGGATCTCATACCGAAAATTATAGGTAATACATGTATACCGATTCTATTCAGTGCTGAAGTGGTCTCAAGTACCAAAGGAACAGTAACACATAAGTGCGACATATGCAAGAAAACAGGAGAATCTCTGATTTAAGCAATCGAAACCAACGCTCTATCTACAGTAAACCCCTTTACAGACTGTTCGGGTACGGACAGTTGCTCACTGGATAATTGCTCACCGGATAGTTGCTCACCGGATAATTGCTCACCGGACAATCGCTCACCGGAGAAGTGACAAATAGGACACCAGTCTATAATATTCAACCCACTGGATTTCATTGTAGCAAGGGGAGAGTAACATCTGGGGCTATAGTTGGATATGACTCTTTCGCGATATATTTACCGATGTACCTGCATCCAGGGGTCCTTCTCCAATCATACCTATAATTAACATTTGAATCCGGAAACTCTCGAACTGGGAACTCCTCTTCACAAAGGCAGACTTTGAAGCCTCGGACATCTGGAATGCTCTCCGTGGTTCAATTTATTCGAATGAGGCTTTACTGCGTCACAGTTCATTCGCTTCGAAGCTGTTTCGTTGGATGCTTTACAACGCGTGCCCCACCATCACCCAGACGCCGCAACTAGCCCAACTCATGGCTCCCTTTACAACCATCAAATTTCACATCCATTACCCGTGATGGTCGATAAAATCTACGGTGTTTCGTCCATTATTAGATTTAGTTTTGTCTTTTTTTCTTTATCTTTTCGTGTAACAAACCATCACCAGTTAATTTCTCTTTCGCGCCTACGAGTCTTCAAAAGGAAGCCTTCAGTTCGACGTCAGAATCCCTAACCAAGTGTTTGCCCTTTTGCAAAATAACCATCCAAACGTTTCCCCCTTTTTGGAAAATAACTACCCAAGCGTTTGGCTTTTTGCAAAATAACAGACCTGTGCGAATCCCATGATAATATTTGATTTCGTTTTAGGCTGGCCAGGGCTCTCGCACGCTGAAATGAGCAGAGGTAATATATCTGGTTATGAGTCTAATTTATTCGTGCAAATATGTAAAGGGAATTCAATCCATTCAGTGGTATTTTGGTTCTCGCCTTTCGGACTGTCTGTCTGTGCTCCATTTGACCTCTTCCGTTTTATCATTTCGCCACTGTTTCAGGTCTTTTGATGACGCAGAAAAATGGTAATGGTTTTGACCTTAACTAAGGTCACTCTGATCAGTATTCCTCACCTTTGAAACTCGACGTGGCAAAACTAACTGAATAAATACATAAATAAAGTCATACATTCATTTTCATGCTGCAAGTCTGCATAAAGGCCTCTGAGGAACATCGTCTCTCACTGTTATTTATGTTCTGTTAAGGATTATCTGTCACCCATTACACTCCTCTTGTCTATCAACCTCCACATCCTTATTAGTGTAACTAAGGTCCCATGTCATCAAGTATTTCATGTTCAAATGTTACAAAGGTTGTTTATTGGTATATTTATTTATTTGTTTATTCATCTCTTTCAGCAGGCTCCAGTATAGATCCATTCCCTCAAAATCCTTTTCGTTCTCATTTCGTCTTTTACTATATATTTTTCCTCAAAAAGTTTCCCCTAGTTCCAGCCTCCTCATACCCATATGGGGGTGGACGACTTTTGCAATACCGCTACAGAAGGGAGTCTGCCATTTATTTATTTATTTTATTTATAAATCTATTCATTTATTTATTCATTTTGATTATTTAATACTCTGTATTCAGAGACGAATACTGATCAATTTGAACTTCTCCTGTCATTTTACCAAATGTATAGTGCCTTATGGTCCCCAAGGATAAAAGCGCTTGTTTTCTCCCGACGAAATGCAACAAGAAAACCTTCCCTATCCAACTTAAAGCAGCTTCTCGCCAACTGTTGTGAGTTCGTTTAAGTAGAAACGACTTTGGTTATAATCTTTCGTTCATCGAGTCTTCGAATGTCAAAACATCTTTGCGAAGTTGACTGTCGAACGAAGAAAATTTTAAACTTATACGAATGTAAGACACATTATTGAAATATTCTTGGGGGTGTAGAATACTGTAAGCAAAGTCTTTTCTGGAGTTATTCGACGTCACAACAATTAACGAAAATTGATCCATTGTGAAGTAGATGTAGTCTCCCTTAACACTCCCCTTTCTCACCTCATACTATACACACACACAAAGGATTACAAAGGCAAAGCATGCCGACAGGAGACCTTTTGATCCATATCTAGGTCGGATGCAAAAAAAGAAAAAAAAAAAAAAAATCATATTAATAATAAATTAAAACTATAACAACTAAAACACTATAACAACTAAAACACTCCCCCTTCCTTCTCCTCCTCCTCCTCTTCCTCCTCCTCCTCCTCCCACCTTCCTCTTCCCTCCGCTCCCACCTACCCCTCCTAACCCGCCATACATTTTCTTTGGCAATAAATCCGAAGGCAAACAATCTAATGTTCGTTTAATGGCGACCTGTCTCCAGTGACCTGACCTAGCAGCAGGTCACTGCGATTAACCTGTGAACATAATAACCTCACGCAGGGCAGGTGATGGACTGGACCCTCAGGAGGGGTGGGGGGTCAGTAGGGGAGGAAGAGGAAGAGGAGGAGGAAGAGAAGGAGAAGGGGGAGGAGGAGGTTGAGTGAGAAAGTGAAGGAGAAGAGGAGGAGGAAAATGAGAATGGAGAAAGTGGGAGTAAGAGGGGGAGAAGGGGGGAAGAAAAGTAGGAAGGAGGAGGGGAGGAGGAGGAGGATAGGAGAAAAGAAGGACAGGACGGGGGAGGAAAAGGAGGAAGGAGGAGGAGAAGAGGGAAGAGGGGAAGGGGAGGAGGAAAAGGAGGAGGAGGAGGTGAGGAGGAGGAGGAGAGGAAGAGGGTGAGTGTCAGGAACAGGAGGATAGAGGGAAACCAAAGTATCTTTTATTTTTTTTTATATTTGTTTTGGTAATTCTTTACTTATTATAATTTTTGTGTCTGCATTCTACCTCGTTATAGGTAAAAAAGGTAAAATGTTTTGCATTTGTAAACCTTTGTAAATCATTATAAACGAATATAAACTTTTGCTGGCAGTAGAGAGGGGTAGAGGGTTGGAACTGAGTACTAAAGTAAGCAGGGAGGGTGTGGGAGAGAGGAAGGAGGAGGAGGAAGAGGAAAGGAGGAGGAGGAGATGATGATGAGGTACAAAGGTTGACAAAGGTGACACCAAGCCTTTCTGCGACGTCCTAAATAGTCTTTACTTAAAATGACGTCAGATCACTTTATTCAGCTTCGGAAATGTCATCTTAGCAAAGGACACGGGATCACTCACGTAAAATTAGTAATGAGAAAAAAAAAAAAAAAAAAAAATCCTGTATGTGTCCGATCCCGATACTTGCAATACTTGCGATACTTGCAATAATTCATAATTATTTTCAGGCCCTGCAGTTGGTTTAGGAAACAAATACTTTATGAACAAAGTGCATTTATTAATAATTCATGGTAATCTGAAGTTCAGAGCAGTTTCAGGACTCGTATCGGAATCGTTGATTTTTTTTTTATATCGTCTCATCACTGCTTGAAATATTCTATTACGGATGGTGTCAGATGATTTTATCTAATTTTAGGGACGTCATCATTATGACGAAATTTACTGAATAAAATTGTCATGCGACAAGCACAGATATAGTAACATAAGAATGGAGGAGACTGCAGGAGACCTTAGGGCCTACGCTTGTAGGACGTTTGGGCCTCGGAATAAAATCTTTTAATTTTGTTTCATCTTTTGCGTGAATTTATTATATTTTCAATCTAACCTAACCTAACGAAAAAACATATCTTTTACATTTTATTCAGTGACACAAAGGTCCTACTTACCACGGTCCAAACGTCCTAGGTTCCAGGCCTCTATACTAGATGATGATGGAGTGATTAACGTATTAATAATAACAACATTGTTATCCTCCTGTGTTTAGCCGATTTAAACCGATTGACGTTAGCCAGAACAAAATATGTAAAGGGAGTCATTGTAACGAAAGTATAATAGTATTATAATGGTGATGATAATGAGGAAGATAGTGATAATGGTAACGCTGATACCGATAACAATTATGTAAAACGTGCCAAAAAGCCTTCCTCCCCTTATATAATAGGTGATCTTATAGTAAGTACAAAGAATAGAACTAGATAATATATGGATAAATATATTTATAATAGATTAAATAAACGAATGAGTAGATGGATGAATAGATTATTTAATTACTGAATGAACAGAATAGATAAAATAATCTAATACATGGGCAGATAACTAGAAATATTTAAAAATTAAACAAATGAATAAATGAGTAGATGAATGAAAAGATTAATTAATTAATTGATAGAATAAATAGATGAAATAAATGAATAGATAACTATAAATAAATCAGTACATGAATAAAAAGTAATAGTCAATGAATAAACAAAATGATAAATCATTAAAAGAGTGTACAAATAATGAAAGAAAATAATTAGGCAAGTTCCACATAACATAAATGATAGAGTAATATCAAATACTCGCCAACAATTACGCTCTTCATGACTTTCGTAATCTCAACATTAGCGGCACAGTACTCTCGCCCCCTCATTAATGTAATCAAAATCAACTGCTTCATAAAACTGCTCCCCAAGCCCCAGTTCTTGTATAATCGTTAAGCGAAGCAGGTAAGAACAAGGCTCGTTAATGACTCGCGGTAATTGTTCTTGTTATTGCTTTGGTATTCCTTAATGGAAATGGTATATGACAGAAAACGTGTCTCTAATCACGCTTGTCCTTATCCGTGGGTTCATGTGTGATTGGTTGTTATGCACCGTCGTTTACCAGCGCTTCTGTCTTGTTATCGTTCCCTAGAGTGACTGGCCGAGCAGTTCTGTCTCCTTGGGGAACGCCATGCAAGGGACGGTATCCGGACAAAACAACCCCGGAAGAAAAACACCCCCGTGCAAAAACACCCCCGGACGAAACGAAAGTAGAACAAAAACTCCGGACAAAACACCTCCGGGCAAAAATCCCTCTAGGCGAAACACCTGTAATATATTTGATGGTTATGATTGTGGTGATATGATGGTGGTGGTGCTAGTGATGTGGTGCTGGTGATGTGCTGGTGGTAATGATGATGGTGGTGGTGATGATGTGATGGTAGTGATGGTGGTGATAATCCTGATAGTGGTGATGATGATAATTATGATTATGGTGATGTGGTGGTGGTGGTAGTGATGTGGTGACAAAGTAATTTGGTGGTGGTGGTGGTGATGGTGGTGATGTGCCGGTGGCGGTGATGTGCATATGGTAATGATGTGCTGATGGTGGTGATAGAAATATTGTCAAGTTTTAGAACCAAGTGATAATTGTTACGTAGTTAATACGTGTTATTCTTTTCTTTTACATCTATGATATACTTTCAATGGTAATCGAATTGGTAAAATGTAATATGGGATGTTTCGTCCGAGGGTGTTTTGTCACAAATCCCTTATAGAGTTTATATTCTTTTGTATCCCTGGAAGCTACTATCTTGAGTGTGTACGGATGGGACAGAGGAACGTGTTAGGACTTTACTGGAAGGACACAGGGAGTAGATTATAGTATAATGCGTAAAAGTAAATCGAGTTATGCAGATAACTAGGTCGTGCATAGTAGTTTAGCGCAGTGCACGCGCGCACACACACACACACACACACACACACACACACACACACACACACACACACACACACACACACACACACACACATACACGAAACTCATAAATGATAGTTATAGAAGAGATCTGAAGAAGAACAGTTTTCCACATAGAGTGGTAGACTCTTGGAACAAATTGGACGAAACAATAGTGTGTGCAAAAACCATATACGAATTTATGAGCAAACTAGACAGTGCGAGATACAAAAGTGGGACACCAACAGGGTAGTTCCCCTTCCCGTAAGATACAACTAGGTAAACACAACTAGGTCAAAACACGCGCGCGCACACACACACACACACACACACACACACACACACACACACACACACACACACACACACACACACACACACACGCACACACGTCCCATACATTGTAACATTTCATATTATCAACAAACTCCGCTTTTTAAATATATAACTAGAATCCCCTTAAAGGTATACATTTAGTCAATAACAAACCTAAAACTGCATAAGAAAAAAGAAAGGTAAATATAGAAAATAGATAAATAATAGATCAATAAATATATAAGATAAAGAATAGATAAAATAAGATAAATGAATCCCCACCTCACACATTCAATAAAAAAAAAAAAAAAAAAAAAAAAAAAAATGCAAACCCAGTTAGTTTCTCTAATCCCTGTTATTGGGAGGCAAATCCGTGCGGGACAACAAATATCTGTTTGCACAACATCAGATTGGTACAAACCGTTTATATACTGATTGAATGCATAAACATGTTTTGCTTATCAATGACCCCGACAGGCAAGGCAGCTATGAGAGGATAAAAACATAATAAAGATATAAATGAATAATTTAATATAATATATAAATGAATAAATAATTGAATATGATAAATAGATTAATGAATAATTGAATAAGTGGACAAGGAAATGTTCGGTGAATAGATTAGTAAAGGAATGGTGAATTGATTGACCGACTCACTGAGAGGCTAAATGACTGACTTCCTGATTGGCTGATATATTGACTGATAACAATATGACTTCTTTATGGCCCAAAATGGAGGCTGGAGAGAGAGAGAGAGAGAAAGAGAGAGAGAGAGAAAGAGGGAGAGAGAGAAAGAATGAAAGAACAAGCGAGGGAGAGAGAGAATGAGAGATAAATTTATATATATATATACATATATATATATATATATATATATATAGAGAGAGAGAGAGAGAGAGACGGACAGACAGACAGACAGAGAGAGAGGGAAAGAGAGAGGGAGGGAGAGAGAGAATGGGAAACGGTCGAGAGAAGGGGAATGAGATAAACAAACATTATTACAAATGAAAACATCAAAAAAGGAAACGAGAAAATACAGAGGAAGGAACAGATATTCAAGTTAATGAAGAGAATCGCACAATACCCGACATCAGGACTCGAATAAAAGATAGTGACAAGATAAAGGGAAAAAAAAGAGGAAAAAAGTAGGAGAAACAGGAGGAACAGGGAACCTCGGAGATAAAATGAAGATAACGAAGGCTCTGAAACAGGAAAAATAACAGAAACATTCCCGGACAACAGTTGTACAAACGGTCGGAATAATAACCTATTGGTACAGTAATGGTTAATAACTGAAGTTAATTCAACTGGAGTTGTAACACTGACAATCGGGATAACAGTCGTAATTAGAAAAGTTGTAACTAGAACAGTTATAGAAAGAAGAGTTGTAACATCAAGTTGTAACAAGAATATCTAAGAAAAACAGGCGTAACAATAACAATTGTAGCAAAAATAATCGTAACAAGAACAGTGGTAGCAAGACCATTTGTAGTAAGACCAATTATAACAACAACATTTATAACAAGAACAATTGTATAAACAGGAGTAACATGGACAATCGTAACAAGTTTCCAAAGGTCGTAATAAGATCAACGTTTATAACAACAGCAGTTGTAGCAAGAACTGTTGTAGTATTTAATTTATAACAATAACAAGAGTTTTAATAACAAGAGTTGTGACAACAAGAATTGTGACCATAACAAGAGTTGTAACAACAAGAGTTATGACAACAACATGATTTGTAACAAGAGTTATGACAACAACATGATTTGTAATGAGTTGTGACAAAAACAATAATTGTAACAACGCGAGTTATGACAACAACTACAGTTGGAACACGACATAATATCTGTAACAATAACAAAAGTTGTAACGACAAATCTTGTAACAATAACAAGAGTTGTGTCAACAAGAAGAGTTGTGACAAAAATAACAAGAGTTGTAACAACAACAGCAGTAGCAGCTGCATCAAGAGTTGTGATAATAATAATAATGATAATAACGAGTTGTAACAACAACAAAAGTTGTAACAACAACAGTACCAAAAACAGCAACAACAGTAGTTGTGACAAGAACAGTATGAGTTGTAACCAAAATAGCAACAAGAACAAAATGTATGACAACAGTAAGAGTTGTAACAGGGCACAGTATCTGTAACAACAATTAAATATGTAATAAGTTAATAACTAATCTTATAACAATAACAAGAGATGTGGCAACAACAATAACAAGAATTGTAACAACAGCAGCAGCAGCTGCAAAAAGTTATGCCAATAATAACAAGAGTTGTGATAATAATAACAAGAATTGTGACAAACAAGAGTTGTGATAATAATAACAAGAATTGTGACAACAACAGTAACAATAACAACAACATCACGGGTTGTGGCAGAACAATAAAAGTAGTAACCAAAACAACAAGAGTTGTGACAACAAAAACAAGAGTTGTAACAACAATAACAAAGATAGCCGTAACAACAGCAGGAAGAGGAGCCTTACGCCCTCTGAGGGAAAACAGAGATCGAGAATTCCATCTCTCGCGCGGCGTCGGCGGCAGCGGCGGCAAGTGGGGATGCTAATCTGGACATTCCAAGACAGGGAAAAGGGCGGGGAGGAGGTGAAGACTAGGGAGCCTTAAGGTAATAAGAACAGTGAGGATGAAAGCGGCAGGAGGAGGCTATGGGGAGGGCGAGGGTGTGTAGGGGGTGGGAGCAGGGACGGGGTATGAAGACGGGGAGTGGGAGGGGAAAGGGTATGGTGTGGGGGGAGTGGGAGCGGGACGAATAGAGGCAGGAGGGTGGGGGAGAGAGGGAGAGGGGGACTGGGGGGAGAGGAAGTGTGACTGGGAGGGCGAGGGCGAATGGGGGAGGCAGGGGGAAAGAGATACAGGGTGGGGAAATGGAGGAGGAGGGGGAAGAGGGGGAGAGGGATATAGGGTTGGGGATGTAGTGAAGGAGGTAAGGAAAGTAGGCACGATGACAAGTGGAGGGAGTGGGAAGTGAAAAACCACTGGTGGGGCAAAGCCCTGTGAGTTGCGCCAAGATTTTTGTTTTTAAGGCCGACTTGGGTCGCCTCCTCGCGTAGCTAGAATTGTCAGGATCCAACACAGCAAATCCACACTGGGTCCCAGGACCTAAACTCACGACTACCTACTCATGGGTACCTTCTTGAACTAGAATACAAATTGATATTTCTCTACTTGTTATAGTTTCTTCACGTCATTCATCTTTTGTTTTAAAACCAATGCATAGAGAAACAAGTATAATGTTTGTTAAAGAAATGTATATTATAGGAAGGGAGATATGACTTTTGATGGTGACGGGGGGGAGAGGGTGAATTGGACTGAAGTGTGATAGTGTGGCTGAGGTGATGGGAACATCTAGGGATATAAGGGAGCTAAGAGGGCTGGGCAGTAGGGAGCAAACAGTGAACTGGGATTAGGGAAGTGAAATATCAATACACAGTATTTGTCAAAAGACCTTGGAATGTGATTGGAAGGCTTGTGATGATAATGATGACGTGATTTTGAAGGCGGAGAATGATGAAGGATTAAGGATTGGGAGATGGGGTGACAAGTTGAGTGATCGGTGGGATGAGGTGAAGTTGATTGATGAGGACGAAAATAATTGACGGGGAATAGAAAAGTCATGGGATTTTCCCGACACGAAGGCAATGGCTATATGGCAGACAAATCTAAAGTGGTTGATGAAGTTAACTTAGGCTAGGTTGGATTGGGTTAGGTTGGGTTGGGTAAACTTAAGTTAGATTAGGTCGGGTTAGGTTAGGCTAGGTTAGATTGGGTTAGGTTAGGTTAGGTTAGGTTGGGTAAACTTAAGTTAGATTAGGTTAGGTTAGGTTGAGTTAGGTTAGGTTAACCTAACTAAATTCTGAAAAAAATAAGGAAACTGTTTTAATTAACGAAACGTTCTATACAGAAGGATTAAGCCCATCCTTTCCTTGTTACTCCAATCCTGCATATTTGAGGCGTTTAGAAACAGAGGGGCATCCCCGCCACTTTTGCTGACAGGTTTCAAGTTAAGCCTTTCACGATCCGTGCTGAACTCGAAACCAGTAAAAATGGTGTGGCTGCCCCTCTGTTTGTGAACGCCTCATTTGTCCTAGCTGTCATCATAGAATTTTAATCAGCCAATGGAAGTTAACGTCAGGATTGTCTCAATTCTTTCACTATTGTTGGCGACATCTATATTTATCCTTTTTATCACCAAGTTATTTTATTATGATTGTGGAGCCCCACAACGTAGCGAGGATGGGAGAGATTACAAGGCTTAAGCGAGGCAGAAAGGAGCCGGGGGGGGGATATAGACAAATAAAATTCAAGAAAGTCAAATAGAACAAATATAAAAACACCGTCCACACCATCGATGGCTGAAAGAGCTTAGAAACAAATATAATCGCGTTTAAAAACCTGTATAAAAAAAGGAGAGAGAGAGAGCGAGAGAGAGGGGGGGGGGAGGTAGAGAGAAAGCTTTTTTATTGCCATGTCTTGAAGAAAAATGCGCCTTCGGGGAAATAGGAGCGCTGCAAGAATGATGAAAATAAAACGCTTTTGAGAACCTCATGTCGCGCTCGAGGAGAGGTCTTGCTCCTGAAGGACTCTGGGAAAAAAAAAAAAAAAAAAAAAAAATGGGATCAAAAAAAGGAAGACATGTTGAAAACTGGGAAGTAAATCTCTGGAACTGGACACATGCTCTTTTAGAAAAAAAAAAAGAAAAAAAAATGTAGACAGTGTATTAAAAAAAAAATGAAAGTGGAGAACGGTTGTTGGGAATATACATTAAAAAAACGAAGTAAAAGATAGGAAAAAAAAAGTTTGTATACAGAAGTTATATTCGGAAAAAAATAGATTTGGAACACGGTTGAAAACATGGAATATACAGAAATGATAAAAAGAAAAATAATCTGATAAAAGAAGGAACTGAGAAAAAACTCGTGGAAAGGACAGGAAGTCGTAGAGTCACATTTAGGAAGACTATTCATTCCAATGACGATCCTTCCAGATTTAACTGTGGCTGTTGCCAAGTAATTTTGTTAAGCTGAGACACGCGCCTGTAACAGTCAGAATAACAAAAACCGAGTTAATAAAGTCATTGGTTGTTTTAAAAGAAGATCGGGTATCCTTATGGATAGGGTGACAGGTGGTAAGGATCATGGATCCGCTTAGTGTTGGCCTTTTGGTCTTTTGTAGCTTCCTCTATTCTTATGTTCTCATGTTTAACTTCACAGAATCCACCTTCTCAGAGAGAACTAGGCGGTGCCTGATTCCGAAGATCTTTCTGAAAAGTGCTGGTCAGGATTCTACTACGCCAGGAGTAGCTGCGGCCGAAGCCGTCACCTTTGCTCTATTATGCGTTTAGACTGCTGGGAGTCAGAGAGAAGTGCGGGATTAGAACCCACAACTAAAGTAATACGAGACCTGCATGCTACCGATTACACTACCAGCGCATTCCTATTTCTGAAGAAAGGTATGTAATATAGTCTGCCCTTAACTACGAACTCGTCTGTCGGTACACAGCCTCGAACATCCCTCCTTATTCCTCGCCGAAGGAACGAAGCTCTAAGTCAGTCAACCAACGATCATCCAAAAGAATACGAAAATAAAGGGAAATGATCAAGATGAAGAATTTGGGGAAAAGTGTAAAGAAACAAAAGACGAGACAGAAAATTGGGAAAGAGAAAAGAAAGTTAAGGTTGACCAAAAATTAGAAGAGAATAAAAGGAAAGAAGAAGAGGAAGAAGTAAAGAGGAATGGAGAGGAAAGAGGGACTGAAAAGGGAAAAGGGAAAGGAAAGTGGAAAGGTAAGATAAGAAGAGAGACAAAGCGAGAGAAAAAGATAAGAAAAAATGAAATAGAAAAGGAGAGAGAAGTAAGAGAGAATGGGAATGTTAAGAAGAGAAGAGAGATAAAGCAAGGTAGAGGAAAAGGAAGGGAAACTGAAAAAGAAAAAAATGGAAAAAAAAGAGGCAAGAAGGAGAGTGAGGAAGGGAGAGATAGAAAGGTGGAAAAGACTAGAGCTTTACTTGTTCATTTGTTTATTAATTTCTTTGATCATTTACTTACCTATTTACTTATTCACATATTTATTAGTTAACTCATTTATTAATTTACTTGTTTACTTCTTTATTGATAAATATTTGCTTTTATTTTTATTATTATAATTATCATTATTATCATCATTATTATATATATATATATATATATATATATATATATATTTTTTTTTTTTTTTTTTACAGGGCTAGTACGTGCCCGGTACGTAACTGTACCTTCAGATGGTCCGGAGAGAGTCGACAAGTCAACCCAGAGAACCCGGAACTGTGATTGACAAATTGGATTAAATAACTTGCCAAGTACAACGGTACCGGGTAGGGCGGGCGGGCCGGGGCCAAAAGACGCCGGGGCAGAAAGGGGGGGGGGAGAGGGAGGGAGAGTCGGGGAGTGGGGCCAGGACCTAGGTTGTTTGTGTTTCTTTGTTGGGTTTTCGTAGAATAACAAATCCAAAGTTCACAGGTAAACAGGAATATCCACATATTTGCATAAACAAAAACAAAGATGGGGAGGAAGACGTAGGTAAGGCTAAACGCCTGCGCGCGAGCATACGTGTGCGTTAGAAGGCGCGCGTACGCACACACACACACACACACACACACACACACATATATATATATATATACATACACGCACACACATGCACATGCACGCATACACACACACACACACACACGCCCGCATATATACGCCTGGTCATACACATTGCGAACCGGCCCTCAAATTCTGGTGAGCAGGGAGTTGTGTGTGTGTGTGCGTGCATATATATATATATATATATATATATATATATATATATATATGTGTGTGTGTGTGTGTGTGTGTGTGTGTGTGTGTGTGTGTATACAAGGTGTCGACCAAGAGTCCAAAATGTGATCAAAGACTTTGTCGAATCATATCCACATACATGCATGATCCAGTACCGGGGTGAAACACGCACACACACACACACACACACACACACACACACACACACACACACACACACACACACACACACACACACACACACACACTTGTTTACTTTGTGGGACTCTGCCTAAGATTGTGATCAGGGACGGCTAGGTTCTTGACTGTGGCGCTGAGGTCAACAGGACCCATGTCTTATACACACTCGGGAGAAACCAAGTTCCTCAGTAATTGCTGGTGTGAGGTCTTGGTCCATCATTACAACGATGTCGAAAACTGATAATGATTTGTAGTTTCAAGGCTTAAAATGCTGGTAAACCTTTAATATTGCAATAATTCGTAATGTATAAAGAAACTGGTTTTCTTTTTTATTATATTATTATTTTTCTAATCATATTAATGCGATGGGAGACTTTTCGATCTGTAATGAGTAAATAAATGAATTGTTAAATATATATATCAGAATATACTTAAAGAAACAAATAAGATAGATAAATGGATGAATATAAATGAACAAATAAATAAACAAATACATTAACAAATAGATAAATAAATGAATAAATAAATGAATAAATAACAAGAAATAGGTAGGGAAAACATCCCATCACATCTGCAAGAGTTGTTCCAGGGTGGTTAAGTGAATGATATTTATCAGAATTTGTATCGTGAAGTGTATATGATGAGCCCCCATCCACACAAGCACTTCACAATCCTTGCCCCACCCCCTCTTCCCTCCCTCCCTCATCCCCAACTCCCATAAAGCCTTCGGGCTCCCAAACGTGAGGTAGCCTTGCGGGAATGGTCTGGTCGCCTCCCCAGGCAAGCCCAATTTGTAGGAACCTCCTCTT
Organism: Oratosquilla oratoria; assembly: GCF_046742065.1. Classification (NCBI taxonomy): domain Eukaryota; kingdom Metazoa; phylum Arthropoda; class Malacostraca; order Stomatopoda; family Squillidae; genus Oratosquilla; species Oratosquilla oratoria. Next base: position 57,617,483 of record NC_134796.1, read on the forward strand.
TCCTCCCATTTCGGTCGCCCAAGGAGAGGTGTAGTGTTCTCTGCCTCTTTCCCCCATGTACCCCATACTTATGCGTTACTGTCATTTAACCTTCCAGACACAAGCTTCAACACTGAGTAATATCATCAAACATTTTGTTGACTGAATATCAGTTACTTGTCGCTTCAATTGTGATTCTTGGATGGTGGACTCCTAGAATAACGAGTATCCCAAGATTAGGAACCACTAACCTAGGAGCCCCCCCCTATCCCCCTCCTCCCCCCACCCCCCATTCCATCTCCACCACCGACACCTGACGACCCAACCTTGTTTGGTAGAAGAAGAGGCAAACATGGTGTTTGGCTTGTTTGGCTTTCGTACAAAGTTTATGTTTGCTCTCGTTTTGTTTGCTGTGAACAAGGAACTGTATAAACCCGATGGTGATGTCACAGCAAGACGAAAGACGGAAGGAGGAGGGGTAGGGGGGAAGGAGAAGGGGGGAGGGGGTAAGGAAAGAGAAGGTGCAAGGAAGGGGGAAGAGAGGAGGAGGAGGAGTGGGCGGTGGGGTGGATGTTTGTTGTGTAGCGCGTTAGAAGTCAGCGGGTCCAGGTGAGGGGGGGAGGGGAGGCGAGGGAGGGGAAGGGAGGAGAGGAGGAGGAAAGGTGAAGGGAGATGAGAAGGAAGGAGACGGGAGGGGAGAGGACGGAAGGGAGGGGAGGAGAGAGGACGAAAGGGAAGGGGAGTGGAGGAGAGAGGACGAAAGGGAAGGGGAGTGGAGGAGAGGGGAAGGGAGGGGAGGAAAAGAATGAGGAGAGGAGGGGGGAGGGGAAAGAAGGGGGATGGAGGGGAGAGGAAGTCAAGGGAGGGGAGGGGAGGAGAGAAGAGGAGTGGGGAGAATAGAGGGGAGGTAACAAGGAGGGAGTCGGGATGGGAAGGGAAAGGAGAGGAAGGAGTCGGGAGGGGAGGGGAGGGGAGTGGAGGAAAGTAAAGGAGTGAGGGAAAGAGAGGAGGGGAGGTGAGAAGGAAAGAGTCGGGAAGGGAGAGGAGAGGGGGGAAGGGGGGAGAGGAGGGGACGGAAGAGGAGAAGAGCGGAAAGGGGAGGAGTGTGGGAAAGGGAGGCGAGGGGAAAGAAGGGGAGGTGAGAAGGAAGGAATCGAGAGAGAAGGGTAAAAGGAGGGGAAATGGAGTGAGGAGAAGAGGGGAGGTTAGGGAAGGAGAGGGATGGGGAGAAGAGGGGAGGGGAGAAGGAAGGAGTCGGGAGGGGAAGGGGAGGCGAGGGTGGGGAAAAGAGGGGAGAGGAGACGAGTGGAGAAAGGAAGGGAGAGGAGAAAAGGGGAGGAGAGGTGAAAAGAAGGGAGTCGGGATGGGAGGGGAGGGGAGGAAAGAAGAGGAAAGGGGAGGCAAGATGGAAGGAGTCAGGAAGGGAGTGGAAAGGAGGGAAAGGGAGGAGTAGGGAGAAGAAGATAAGGAGGAAGGAGTCGGAAGGAGAGGGGAAGAGAAGAGGTGGGAGAGAAGAGGAGAGGGGGGTGAGAAGGAAGGAGTCAGAAGGGAAGTGGAGGGGAGAGGAGGAGAGGAGTGGGTAGGAAAAGGGAAAAGAGGGAAATAGAGGGGAGGAGAAAGGGAGAGGAGGGGAAAGGAGGGGAGGGGAGGTGAGAAGGAAGAAGTTGGGAGGGGAAGGGAGGAGAGAGAAGGAAAGGGAAAGGAAGAAGATAGTTGTCGGAATGGGAGTGGAGGTGAGAAGGAAGAAGTTGGGGGGGGGAGGAAGGAGAGAGAGAAGAAGTTGGGAGGGTAGGAGAGGGAAGGAGAGGATTGGGGAGAAGAGGGGAGGGGAGGGGAGGGAACGGGAATGGAGGGGAAGGGAGTAGGAAGTAGCCGGGAGGGGAGGTAAAGAAAAATAAAAGAAATTGTATTTTCTGTTTCGTGCAACATCTTCAAAGATGGAGTACAACAAAACAAAATTGATTAACTTTACTCTGTTAATCACGGGTAAATTGAGTGTAGCCCTCTTGCTTTATACATGAGTGACCTGAGTTACCCTAGGAACGTGTGAGAAATAGGTACATGGAATAAGACTTCATATGTAAGCACTATGTACGTTAATGTCTTATCAGGATCACTTGATGACTAATCCAGGCGAACACACATATAAAGACAAATATATAAATAAATAGATTGGTAAATGGATAACTGAATAAACGAATAAACAATTGGATGAATAAATATATATATATAAATAAATAAAGAAATACATAAATAGATAAGTAGATTAATATATATATGAGAAATAAGACAAACAAATAGATAGATGAATAGATAATCAAATAGATAAATGAATAAATAAATGAATAAATGAATTAACAAACAAATAAAATGAACACTTTAACACATACATACAACACTCTGACTAAACAGTTATTTGTATTCATTTAGACATGTCACAATATATCTGTGTGTAGACGACCATGCTTGTATGGTAAGAAGAACACATCTTCGGCCCTAATTCTTTCCCTAAGTTTCCCCTAATCTTCCCCTCAACTTTCCCCTACCCAGGAAGGGGCCCCGTTTACAACACCGTGTGACAGCCTACAACTAAGTCTTGTTTCAGTGGTTCTGAGGAAATTGAGGCTCATCTTTATGGCTACATCTGCAGCCAATCAGCGAAGCCGTTGCTACTTGGCAACATCTGGAGCCAATCAGCAAAGCCGTTGCTACTCGCTTAAGAACCTTGTCTTGAAAAAATCATGATTGTACCGCGTCTTATCTATAGGAAGTCTTATAATGTGTAACTAAGCGTATCCATTTATTCTTTGATCTTTGAATACTTTAGAAAGTTTTCTATCTTTAACCCTCTCAATAAAATACCAGACTAAAATGCTTTAACACGACAGCAGAATATATTGTATATATATACATATATATATATATACATATATATATACATATATATATATATATATATATATATATATACACACATATATATATATACACATATATATATACATATATATATACACATATATATATACACATATATATATATACGCATATATATACATATATATATACATATATATATATATATATATATATATATATATATATATATATAATATGCATATTCAGGTGTTAACGGACAAAATTCTTCCTAAATTCATCTTCATCTCGTGAATCAAGCTCAAACATATATCACTGAAATCAATGGAAGAATGAAAAACAAGTAAACTATTTTCTACATACGCAGATAAATGAACAAAAATACCAAAGCCCAGTAAAAAAAATATGTTAACAAATAAATCACTACATAAGATAAGGTATAACACAAGAAATCAAACAACAAAGAAAGAATAATGAATGAAAATAAAACAAGCAAATGAAAACCATCTCAGATAGTTCGGCAGAAGAAAGCAGATCACAGTTAAGTTCCTGTCCCTATGTACAGTGTATTCACAAGAAACAAAGCAGAAAATTCGCTAATTATCTCTAATATGCTTAGCGACTCAAACACAAGGTAAATTACAGGTCCCCTTCCCTTGTCATTAAAGGGTTTATTCCGCTTAACAACCGTGAATCCCTTTACTGTCAAATCATCCCGTCAAGTTATCAAACTAAAAACCCCAATGGGCGTGACTAACCAGGAAGGTAGTTAGATATTTAGTTACGGTGATGCCCACTAAGATGAACAAAATCACCTTGCGCTAGGTAGTACATATCTGTAAAGTACGAGTTCCTAGTGATATGGTATAACGTCACAAACTCCCCCCTATCGGAAGGCTAGGACGGTGCCCCTCACAGAGGGCTGTGTAGCGTGGAATTTAATAAACCATCCCCTTGGTTCAACTTCGCCGGTGGCAGGATTCGAACCGTCATCCCCTCGACCTTTCCCCCAAGTAACGACGCCCAAACCCGGTTAAAAGAGATTCTACCTCGTATTGCTACAGTATATATTGGAATTCGCGGCCCTACTGTGGATATGCTGTGCCTTCTTGCATTGCTTCAGACCCGGGTAGTGGGCAGGAGACAGGGATGATCCTTCGTCCACGAGGAGCTAAGATAAGAGGAAAACAAGGGTGGTGAATGGGAAAGGAGTGGGTGCACACCTTTGAGTTGGCTACCTCCCTTATATGGGGGAAGAAACCTGTGGTATGTGTATAGATAGATGGATGGATAGTATGTTGGAATTCACAAGATTATCTCTCGTTTTGTTTATATTCTCTATAACGCTACTCGATTATTTGTACCTTTAAAATCGCATTTATACTTACTATAATTAATATCTTTCATGCTTGTAACAGAGTAATATTGATTAAATATTTATGTCAATATGTAGTTTCTTGTGATAGGCTGTACAAAAATATACATAGAATGCAGATTGACGATGACGGTTTTGTTGTGGTGGTTGAAAAGCTACGATCATATATTTTTATCTCCTTGCTTTTCATGATTCTGAATTGTGAATTTGGTGTAAAGTTGCTGATGTGGGCTGTGGAAGCCTACAGTGTAGGTTTAAGACGGAAATAGGTAAAAACTGGCTTATTGAGTGGTTAACGAATGGAATAGTAACCTTGTAGTGAGCGCTGAAACTACAGGTCGTTTTAAAAGGAGGTTCGGTAAATTTATGCAGATGATAGGTGGTAATGGGCATTGAACTCCCTGGTGCAGGCCTCATGGTCTCTTGTAGTCTCCTCCATTTTTATGTGCTTATGTTCAACTTTGAGGGTCGATAGAAAGATTGCCTTCCTATCCTCAAAGAGGTGAGACACCCTCTGTATTATCACGGTGACTTGGTCTGACTTGTTGAGGCGGGAAGTGTATATAAAGTGTCTTGGATTTGCTGTAGTTTATAAATAGAGAATGAAATCGGCGTAATTGGGTCGATCATGCTGATTAGGTGCCACGACTGAATTGTAACAATGGTCAGCTGCATCTCTGATGTCCGAATCAAAGATTTTGGGGTAAACAACAACAGACTATTCAGACGCTCTCTCTCTATCTCTCTCTGCCCCCCTCCCCCCCTCTCTCTCTCTTCTCTCTCTGGTAATCAATAAGGTGACTAACCTACACAAAACACCCATAGAATATAGACAGATATTCATATCACACAAAATATTCCTTCTAGTATATCTCAACAAAATAAATATAAAAACGAATATAAAATCTTGTTTGTCATCCGGGTGTGTGTGAAACATCCGGGGTTGTCCAGTCATCTCCCGGATTCCAAATTACAAAACATCTGTTTCTCGTAAGCCCTTGTTTGCTTGATATTGACTTGTGCAATTTACTGAAAGGGGTCCATCTGTGCATCACTATCATACCTCCTGGAATCCATCAACAGTTCTATTATCGAGCCTTTCTAGTAGAGATGTGTTGTGTTCTCCTGAATCTTCATTGAAGATGGAATGTCCGAGGATGAGAGTAGTGGGCTCGTGTCCCGAAGTGGTGGGTTCGATTCCTGTTACCGGTGAGTTTGCATATACTTTCCGATTAGGTATTGATGTTATACGCTATCAAAAAAAGATCCATGTTTTAGTATCTCTTAAAGAAAAGTTTCGCATCAATATAGGCGAAAGGTCATGGCATTTCTGTTGTTGTCATGGCATGTAGTTTACCAGCGCTTCTGTCCATATGGGCAATCTCGTGGGAGGTAAAGTTAGATATAGGTTTAAAGAAGGAAATAACCCAGAACTGGTTTACCAACACAGTGGTTAATAACTCGACTTCATAACCATGTAGTAGATGCTGAAACAATTGGTCTTTTTAAGATAAGATTAGATAACTTTATGGATAGGGATGACGGGTGGTAAGGAACATGGAACTGTGTAGTGTAGGCCTTACGGTCCCTTGTAGTCTCCTCAATTTTTATGTTCTTATGTAGCGTGTGAGCCAAATGGCAGCAATTTTCTTCCCATTTCAAAGAAGCTTGTGTTGAATTTTCATCAGTGAAAAGTAATCACTTCAGTCATGCCCCTAAAAATTATAAGAAAAGGTTACTAATAAATAAACATATATAAAGAAAGCAAAATGGGATACAAAAATCAAACGTGTGAAAATGGATATAAGTAGAATAAAGTCAATTGAAATAAGATAATATATTATGAAATTTAGTATTAAAAATAACATCAAATACAACAACATCAGCAACAACAAGAACATTTAGAACAACAATAACAACAACAACGAATTTTTCATCAATAACAATAACAGCAAACAATAACAACATCTACATAAAAAAACATACAACAATAACATCAACAACAAAAACATCATGTACATCAACAACAATAACAATAGTCCTGTTTACGTCCCACTCTACCTCTCCGCTAACTAGATAAATCTGAAATAGAAATAATAATATCAGACAAAAAAAAAGAAAAGAAAAAAATCACCATTGTCAGGAGGCAAAAAGAAAAGTTTTCATCATCCATGTAGTTAATGAATGGAGACCATTGTGGTATAACTTGATGGAGTAATGTTTATGTAGAGACCATTGTGGTATAACTTGATGGAGCAATATTTATGTAGAGACCATTGTGGTATAACTTGATGGAGTAATGTTTATGTAGAGACCATTGTGGTATAACTTGATGTCTTATGGATTAGTTTGATAACTATCTAAGCAATATGCCGAAAAGACTGTTGATTGCTAATTTGATGGTTTAATTTTCTTGCTTGATTTTTAACTAATACCTGATAATAAATTTAGATTTATCAATATTTACCTTTATCTATACATAGTAAATCACTATTATTATTATTATTATCTATACACAAAATTGAATCTAAGAATTTAACAATTCGGCGTCTATGACCTTGGCAGTTACGACGCCAGATAACCTTTAATCAATCAATCAATCTTGGTTGATTTGCCATTTCGAGCGGTTATTTGTTTGTCATTTATTCTATGTATCTATTTATTCATATTTATTTGGTTATCTATTTATCTATTTATTTTACCTAACAATTTGTTTGTTCATTATTCATTCATTTACTTATTCATTTATGCGTTTGTTCATTTGATTAATTATTCATTAATTAATTTACCTGTTTACTTATTTACTCTCAACCTCGTAATGAACTAAGAGTTGTCCTCGTAACCCACACAAAGAGCATCGGTAATTAGACCCCTTGACCACCAGGATCCTCTGCCTCTCTCCAGGTCTGTGACCGTAACTCTCTCTCCCCCCTCCCTCCTCCCCCCCCATGCGTCACCGAGGAGAAAGAAACTCAGATGCTCGTAAACATTCTCAGCGTTTATCATGTTTCCCAAAAATCATTGGCCATAAAATGTGAAACAAATGGGATTTCTTTTGTGACTCAGGTTCTGGCTTCAAATCGTGACTTTTTTTCCGGGGGTGAGGAGGGGGGGGGGTGAGGGCGAAGTACTTTGGTTTCTCATTGGTGGCGATTTATTTGGCTTCTGATTGATGTCACAACCAGAGAGAGGAATGTTATGTAATCAGCCTACGGTAAAATGGTGATAGCTTTTTTGGGTTTAAAACTTTACATTCGTTGATTTAATTACTTATTCGTTTATTTGTCTTTATATATATATATTTAATGTTAACTATTAATTTACTTATCTATCCATTTAATAATTAATCAATTAATTTATTTATTTAGTCACATGTTTACTCATACGTTTTATTCATTCATTATTTACTATCCATATATTTGTATTCATTTGTTACCTCATTATTTATTCATCTATTTATTAATATAATATTTACTTATCATTTCTTTGTTTATTTTTTCTTTATTTATTCATTTATCTGTTTATTCGTTTATTTCATTCGTCTATTCATTTACTATTTGTTTATTTATCTATTCATTTATATATTTATATCTTTATTCATTTATTGTTACATTCAAGTTTTTCACAAGTTTATTTCATTCGTCTACTCATTTACTATTTGTTCATTTACCTATTTATTTATATATTTATATCTTTATTCATTTATTGTTAACTCATCTATTCATTCAATTTTTTCACAAGCTATTGCTTTTCAATTGCCTTGAACCTATTGAACCTTAATCATTATTGTATAAAAGGTTACTTATTTTTGTATTGTGTCACTCATTATCTAAAAACTGGTAATTTGATAGTTTCTGATAATTTGCAATGTATATCAAAGAAATGTATGTACGGTATAATAATTCGTCAAGAAAACAGTGTAAACAGTGTGTAAAAGAAGACACGTACGTACTTATACACATACACACACACTCACACACACACACACACACACACACACACACACACACACACACACACACACACACACACACACAGGTGGATTTCTGGGACAAACTGGACGAAACAATAGTGCGTGCAAACTAGACACAGCGAAATAAAAAGACGGGGTACCACGAGCATAGCTCCCCTTCCGTAAGATACAACTAGGTAAGTACACACACACGGGTGTACAGATGTACATGTGTACAAGTTTCAGCCTTGATTATTGACTAGTACACATCCCTCTATAAACTTAGTCGAAATAAAATTCCCAACTTACCCAGAGCTGACCTCCCTCGGGTGGGTAAGCCTCTCCCCCGACAGTACATTCTCGCTTTCTCCCTAAGCCTAAGCGCAAAATGAGACGCAGGTGACACAGGTGACGCAGCACAGAGCAAAGCAGACTTCCTGTTGTTGAAGTACAGTTTTAACCTCTCTCTCACTTAGAATGGTGAGGTAGTACATCTAGAAGCATTTCAAGTGAGAAAGAAGTTCAAACTGTTCTTCAATTCAGCAATAGGAAGTCTGCCTTTACTCTGTGCTGTGTTGCCTGTGTCGCCTGCGTCCCAGTTTGCGTTTAAGCTCAGTCTTGAACAGGGGTCGCTCGAGAAGGTATATCCTTTGGCTGTGCATAAGTGTTTGGGGTTAGTGTTATCTATGTATTATTTTTTCGTTTGCTGTATCAAGAACATATAATGTAGAAGACTGCAAGAGACCACAGGGCCTACACTAGGCAGCTCCATATCCGTTACCACCTATCATCCCCATCCATAAAAACATCTAATATTCTCTTAAACAACCAATCGTTTCATCGTTCACTACATTATTATGAAGTCGATTCGTTAACTACTCTATTAGTAAGCCAGTTCTTGTTTACTTCCTTTTTATATGACCATAAGAATGAAGGAGACTGCAAGAGACCATTAGGCCTACACAAGACAGTTCCATGTCCCTTACCACCTATCATCCCCATCCATAAAGACATCTAATCTTTTCATTACACAATCAATTGTTTCAGTGCTCACTACATGGTTACTAACTTTATTCCATTCATTAACCATTCTATTTGTAAACCAGTTCTTGCCTATTTCCTTCTTTCATGACCATAAGAATGAAGGAGACTTTAAGAGGCCTTAAGGCTTATACTAGGAAGTTCCATGTTCCTTACCAACCATCCACATCAATAAAGTTATCTAATCTTTTCTTAAAACGACCAATAGTTTCAGCGCTCACTACGTAGTTACCAAGTCTATTCCAGTCGTTAACCACTGTGTTGGTGAACTAGTCCTTGCTTACTTTCTTCTTGAACCCATTACTACGATACCTACAGTGCTGGAAGACTCAAAGTGGGCAGGACGTTGTCAGAACGTAGTCTTTGATTTGTGGTTCTTCATTACATCGTCTTGAAGTTGGTATTCCTTTAGCTCTACGCAAGTGTTTGGAGTGGGAGTAAGCACGCATTACCTCACCAGATGGCAGCACTGTGTGATGAGTCGTGAAGTTCACTTCCTGTTTTACAGTCTTGTTTCCAAACGTGATAAAACTAACTTCAAAATGCCTCAGCATTGCTCTGTTCCACTGTGTTCAGCACATAAGGGTGGACACAAGTTTCTGTCAGATGAGAAGATGAATATGAAGTGAAGAATAGCGATAAAACGCCTTGAACCAGGTACAAATAAGCCATGGATTCCTAGGAAATACAGTGTTGTCTGTGAAAAACATTTTACAGCAGATGACTACATGCCTGCAGGTCTTTTAGGTGATATTCAACTTTGGTGTCATTTATATATAAAGAAAAATAACATGCACTATTCTTTTTTACCAATTCAGCAAGATAACCCGTTCCCCATGCTGTGTCATCGTGTCAAGTGTGTGTAGTAGTAAGAATTTTGTTATGGGGAGCAGTCATTATTTTTAACCCATGTACCTGTCATTGTATATATTCTCAGGAAGGTAATTATGATTTTAAAGGTTTACTATCTAAATTAGGATGTGTCTACAGTTACGTAGGTTTTTTAACACACTTTCATTATGATGTCACTTACGTAAAAAAAAATAATAGAGCTACGTTTTTTTTGTTTCAAAGTTCTTTTATGACTCCCAAACTCAAACCCTGACCTTACCACTTACCCTAACCTTACTCTATTGCTTCCCAAGATAAACAAAGAACTAAAATTTTCTTTGCTTTAATTTCAGGTTCTCGTAAGAGGCTGAAACTTGGTGCGGTTCCATCTATTTCTGATTTTAATACAACACCATCCACGTTCACCTCAACACTAAATGCAGAAAGAGCAGAAAGGGTAGCTAAGAGGAAACGTTTATTTCAAAATGAACCAGATAGTCAAGATGTCGGGAACGAAGAGGTAGTGTCAGCTGAAAGGGAAAATGAGATTCTACAAAGTGACGCTGACGGAGAGAAATCGGCCATGACCACGGTATCCAGTGTGAAATACTAAATTCTATGAATGCTAGATTCTCTATCTTCCGGTTTAAAAATGACAATATGGCTATTCAGTATTGTACAGGATTTAACGACTTTGCACAATTTTCCTTAATATTCTCTGTGCTTGGTCCAGCTGTCAATAATCTTGATGGAATGGACTTTGATTTATTATTAGCGGAAGATCAGTTGTTTTTAATTATGATCAAGCTGAGACAGGCCAAAGATGATATTGAATTATCTATTTTGTTTAGAATCAGTTAAACTTATGCGTCAAAAGTTGTGAAAGTAGAACCGGGAAATCTTGAAATAGTTGAGTGAACATGAATAGGATACTTTATACAGTGCAATGAAATGGATATTTACACAATAACAAAGGACTATTGTTACTTGAAATCGTGTTGAAAGTAAGTACGATATCTTACCTTTCTATCAAATTCTCTTTCCTCCCTGAGACAAGTGCTCCTCTTGTTGCCAATTCAACTTTTAAACGCTGAACTGTCCAATTTTCATAGGACGCCATTGTGTGTTTACTACGACTGATGGTACAGTGGAGCCATCTACCGGGATAAATTGTGATGCTTACTTCCATTGGATTTAGTTTAGTCGGAAGCGTGCCGGTCTCGCATTCGATCATTTGTAGGTTTGAATCCCGCATTCCTCTCAGACTCCCAATAGCTACTGTGAACTACCCCCATTAGTCCCTAAAGCGCGTAATGGGACAAAGGTGACGGCTTCGGCCGCAGCTACAGGTGTATCCTGGCGTAGGCTGTTTCTTGATTATTTAATTGATATATTGATGTCTTTCTTTTAAGCTTTTGTTTCTTGAATATGTTTTCACTTTACTTATTTTCATATAGTCGTGTGGCCGTTTATTTGTTTATGTGTATTGATAGATTGCCTATTCATGATTTATTAAACGTATTATCATATAT
>NC_134796.1:57634069-57654069 GCF_046742065.1 Oratosquilla oratoria
AGTGATCGTAATTACGTACCTCCGAATAACTTTCTTTCTGTTCTGCAATAGTGGGATATTCAAAATATTCTACAATCGGAGTATGGAAAGAAAATGATTCAAATGTACAAATATTACATAGTGGGATATTCAGAATATCCCACAGTCGGAGAAAAGGAAATTACTCAAAGATACTGTAGGTCTATTACATCGTATACTACGATCACTGACAGTATTCGTAATATTGAATAACTTTCTTTTCTCCGATAGTGGGGTTTTCAATTTATCTATGGAACGTGTTTCTCTAGTTTATTTATCTATTATTTTTCCCCAACAAGAAGTATTACATGGTACTTCTCCCTCTTTTGAACTTAGTTTCTCCTTCTCCATGTCTCCCTCGTCCTCCATCCCCTGTCCTTGTCCGCCCTCATGACCTGACCTTCATTGCTGTGTGCGTTCCAATTTGAGGATTTATAAACAAGACTTTGTCAATTGGCTCTTACATATTGGGTTTACTCAGTATTTGGTAGGTTGTCATTGCACTATTATAGCACCAAGTGCCTTGTATGCAAACTCTTAAATGATTTATGTGGAATGTGGATGTGTGGGTCACGAGAGCCTAGACAGTACAAGACTGTAGTTCCTATAGGTCAGTATCATTCACAGATAGTTTTTAGACATTCCTGTTTAGCTTCTCAGAAAACAAAATAAAGGTTTGTGTAACTATTTTTTAAGGATTATAAAATATAGTTACAGTATTTCTACATGTATGCATTTGAGCGTGATAGACATCTTTCATATTTTTTTTATATTTGAGACTTCATATGTTTTAAATTTTTTTACTTTTCATCATGTATCTGTAGGTCTGGTATTGCTCATAAAAACTGAGTACAGACCAACAAAGTTTTATATACATATTGGGCCTTTGTATTCTAGTTGGGAATGGAAGGTATTATTTGTATTTCTCAGTATACAATCCCTGTAGTACTAATTTCATCACAAAGAATGGGTGATGAAAGATTGGTAAAAGAGGTGTGGAAGGCGGAGGTGGACGAAGTGAACTTGAAGGGACGACCGAGGATGAGATGGATGGATAGGGTGAAGGGGGCGCTGAACAAGAGGGGATTGTCTGTTCAGCAAGAAAGGGAGAAGGCAGGAAGTAGGGATGAATGAAGAATGACTGTGTATGGATGATAGCGTTATGCAAGGAAGGGAGAAATGGGGGATGGGGGTAGGGGGTGCTTATATGTGAATGATATTGTGACGCAGCCCGATGAAATTTCTCCCTGTCCTTTTTCTGCATGAGGGGACAGAGAAGGGGGGTCGCCTAGTAAGTGAAGCGGCCTTACTGTGGATTTGTGTGTGAGTGTGTGTGTGTGTGTTGCATTTAGTCACGAGATTTCTTGTGTACGGCAGCTTAATCCAGAGGGATATGTTCACAGGTCGGGATTAAAGTCGTGGGATGAATGTTCATAAGATCTTTCCCCTCATAACAACTTGTTCTTGGGGTTTGAATTGTTTTGTTCATTGTGCATCAATGACGGTTTCTTTGTCTGTCTTTATCTGTCTAACTTCCCATCTCCCATTCAGCCTTCTTTTCTTAACTTAGCCTGCCTGTATCTGTCTAACTTCTGCTTTGAAGTCTTATTTTCTTTATACTTGCCTGTCTGTTTGTATCTGTCTAGCTTTCTGTCTGTCTTGAATCTTTCCCTTATGTATACTAGCCTGTCTATCTGTATCTGTTTAACTTCCCGTTCGTCTTGAAGTTTTCCTTTCTGTATCCTAGCCTGTCTATCAGTATGTAACTTTAACTCCCTCTTGAAGTATTCCTTTCTGTATCCTAGCCTGCCTGTCTACCAGTATGTGTAATCTGGTATTTTGTATTGTAATGTTGTAAGACATAAGAGTAAAGGATTTTAAAAGAAGAAAATAGGAGGAGAAAATAAGAAAGTAATGAAGACTAAAGTTATTTTGATGTAAGTGTTTGTGTATGTGACTAAATGCTAATCTTTCTACCTGCTTTTATCTTTGTCTTTGTGTATGTGTGTGTGTGTGTGTGTGTGCGTGTGTGTGTGCACGTGTGTGTGTATGTATGTGTGTGTGTGTGTATGTGCGTGTGTGTCCGTGTGTATGTGTGTGCGTGTGTGTGCGTATGTGTATGCGTGTGCGAGTGTAAGAGGCCGGTAGATAGAGGTAGACATTTAGGTAGATCGAGGGGTAGGTGAAACGATATGTAAATTTTATATTCGGTTGTTATGATACAATGGCCGACGGCAAGTTGCTGAATTGCATGTTCTAGCTTACCGTCTTGTATTTGTAAACATTGGTTGGAGTGGCGATCAAAGGTGCTGATGTTACTAGATGTAAACACAGAGCTCGTTCTGCTTGCGACAAATTGCTTGCGTAAACAATATTGCTTGAGATATTATAACAGTCTTTCTGATTGGAGAAAAGGGTGGAGGAGGAGAAAAATTATTGGTGCATGGAGGTAAAGTCACGCCCTAAAAGGGTGGCACTTATTTGTAACGTTCAAAGTTATTGGATGAATTAAATCGTGACGTCGGAGCAGACTTGGCTTGGTGGGTGTAAGAGGATCCCAGGTGGGAGTCCCTTGGTGTAGCTTGAATAACCAAGTGTTACTGATAGTGAAGAAAAGAGAAAAGAAAAATACGTTTAATATTCACCTTCGAACTGTTTAATGGAACTGGACTAAAAATTACACTACGAGAGTGGCATGGGGCCTACAGATGAAAAAGTGACTTACTGAAGTGTTAGTAGCAGTGAAGCTAACAGCGAGTGTGTGTGTGTGTGTGTGCGCGCGAGTGTGTGTATGTGTGTGCTAGTGTGTGTGTGTGTGTGCGAGTGTGTGTGTGTATGTGTGTGTGTGAGTGCGTGCGTCCGTGTGTGCACGCCTTCGTTTGAGCACATGTCTGTTCTCATGCGAGTATAGATTTATGTAAAACAAATGTATTTCCTTTAAATTTGTTCGCTATTATAATACGTTTCGTACATGGATACATTTCTTAGCATAACATAATTTGTAGTATAGCAAAGGATAAAATGAAGATTTCATCTTCCCTCTCAGAGACCTGTCAGACATATTCTGTAATTAGAATTCTGAATCTTAAGATAATTCCTTAAGCTACAAGTAGGCCTCATTACCAATGTAATTCATTTTCATTTTATCAGCCCGAATTAATATAATTTTGATCTTAAGGGCGATTTTCGTGTCTCCCACTAAGTTAGATTAAGCCTAGGTTCAAACATATGTGTGTCATCAAGATGTGTTTTGCATTCTAGCACCCGTCAACGCCAATATACATATGTGTATATATATATATATATATATATATATATACATATATATATATATATATATAATATAAATAAACAACTGAGTAACGAATCAAATGAATAAATAATGAATGAATAACAAATGAACTAAGAAATATATAACTAAATGAATAAACATATATATATATATGTGTGTGTGTGTATGTGAATATTTAAACAACTGAGTAACGAAACAAATAAATAATCAAATAATGAATGAATAAGAAATGAACGAAGAAATATATAACTAAATGAATAAACAAATTAACACATGGTAAGAAAAAAATATAGTGTTTAATTACCACGTCATACAAAGATGTTGCTTGACAGAATTTCTATCTTGTTTCGTATGAAGAGTAAGATGAAAAGGCAAGTACATTAGGAGCTCCTTGTTGTATATTTGTCATATACCAAATGTACAAACAGAAGTAGCTCCTCTGAAAATCTACTGGTAGTGCCCTTGATAATAAAAATTATAATAATGACAGCGAAATGTGATGTAATGTAATGTGACGGAATGTAATGTAATGTAACGCATAATAGTGTAATACAATGTAATTAGTATAACAATGTGATGTAATATTATGTAATGTAATGTAATATGTAACTCAATGTAATGTAACACAATGTATAAAAGGCAATGTAGTAATATAGTGTAATATAATGTAATGTAATGTAACGCAATATAATGTAATGCAGTGTAATTGATATAACATAATGTAATGTAACACAATGTATTCAAAAGCAATATAATATAGTGTAATATAATGTAATTTAATGTAATGTAATATATAATGCAATGTAATGTAATATAAATGCAATGTAATGTAACGTAATCTTATGTAATGAAACGCAACGTAACATCGTGTAACGTAATGTAATATAGCGCAATATAATGTAATATAGTGTAATGTAATATGATATGTAATGAAACGCAACTTAACGTCGTGTAACGTAATGTAATGTAGCGTAATATAATGTAATTTAATGTAATATGTAATGCAAAGTAATGTAACGTAATCTAATGTAGTAAAATGCAACGTAACGTTGTGTAATGTAATAACTTACCAATGAGACGGGGAGTAATTAATCTAAATCTAATCATCGCGGATGTGAAAGACCTAAGCATTACTATTGGTAGAATCACCTGAGAAACTGTTATTATAGAATTTGTGTCAATATTATGACAGGAGTTGTGTCAATATTGTCTAAAAAATGTTATATGCCAAAATCACCTGAGAAACTGTTATTATAGAATTTGTCTCAATATTATGACAGGAGTTGTATCAACATTGTCTAAAAATGTTACATGCTAATGCCGGGAATCGATCTCAGACTAATTTACGAAAATATTAATGTCTCATTTGCAGATTTCTAGAATGTTATTTTAGAAGCTATTCTAGCTACCAGTTTTATTCGTCCGTGGTTAAACTCCTTCCATAACTAAAGGGTTAACTTAATCTTCATCACGTCTTAGCTAACCTTCAACGTACAATTAATCGGCGGAACCGCCAACCCCCAGAATTTTTCCGCCGTAAAATCGCTGTGGCAAACAATTTTGTTTTCTGAACAATTCACATCAAATGTCATATGGGTCAATATATAGTTTCACTCAACCATAGAATTTGATATGTGGCTTATGTGTTTCTGGTGAGAAATGTTGTGATATGAACCATGGTGTACATCATTTCCGTCGCAAATGCGTACTTTTGAAGTAATTAAGTATTGAAATTATGCACTTATGCTTACATCTCCCGAACGCATAAGTGTGGGAAATCGGGTTTTTTGGGTGGGGATCACTAGTAAATGGATTAATGCGAGTTGCAAAACAGGTATAAAATGAACAAAAACACTTAAAAAAAAAAAAAAAAAAAAAAAAAATATATATATATATATATATATATATATATATATATATATAAACATAGAAATCACATTTCAGGGCCGGTGTCCCGCCTAACGCGAGCGGCCATGTTTGTTTTTCCTAACGATTCGAAAAATGTCTCGCTAGATCAGCTACATTTAGCGAAGTCCACTCCAGCCGCGCAAGACTTCCTAACCGTAAACTAGCGTTACCTCCGTTAGGTTAGGTTAGATTAGTTTACGGTTACCAACTCTTGCGCGAGCGGCTTCCCTAAATCTAGCGGTTATAGTCACAAATACAATCGTTAGTAAACAAACATGGCGCCGTGCGCGGTACCCGCCGTAATGGGATTTTTTTTTTTTTTTTTTTATGCGTTTCTTTAGTCTTCTTCATTTTACACCTGTTTTGCAACGCGCATTACTCCATTTATTAGTGATCCCCACCCAAAAACCCCGATTTCCCACACTTATGCGTTCGGGAAATGAACGCATAAGTGCATAACTTCAATACTAAATTACTTCAAATGTACGCATTTGCAACGGAAATGATGTACACCATCGTTCATATCACAACGTGTCTCACCAGAAACACATAAGCCACATATAAAATTCTATGGTTGGGTGAAACTATAAATAAATTCATTTTCCTCAAGCATCTCGGATTCCTTCCCGACAGTTCTGGGACGGCAAATCGGTTTCAAGAGATGGAGGGAAAATAGCCCAATGTGATAAATCCTTTGAGTGTTTATTCTGATTGCCGTCAGGCGATTTTTATTCATAAGGAAATCCCTTCCATAATTAAAGTGTTTAGCAAGTTTCTTCCTTTCCTGTCTCTACGGTATGGATATAAAGCACACACACACACACACACACACTTCGTGTTCTTCTTTTCTTCGTGTTCTTTTTTCTTCGTGTTCTTCTCTTTCGTGCTCTTCATATTCTTCTTCATGTTCTTCCTTTTCTTCGTGTTCCTCCTCTTCTTCGTGTTCCTCTTGTTCGCGTTCCTCTTGTTCTTCGTATTCCTCTTCTTCTTCGTGTTCCTCTTCTTATTTGTGTTCCTCTTCTTCTTCGTGTTCCTTTTCTTATTCGTGTTCCTATTCTTCTTTGTGTTTTTCATGTTCCTCTTCTTCTTGGTGTTCCATCTTCTTTTTAGTGTTCCTCTTCCTCTTCGTGTTCCTCCGCTTTTTCGTGTTCGTGTTCTTCGTAATATTCTTCGTGGTCTTTGTGTTCTTTGTCTCATTCTTCTTCTTTCTTATTGTTCTTTTTCTTCGTGTTCTTTTTCGTGTTCCTATTTTTCTTCATGTTTCTCTTCTTCGTGGTCCTCTTCTTCTTCGTGTTTCTCTGTGTTTCTCTTCTCCTTTGTGTACCTCTTCTTCCTGTTCCTCCTCTTCTTCGTGCTCTTCGTATTCTCCTTCGTGTTTTTCTTCATGATCTTTTTCGTGTTCATGTTCTTTTTTTCGTGTTCAAGTGTTCTTCGTGTTCCTTCTCCTCTTCTTGTTCCTCCTCTTCATGTTCCTCCTCTTCGTGTTCCTCCTCTTCTTTCATGTTCCTCTTCTTCTTTCTGTTCCTCTTATTTTTTGTGTTCCTCATCTTCTTCGTGTTCCTTTTCTTCTTCGTGTTCCTTTTGTTCTTCGTGTTCCTCTTCTTCGTGCCCTTCGTATTCTCCTTCGTGTTTTCCTACATGATCTTCTTTGTGTTCTCCATGTTCTTTTTCTTCTTGTTCTAAGAGGTCTTCTTCGTGTTCCTCCTCTTCATGTTCCTCCTCTTCGTGTTCCTCTTCTTCTTTGTGTTCCTTTTCTATTTTGTGTTCCTCTTCGTGTTCCTCATCTTTTTCGTGTTCCTCTTCTTTGAGTTTCTCTTCTTCGTGTTCCTTTTGTTCTTCGTGTTCCTTTTGTTCTTCGTATTCCTTTTGTTATTCGTGTTCCTCTTCTTATTCGTGCTCCTACTCTTCTTCGCGTTCATCCTCTTTTTCGTGTTCCTTTTGTTCTTCGTGTTGCTCTTGTTCTTCGTGTTGCTCTTGTTCTTCGTGTTGCTCTTGTTCTTCGTGTTGCCCCTGTTCTTCGTGTTGCTCTTGTTCTTCGTGTTGCTCTTGTTCTTCGTGTTGCTCTTGTTCTTCGTGTTGCCCCTGTTCTTCGTGTTGCCCCTGCTCTTCGAGTTGCCCCTGTTCTTCGTGTTGCCCCTGTTCTTCGTGTTGCCCCTGCTCTTCGAGTTGCCCCTGTTCTTCGTGTTGCCCCTGTTCTTCGCGTTGTCCCTGTTGTTCGTGCTGCCCCTGTTGTTCGTGCTGCCCCTGTTGTTCGTGCTGCCCTTGTTGTTCGTGCTGCCCTTGTCCTTAGTTTGCTCTTGTTCTTCGTGTTTTTCTTCGTGTTCCTCTTCTTCCTCTTCGTGTTCAGCTTGTTCTTTGTGTTCATCTTGTTCTTCGTATTCATCATGTTCTTCGTGTTTCTCTTGTTTTTCGTGTTGCCCTTGTTCTTCGTATTCTTTTTCGTGTTGCTTTTCGTGTTCTTTTTCGTGTTGCTTTTCGTGTTCTTTTTGTGTTGCTCTTCGTGTTCTTGTTCGAGTAGATCTTCATGTTCGTGTTGCTCTTCGTATTCGTGCTGTTCGTGTTCGTGTTGTTCATGTTCGTGTTCTTCGTTTTGTTCGCGTTCTTCATAGTTTTGTTTGTGTTCTTCATCGTCTTGTTCGTGCTCTTCATCATTTTCGTGCTCTTCATCGTCTTGTTCGTGCTCTTCGTCGTCTTGTTCGTGCTCTTCATCGTTTTTGTTCGTGTTCTTCATCGTTTTTGTTCGTGCTCTTCATCGTCTTGTTCGTGCTCTTCATCGTTTTTGTTCGTGTTCTTCATCGTTTTTGTTCGTCTTCGTTTTTGTTCGTGTTTGTCTTCATTTTTGTTCGTGTTCTTCGCTTTTGTTCGTGTTCTTCGTTCTTTTTGTTCGTGTGGTTCTATTGAGGGCATTCTGTTTTCGTTATTCATTAATTATTTTGGTGTCCATGAAATGTAGAAAGAGAAAAGGTTATAAAATAGTTCTTCAAATATATGATCTCACTGTCTTACCTACAGTAGTAACCTAGATATTTTGGAGCAAATATTGTTCAAAATTCAAGTAGAACTCTAAAACTGATTTATCGATATTTAATTAGAGCTCTTAATTAATTCCTTGTGATAGTATCGGTAACATTGGCTATCTTTGTAATGCAAATAAACTGATTGTCGTTATCGTAGGAAGTATCTATTGTCTGATAAGAGGCTGAAATATATTAAACGATAATATTAAATGTAATAACTTTTTGTTATAGTTATATTCCTCAATATTGCTATTGTTATAACTAGTTGTTACTACTGTTATTGATATCATTATTACTATTATCATTATTATTACTATTATTATCATCATTAACTTCTTTCCCTACGCGTCAGCCTTCTTCTTGAGGAGCAATTATCACTCAAAGCCATTTGGCTGGACCCCACGTGGTTCGTTACTATTGCCAGGATTTCGTTCCTTATACAAGGGTTTCGTTACTATTACAAGCGTTTAGTTACTTTTACTTGAATTTCGTTACTATTACCTGAAATTCGTTACATTTACCTGGGTTTCGTTACTTTCACTTGGATTTCGTTACTATTACCTGGGTTTCGTTACTATTACCTGAATTTAGATACTTTTACCTGTATTTCGTTACTATTACCTGAATTTAGTTATTTACCTGTATTTCGTTACTATTACCTGAATTTAGTTACTTTTACCTGTATTTCGTTACTATTACCTGTATTTCGTTACTTTTACCTGTATTTCGTTACTATTACCTGAATTTAGTTACTTTTACCTGTATTTCGTTACTATTACCTGAATTTAGTTACTTTTACCTGTATTTCGTTACTATTACCTGTATTTAGTTACTTTTACCTGTATTTCGTTACTATTACCTCATTTCGCTAGATTTCGTTACTCTTACCTGGGTTTCATTACTTTTACCTCATTTCGCTAGATTTCGTTACTTTTACCTGTATTTCGTTACTATTACCTGAATTTATTTACCTGTATTTCGTTACGATTACCTCAATTTAGTTACTTTTACCTGAATTTAGTTACTTTTACCTGTATTTCGTTACTATTACCTGTATTTAGTTACTTTTACCTGTATTTCGTTACTATTACCTCATTTCGCTAGATTTCGTTACTCTTACCTGGGTTTCATTACTTTTACTTGGATTTCATTACTACTACCTGAATTTCGTTACTTTGACCTAGATTCGTTACTAGTACCTAGATTTCGCTACTATTATCTAAATTTTGTTACTAGTACCTAGATTTCGCTACTATTATCTAAATTTTGTTACTCTTATGAGCGTTTCGTTACTATTACCAATGGTTCGTTACCAGCGCTTCGCCACTATTACTAGTGTTCAGTTACTATCGCCAGCACTTCGCTACTAGCGCCAGCGCTTCGCTACTAAACGACAGCGATTCTTTACTAGCGCGCTATGCTACTAAACGCCAGCGCTTCGCTTCCCTTCGCTACTAGCGCCAGCACTTCGCTTCCCTTCGTTACTAGCGCCAACGCTTCGCTTCCTTTCCCTAATAGAGCCAGCGCTTCGCTTCGCGACTAGGGCCAGCTCCTCGCTTCACTAGTAGCGCCAGCTCCTCGCTTCGCCACTAGCGAGCGCCTCGCTTCGCTACCAGCGCGAGCGCCTCCTTTCGCTACTAGCGCGAGCACCTCGCTTCGCTACTAGCGCGAGTGCCTCGCTTCGCTACTAGCGCGAGCACCTCGCTTCGTTGCTAGCGCGAGCGCCTCGCTTCGCTATTAGCGCGACCGCCCCGCTTCGTTACTAGCGCGAGCGCCTCGCTTCGCTACTAGCGCCACCACTTCGCTCGCTACTAGCGCCACCACTTCGTTGGCTACTACCGCCAGCGCTTCGCTACTAGCGCCAGCCCTTCGCTACTAGCGCCAGCGCTTCGCTACTAGCGCCAGCCCTTCGCTACTAGCGCCAGCGCTTCGCTACTAGCGCCAGCGCTTCGCTACTAGCGCCAGCGCTTCGCTTCCCTACTATTGCCAACGCTGTGCTTCGTTACTATCGCCATCGTTTCGCTACTAAACGCCAGCGCTTCGCTTCGCTACTAGCGCTTCACTTCGCTATTAGCGCGAGCGCTTCGCTTCGCTACTAGCGCGAGCGCTTCACTTCGCTATTAGCGCGAGCGCGTCGCACGCTACTAGCGACAGTGCTTCGCTTTGCTACTAAAGCCAGCGCTTCGGTTCGCTACTATTGCCAGCGCTGTGCTTCGCTACTATCGCCATCGCTTCGCTAATATTGCCAGCGCTCTGCCTCGCTAATATCGCCATCGCTTCGCTACTATTGCCAGCGCTGTGCTTCACTACTATCGCCATCGCTTCGCTAATATTGCCAGCGCTCTGCCTCGCTAATATCGCCATCGCTTCGCTACTATTGCCAGCGCTGTGCTTCACTACTATCGCCAGCGCTTCGCTTCGCTACTATTGCCAGCGCTGTGCTTCACTACTATCGCCATCGCTTTGCTACTAGCGCCAGCGCTTCGCTTCGCTACTAGCGCCAGCGCTTCGCTTTGCTACTAGCGCCAGCGCTACGCTTCGCTACTAGCGCCAGCGCTACGCTTCGCTACTAGCGCCAGCGCTACGCTTCGCTACTAGGGCCAGCGCTTCGCTACTATCACCAGCGCTTCGCTTCGCTACTATCGCCAGCGCTTCGCTTCGCTACTATCGCCAGCGCTTCGCTTCGCTACTATCGCCAGCGCTTCGCTTCGCTACTATCGCCAGCGCTTCGCTTCGCTACTATCGCCAGCGCTTCGCTTCGCTACTATCGCCAGCGCTTCGCTTCGCTACTATCGCCAGCGCTTCGCTTCGCTACTATCGCCAGCGCTTCGCTTCGCTACTATCGCCAGCGCTTCGCTTCGCTACTATCGCCAGCGCTTCGCTTCGCTACTAGCGCGAGCGCTTCGCTTCGCTACTATCGCCATCGGTTCGCTTCGCTACTATCTCCAGCGCTTCGCTTCGCTACTATCGCCAGCGCTTCGCTTCGCTACTATCGCCATCGCTTCGCTTCGCTACAAACGCCAACGCTTCGCTTTGCTACTAGCGCCAGCGCTTCGCTTTGCTACTAGCGCCAGCGCTTCGCTTCGCTACTAGCGCCAGCGCTTCGCTTTGCTACTAGCGCCAGCGCTTCGCTTTGCTACTAGCGCCAGCGCTTCGCTTTGCTACTAGCGCCAGCGCTTCGCTTTGCTACTAGCGCCAGCGCTTCGCTTTGCTACTAGCGCCAGCGCTTCGCTTTGCTACTAGCGCCAGCGCTTCGCTTTGCTACTAGCGCCAGCGCTTCGCTTTGCTACTAGCGCCAGCGCTTCGCTTCGCTACTAGCGCCAGCGCTTCGCTTTGCTACTAGCGCCAGCGGTTCGCTCGCTACTAGCGCCAGCGCTACGCTTCGCTACTAGGGCCAGCGCATCGCTTTGCTACTAGCGCCAGCGCTTCGCTTTGCTACTAGCGCCAGCGCTTCGCTTTGCTACTAGCGCCAGCGCTTCGCTTTGCTACTAGCGCCAGCGCTTCGCTTTGCTACTAGCGCCAGCGCTTCGCTTCGCTACTAGCGCCAGCGCTTCGCTTCGCTACTATCGCCAGCGCTTCGCTTCGCTACTATCGCCAGCGCTTCGCTTCGCTACTATCGCCAGCGCTTCGCTTCGCTACTATCGCCAGCGCTTCGCTTCGCTACTATCGCCAGCGCTTCGCTTCGCTACTAGCGCCAGCGCTTCACTTCGCTATTAGCGCGAGCGCGTCGCTTTGCTACTAGCGCCAGCGCTTCGCTTTGCTACTAGCGCCAGCGCTTCGCTTTGCTACTAGCGCCAGCGCTTCGCTTTGCTACTAGCGCCAGCGCTTCGCTTTGCTACTAGCGCCAGCGCTTCGCTTTGCTACTAGCGCCAGCGCTTCGCTTTGCTACTAGCGCCAGCGCTTCGCTTTGCTACTAGCGCCAGCGCTTCGCTTTGCTACTAGCGCCAGCGCTTCGCTTTGCTACTAGCGCCAGCGCCATCGCTTCGCTACTATTGCCAGCGCTGTGCTTCACTACTATCGCCAGCGCTTCGCTTCGCTACTAGCGCCAGCGCTTCGCTTTGCTACTAGCGCCAGCGCTACGCTTCGCTACTAGCGCCAGCGCTACGCTTCGCTACTAGCGCCAGCGCTTCGCTTTGCTACTAGCGCCAGCGCTTCGCTTCGCTACTAGCGCCAGCGCTTCGCTTTGCTACTAGCGCCAGCGGTTCGCTCGCTACTAGCGCCAGCGCTACGCTTCGCTACTAGGGCCAGCGCTTCGCTACTATCACCAGCGCTTCGCTTCGCTACTATCGCCAGCGCTTCGCTTCGCTACTATCGCCAGCGCTTCGCTTCGCTACTATCGCCATCGCTTCGCTACTATCGCCATCGCTTCGCTACTATCGCCATCGCTTCGCTACTATCGCCACCGCTTCGCTTCGCTACTATCGCCACCGCTTCGCTTCGCTACTATCGCCATCTCTTCGCTTCTCTACTATCGCCATCTCTTCGCTCCTAGCGCCAGCGCTTCGCTTCCTTTCGCTACTAGCGCCAGCGGTTCGCTTCTTTTCGCTACAAGCGCCACCGATTCACTTCCTTTCTCTACTAGCGCCAGTGCCGCGCTTCGGTAATTTCGCCAGCGCCCCGCTTCGCTACCAGCGCCAGCGCCCCGCTTCGCTACTAGCGCCAGCGCCCCGCTTCGCTACTAGCGCCGGCGCCCCGCTTCGCTACTAACGCCGGCGCCCCGCTTCGCTACTAGCGCCGGCGCCTCGGTTCGCTACTAGCGCCAGCGCTTCGGTAATTTCGCCAGCGCTTCGCTACTTTCACTAGGGTTCCGTTTATATATATTTGCCAGAGCCACTGGAGAAAATTAACCAATAGACGGTAAAATCTTTCGTGAGAAGAAAGATGGATGTGTTGGCATTGAGTGAAACTAAGTTGAAAGGGAGGGGCGAGTGTGAGTTTGGGAGTGTAGTTGGGAGGTTCTCAGGGGTGAAGAGAGGGCGAGGGAGAGAAGGGGTGGCTATACTAGTAAGTGAAGAGATAGGTAATCGTGTAGTTTAGTGGAAGGAGGTTTCTTCAAGGATAATGTGGATGAAGGTAAAGCTGGGAAGGGAGATGTGGGTTTTTGTAAGTCCACATGGCCTTGGTAGTGAGAAGAGTGTAGAAGAAAGGGAGGCTTTTTGGATGGATTTAAAAGAGTACATACAGGGATTAGGAAGAAATGTCAATGTAGTTGGGAGACCTTAATGCTAGGGTAGGAAATGAACCAAGAGACGGAGCGATTGGGAAGTATGGTGTTCTAGGAAAAAATCGTGGGGAAGAGTTGATGGAGATGTGCCTCGAAAGAGAACTGATGATAGCAAATATAGTGTTTAGGAAGAAATTCAAGCATAAGTACACATGGAAGAGAGTGGTTGATGGAAGGGTGGTAGATCGTTAATGGACTATATAAGAATAACCAGGAGTATAGTAGGAAGAGTTAAGGATGTACATGTTCTAAGGGGAGAAAGTGGGGGAATATCAGATCACTTTATGGTGGAAGGTAAGTTGAGAGTGGAGGATAGGTGGAGAAAGAGGAAAATGGCAGAAGGTAGGGAGTTATTTAGAGTGAACTACTTAAATGAAAAAGAAAAGGAGGAGTATAAGAAGCTGAAAGAGAAGTGGGAGGGAGTGAAGGATAGAATAGTACTAGGAGTGAAGGAGGAATGGGGATGATTCAAGGAGGGAGTCATAAGGTGTGCAAAGATGGTGTGTGGAACAAGGAGGGCGGGAGAAAATAGGAATGGTAGTGAGCGGTGGGATGAGGAAGCAAAAAAGGATGTAGAAGTGAAGAAAGAGGTTTTCATAGATTGGTTACAAATTAGGACGAAGGAATCATATGAGAGGTACAAGGTAAAGAGAAAGGAAGTTAAGCATAAGATAAAGGAGGCAAACGGGAGTGCAGATGTGTAATGGGGTAAGGGTATTACAGAAAAAAATTAAAGTAATAAATAAAATGTTTTGTAAAGAAATTAAGAGAGTAAGAGGAGGCGAACCAAGTAGAGAGGAAAAGGTAAAAGGTGTAGATGGAGAGACGATAATGGAAGAGAAGGCAGTGAGAGGAAGGTGGGCAGAGTATTTTAGGGAGTTGCTAAATGTGAAGGAGAATATAGAGGGAAAGGTTATTGCAGTGGGAAGCGCTAAGAAAATTACAGTGATGAGTGAGGAAAATGGAGGAGAAATAAGGAAAGATGAAGTGAAGGCAGCTGTTAAGATGAGAGCAGGTAAGGCACCTGGGTTGGATGGATGCCATGCAGAATGTCTGAAGAAAGGAGGTACAGTGATGATGGACAGGCTGGTGAGGTTATTTAATGTTTGTTTAAGAGAGGGTAGAGTACCGGATGACTGGAGGAGTGCCTGTATAATTCCACTTTACAAGGGAAAAGATTAGGAGAGGAACAAGAGTAATTGGTGAGGAATAGTGTGGATTTAAGACAGGTAGAGGTTGTGTAGATCAGATCTTTGTGGTAAGACAGATATGTGAGAAAGCTATAGGAAAGGGGAAGGATGTTTTTGGGGCTTTTATGGATCTGGAAAAGGCTTATGATAGGGTAGACAGAAAGGCACTGTGGGAGGTTATGCAGATATACGGGATAGGAGGAAAGCTTCTGGGAGCTGTCAAGAGTTTTTATGAGAGTAGTAGAGCTTGTGTCAGGATTAGAAATGGAGAGAGTGAGTGGTTCGAGGTAAAGGTGGGACTTCGTCAAGGATGCGTTATGTCGCCCTGGCTGTTCAACTTATACATGGATGGGGTGGTGCGAGAGGTAAATGCAAGGGTAGTGGGAAAGGGATTAGAGATGGTTAAAGAAAATGGAGAAAGGTGGGAGGTGAGCCAGCTGTTGTTTGCGGACGACACTGCGCTTGTGGCAGGATCGGAAGAGGGATTGAGGAAGTTGGTGGCAGAGTTTGGGAGAGTATGTGATAGAAGAAAGCTAAAGATAAATGTGGGTAAAAGTAAGGTGATGAGATGTACAAGGGGTGAAAGTGGCAGTAGACTGGAAGTGAGCATTAAGGGAGAGCGACTGGAGGAAGTGGATAGTTTTAGATACTTGGGTGCAAATGTGGGAGGAAAAGGTGGAGTGAAGGTGGAGGTAGAATGTAGATTGAGAGAAGCGAGTAAATGCCTTGGTGGATTAAAGAGTGTAATGAGGAATAGACATTTGGGAATGGATGCTAAGAGGAGACTGTATGAAGGAGTGATTGTCCCAACAGCACTGTATGGGGCAGAAACATGGAACATAAGAGAAGAAGAGAGAAGGAGTTTGAATCTGTTTGAGATGAGGTGTCTGAGAAGTATGATGGGGGTTACTAGGCTAGATAGAGTGAGAAATGAGGAGGTGAGGAGGAGAACAGGGGTGGAAAAGGAGCTGGGAGATAGGTTGATGAAAGAATATTAGGATGGTTTGGACACATGGAAAGAATGAGTGAAGAAAGACTAGTAAAAGAGATATGGAAGGCAGATGTGGAGGGAGTGAACATGAGGGGACGTCCTAGGATGAGATGGATGGATGGGGTGAAGGGGGCTTTGGGGAAGAGGGGAATGTCTGTTGAGGAAGGACGGGAGAGGACAGAAGACAGGGGTGAATGGAGAATGGTTGTATATGGATGATGTTGTGATTGCATGAGGTGGAATGGGCGGGGAGGTGGGGGTGAGGTAGTATGTGTGAGCAAAATTTGACGCAGCCCGAAGGGATTTCTCCCCGTCCTCTCCTTTTATGCAAGGGGGGTCGCCGATTTAATGAAGCGGCCTTGCTGTGGATGTGCTGTGTCTTGCGACACTGCTTCTGACCCAGGGCAGTGGGCAAGGTGCAGGGATGACCCGTCATCCAGGAGGTGCTGAGATAAGAGGGAGGGTGGGAGGGGTGTGGAGTGTATTCATGGATGGAATGGGTGGGAATGATTTTATGCCTTTCCCTTTTTGGCTACCTCCCTTGTAAGGGGGAAAAAGCCTTGGTATATATATGTATGTATGTATGTACAAGGGAAAAGGAGACAAGTGTGAGTGTAGTAGTTTCAGAGGGATCAGCTTGTTAAGTGTAGTTGGGAAGGCTTATGGGAGGGTCTTGATTGAGAGGATTAGGAGAGGAACAGAAGGAGTAATTGGTGAGGAATAGTATGGGATTAGGACAGGTAGGGGTTGTGTAGATCAGATTTTTGTGGTAAGACATATGTAAGAAACCTTTTGGGCTTTTATGGATTTGCAAAAGGCTTATGAGAGGGTAGACAGGGAGGCACTGTGGGAGGTACTGCAGATATATGGGATAGGAGGAAAGCTGTTAAGAGCAGTCAAAAGTTTTCACGGGAGTAGTAGAGCTTGTGTTATGATTAGAAATGGAGAGAGTAGTTTGATGTAAAGGTGGGACTTCGTCAAGGATGTGTTATGTCACCCTGACTGTTCAATTTATACATGGATGGGGTGGTGCGAGAGATGAATGCAAGGGTAGGGGGTCAGGGATTGGTGACGGTTAAAGAAAATGGAGAAAAGTGAGAGATAGGCCAGTTGTTGTTTGCTGACGACATGCACTTGTAGCAGGATCAGAGGACAGAGGAAGGAATGAGGAAGTTAGTGATAGAGTTTGGGAAGGTGTGCGAAAGAAGGAAGTTGAAGATAAATGTGGGTAAAAGTAAGGTGATGAGATGTACAAGGGGAGAAAGTGGCAGCAGACTGGAAGTGAGTATTAACCCATTCAACTCCGATGACAAGATGTCTTGTCATTTGGTCAAATAAAACAAAAAATCATAATAAAACAACAAAATGTTTGATGATCAAACAGCACCAGAAAAATATGACGTCATCAGTCCTCCTCCTCGAGGAGTACTGATGACGTCATATTTTTCTGGTGCTGTTTGATCATCAAACATTTTGTTGTTTTATTTTGATTTTTTGTTTTATTTGACCAAATGACAAGACGTCTTGTCATCGGAGTTGTTTGGGTTAAGGGAGACTTGAGAAAGTGGATAGTTTTAGATACTTGAGTGCCAATGTGGCAGGAAAGGGAGGAGTCGGGGTGGAGGTAGAATGTAGATTAAGAGAAGCAAGTAAATACCTTGATGGATTAAAAAGCGTAATGAGAAAGACATTTGGTAATAGATGCCAAGGAGATTATATGAAGGAGTGATTGTGCCGACACCACTGTACAGGGCAGAAACATGGAGCATAAGAGAGGTGCTAAGAGGGAGGGAAGAGGGTAGAGGGGAGTGGAGTATGTAGGGGATGGAATGGGTGGGAGTGGTTTCTATGTCATGTAGGGGGGGGGAAAGCCTTTGGTATATGTATGTACTACATCTTCAGGCAATTTATAGAAAATACAGTCTGAGGGGAATCGTCTCATGACTAATTCTGTGATCAATTTGTCACATTTGAAATAACAATGAGTTAAATTCATATTTTTGTTATATGCACCAGAAATAAGACAATATTCAATTGCATTTATTTCCAAGAAGTTTTTATATTTCGCTAAAATCTTGTTACCCCCTCGCAAAATATAAAAACGTCTTAGAAAAAAAAATGTGAATGAATCGTGCCTTATTTCTGGTACATCTAACAAAATATGAACTTATGGTTATTTTAAATGTGACAAATTGATCACAGAATTAGTCATGAGACAATCCCACCCCCAGACTGAGACAATTCCCCCAGACTGAGACAATTCCCCCCAGACTGAGACAATTCCCCCCAGACTGAGACAATTCCCCCCAGACTGAGACAATTCCCCCCAGACTGATCATCCAAGGGAACGAGGCACGGGGAGAGTCGGAGGGTCAGTTTGGTTACAAATTTCCACATCCCTTGTTCTTGTGTTGACGTTTGTATAAAAAAAACTCTTGTAATCCCTATTTTCTGTATTTTGTCTGAAGATGTAATATAAGAACGATCTTACCTTCTACTGCTTAATTTTCTTCAGTGGTTCTTCTTGTATTTTGTTTCCTACGGCGAAGTAAGGTTCCCGCATAAATATTTGTGTATTTATTTAAGTACATGTATATATATATATATATATATATATATATATATATATATATATATATATACCACTGTACATAAATATTTACAAGTTTATATTTTTGCTTATTTGCTTATTCATCTGTTCATATATCTAATTATTCATTAACTCATTTATCTAATTTAAAGTTTCCATTTCATTTCGTTTTCCCTTTTATTTCGTCTTATCTATTTTGATTTCTCACTTATCTTATTTTGTAATTCATTTGTTGAGGCAGTGTATAGCGGCTTCTTAAAGATTGTTTCATCAAAGGCAACCCTTGCTGACTGTGGATTTGGTGTAGCAGGTCACGAAGAGGGAGAGTAAGAAGGAATGAGAGAGAGTGAGTGTTTGTGCACATATAAAGGAAGGCCATTGAGAGTAAAACCAGACATCTCACGGAAACCATGAGTATGAAATGGCAGGAGAATGGAAACAGCAAGACCCTTCTGAGGAAGAAGAGAAAAAGAATGAAAAAAGAGAAAGAAGAAAAAGAGGGAAGAAAGGGAGAAAGGCAAAAGAGGAGAAGAATGAGAAAGAGAAAGAAGAAAAAGGAGAAGAAGAAGAAAAAAAAAGGAGGAGAAGAAGAAAAAGAAAAAAAGGAGGAGGTGAAGAGGAAGAAAAAGGAGAAGATTAAGAAAAAGGAGAAAAAAAAATGAGAAGAAAAATGAGGAGAAGAAAAAAAATGAGGAGAAGAAGACGAAAAAGAGAAGAGGAAGAAGAAGAAAAAGGAGGAGGAGAAGAAGAAAAAAAGGAGGAGAAGAAGAAGACGAAAAAGGAGGAGAGGAGGAAGAAGAAGAAGAAAAAGTAGGAGAAGAAGAAGAAAAAAAGGAGGAGAAGGAGAAGAAAAAGTAGGAGAAGAAGAAGAAGAAGAAGAAAAAGTAGGAGAAGAAGAAGAAGAAAAAGTAGGAGAAGAAGAAGAAGAAAAAGTAGGAGAAGAAGAAGAAGAAAAAGTAGGAGAAGAAGAAGAAGAAGAAGAAAAAGTAGGAGAAGAAGAAGAAGAAGTAGGAGGAGAAGTAGGAGGAGAAGAAGAAGAAGAAGGAGGAGGAAAAGAGGAAGAAGAAAAAGGAGAAGAAGAAAAAGGAGGAGGAGAAGAAGAAGAAGAAAAAATAGGAGAAGAAGAAAAAGGAGGAGAAGAAGAAGAAAAAAGAGGAGGAGAAGAAGAAAAAGTAGAAGGAGGAAGAGAAGAAGAAGAAAAAGAACAAGAAGAAGAAGATGGAGGGGATGCAGCAGAAGGTGGAGAAGTGGTAGGAGAGGGAGGAAGAGGAGGAGGAGGAGTAAGAACAGAAGGAGGAGGAAGAGCAGGAGGGGGAGAAGAAGAAATAACAGAAGGAGAAGGAAGAGGAAGAAGGAGAAGAGGAAGAGGTGAAGGGAAAGGAATCAGACGTAGGTTCTTGAAAGAGGGACTTGTGCACCAGATCCGAATCCGTCAGAGGTGCTGAGAAAGACCGTACAAGAGATGAAAATGCATCCACAGCGGTGAGTAAAAGTTGGTCTGGACAAAATGAACGAAGAAATATACCTGGCAAACAGACCCACAACGGCTCTATCTTGTTTGTTGAGTCAACAAGCCGGAGAAAGGTAAGAAGGCGTTGGTGGTGCAAGAAGAGAGGGCAAAGAGGGAGCCAAACCAACCCGGCTGGCTCAAAGTGAGGTGGGTTGGCTCTGGTTTGAGGTGAGGCGAGGTTGGGTTAGGTTAGGATAGGTTGGTTAGATTGAGGTTAGATTAGGTTAGGTTAGTGCCTTTGGGGTGAGATGAGGTCAGTC
>NC_134796.1:57656569-57666569 GCF_046742065.1 Oratosquilla oratoria
ATTTAGGTCAGATGGTGAGTGACGAAAGATCATGATAATGAAATAAAAAGGCGTAATGCAATTGGTTGAAAGTGTTTGGTAAGTATAATAAGATATTGAGAGGCTCTCTACCTTTATGTTTGAAACGTGAAGTTTACAATCAATGCATTCTGCCAGCAATAATGTATGGGTGTGAAACTTGAAAGCTGATGAAGACGATGGAAACAAAGATAATGACTGCAGACAGTAGAATGGAGAGATCAATGGTGGGAATAAATATGAGAGACCGAAAGTTGGGTGAGAGAGCAGAGAAGAGTGAAAAATATAGTGGAGACGGTAGGAGAGAGGAAATGGAATTGGGCAGGTAAGTTAATGCGACCGACTGATGAGCGATGGAGCAAGTGTGTTACTGAGTGTACTCTCTAACCTGTGGTCTTCTGAGAGGGTTCTTACGTTGTAAGTATAGATCTTCATTTACTTCATGTTGTTTAATGTCCAAGACTAGGATATGCTTGGACGGTGCTTACTCACCTTCGGTGGCACACTGACCGTAAGCACATTAGACAATGCGGTTGGACCTTTAGAAGATGATGATCCAACAGGAACGCCAGGTTTTCTTTTAGTTGTGCAATTCATGGTTCTTATGAAAGAATTTTGGCAGTAATCTTACCACCCTGCCAACTGGTATCTGGTGAGATATTCCTCTGAAGGTGGAGCCCCATATATCTATAGGGTACCTAATGGTCCACGCCGTCGTTATCACGCTACCCCATATATCTATGAGGAAATTCCCTGTTCGCCATCAGGGACGTAACAGTTAGCAGTGGCTCCTGCGACTGTATGTTTGAGCTGCTCTTAGTCTTATCTTTCTTATAAAACCTGTTTGATATGGGTAACCCTGTACATATTCCCACTCTATCGACATAGCTTTTGTAATCATTAAGATTCTCAAGCCTATCCATTATATTATATATATATATATATATATATATATATATATATATATGTATATATGTATATATATATATATATATATATATATATGTATATATATATATATATATGTATATATATATATATATATATGTATATATATATATACATAAATGAATATATATATATATATATATATATATGTATATATGTATATATATATATATATATATATGTGAAGCTATGAGAAGACATTTGTACAATTTTATCAGCATCCATGGAAACCCCCTCACCAGACAACAATTGGAAACGCAAACATTCATTCTTTACCACGAACAAGATAGGAAGAGATTATGGATGGCTGAATCAGTTTTTATTCGTTCAGATAAACCATCCATTAACATACTACAACCAGAACTTTCATTTCTCTCTACGAGGATATCTTACCAGCAACCTACGGGCATCTCGATGGCGCTCCATTGGTAGCAACGACCGACATCCTCTTCCAGGGATTCTTCGTGGTTACAAAAACCCACCCGTCACACTCAATGCTATATTACTGTTCTTGTATTCACATGATCATATATTGTGTAACTTCTGAAGATGACTCCTCTTTAGGTCGAAAGACGTCCCGAGTAAAGCAACATATACCTTGGCCTTAGCTCTCTCATACGATGTATTAAGAGTTCTTCAAACAAATTGAATAATTCTACCACTGCTGTAGACTTCAGCGGCTCCTGCATTCAAAATGGTCTCCTCCCCCGCAATATATATATATATATATATATATATATATGCGTGCGTGTATGTGTGTGTGCGTGCGTGTATATATATATATATATATATATATATATATATATATATATATATATATATAATATATGCGTGCGTGTATGTGTATGTTGCG
Source organism: Oratosquilla oratoria (assembly GCF_046742065.1). NCBI lineage: Eukaryota > Metazoa > Arthropoda > Malacostraca > Stomatopoda > Squillidae > Oratosquilla > Oratosquilla oratoria. Next base: position 57,658,389 of record NC_134796.1, read on the forward strand.
TACGTGCGTGTATGTATATATATATATATATATATATATATATATATATATATATATATATTTGTCCGGATTTTTTGGGGGAAAATAGAAGAAATTGTGGTAAGGAATGCTAAGAATGGAAAATCACCTGGTCGCAGAAAGAATCAACACACAAGTCATTTTAAGTATTGATATAGTTAATTGTGTGTTTTTTAATTATTATCTTTACTGATGTAATGTCATGTACAAAAAAGGAGGGTACAAAAACTTACCACGTTAAACCGTGAAGGCTCCTTATGAAATTTAGAATAACAAACGACCCGATGAGTACTTGCTCCCCAACCTCAAAATCTTTGGCAAATGTAGCGGAAAAAGAAGATAAGAGCAAAGAAAGTAAACTGGCAGAGGACCCGGAGGCAAGACCCAGACATAGAAGAAACCGAATGAACCGAAACGAACAAACGAACGAGAGAGAGAGGAATATTGTACAAAATAGACGGAAAATAAAGCTGGAAGACGTAAAAAATTGAATACGTGTAATGGATTCAAGGAAGAGATAGTAATGTAAGAAATATTCCCGGAGGAAAATGACAATAACGATAATGACAATCCCGGAAAACAACAGACCCGTTATGTCGATGAAGGGGATAATTTTTTATATGTAATTTTGTTTGCTGCCAGACAATTTTATTAAGCTGAGGGAAATATCCCATTGAAGAAATATTCTGCCAAATGTTCCAGGCAACAGGCTTGTAAAACTTTTTTTTTTCTCATCATAATTCGATTTAATATTTTTGAAATTTATCAGTTGTAAAGAAGTATTCTTCCAAATGTTCGTAAAACTTAATTTGCTCATCGTTGTTCGGTTTAGTATTTTTCAAATTATCGATTATATAGAAGTATTCTGCTAGATGATTTAGTCAGCAGTCTCATGAAAAATTTCTTTATATTTTGTAATTTCTTTAATTATTTAACGCATCAGCCTTGAATCCAGGCGTTTTGTTAGATGCTTGAGAGTGTTGCTCGATCCTCAGATGGAACGAGGATTTTTTCAAAAAGACCGAAAGTATCATAGGAGAACTCTCCCCAGTAATTTTTCTTCGATGCTTGAGAGTGTTGCTCGATCCTCAGATGGAACGAGGATTTTTTCAAAAAGACCGAAAGTATCATAGGAGAACTCTCCCCAGTAATTTTCTTCCTGCATTTCGGAAGTCATCTCCAATTGAAGTGCGGTAGACCAGACCTCAAAGTCTAGGTCTACGATGAGGGCCCTTCGCCAAGGATTTCGACCAGTGAGGAGCTTGAAGAGAATAATACCGCACGACCATGTATCGGCCTGTTCTCCCTTGTAGTGTCTCTTGAAGACTTCGGGAGCTCTGTAGGCCATAGTTCCGCACTCGCAGGTAAGGTATTCCCCTCGACGAACTCACAAGCGAGACCGAAGTCACCGATCTTGACAACGTCGGAATTAGACAGAAGAAGATTTTCGGGCTTCAGGTCTCGGTGAGTGATGTGAAGCGAGTGGAGGTATCTGGTTCCTGCGATGAGCTGGACGAAGTATGCACGAGCGGTCTCTTCGGGCAATCCAGTGGCACCGATCCTATTGTGCACTGTGTCGCCGCTGGCATACTCGAGGTAAATGTGAATATATTCTTCATCGCTGTTTTCGCCAAAGAAGCCGATAACGTTCTCGTGATCGAGTTTCTCGTGAATTTCGACTTCTTGATGCTGGCTTTCAAAGCGATGGATCTTGACTGATTTTCTTGCACAGTGAAGACCTGAAGAGATGTCTTCTACAAGCTCAACGGATCAAAATCCGCCTTTTCCAATGGGTTCTGGATAACGTTATCCTCGGAATTTTTAAGTTTCTTGTTTAAATGTGAAAATTTATTTTCGGAATCTGAAAATTTGCGTTTGTTGATGGAGATTTCAACCTTGATAATTTCCTCTTCGATGTTGAGAATGTTTCCAGAGTCTCCTACTGCGAATTCGAAATCCTTGGCGAAGTCTCTTGAAGTCCTGTGTCCCTGGCTGGAGTTGGCTATCACGTCTTGAAGATCACCTGTGTAACTGGAGAGGCTGTTGAGCTGCATATCCACAAAATATATAAACTCATTTCCCATAGATACTTCATACACTTCAACCTCACAGACAACCTAGATATGGAATATGTTCAAGAAGGTACGCAGTGCTTTTGAAGGAAACATGGACATTCATTTTGAAAAAAGAGAAAATCAACCAATCAGACAATTATCCTATAGGCAAGAAAGAGAGAGAGGTAAAGGAGAAAAGAAAGAAGAGAGGAGAGATAGAGAGGGAAAGAGAGAGAGAAAGAGAGAGAAGGGGAGGGAGAGAGAGACAGAGAGAGAGAGAGAGAAGGGCGGAAGGAGGGAGACACCCCCCCCCAAAAAAAAAAAAATGTAGCGAAGAAAAAGAAAGAAAAAAAGATAAAACATCAGTGGTCTCGGAAAGAGAACCCATAAAGTGAAGAAACAGCCCCCCCTAAAAAAAAAAAAAAAGTAGCGTGACAACCCAATTCTACCTAGTCAAGCGAAACCGAGGGCAAAGGTGACCAGCGATGGCGGTGACCGCCCGGAAAAGCTCTCGAGATAGATTTGGAGGAAGAATGAACGGTTTCGGCACAGTGGCGCGGCTGAAGTTTGGAGATGAAATTTGAAGTGAGGAGCATGGCCAGTGTGGAATTTCAACAAATGGGAGGCGGGAGTGGACCGTTCCAGATAACACGAACTGATGTGGCAGCCGGTGGACTGAGAGGAATGAAGGTGGAGTGAAAGGTGGAGTAATGAAAGTGGACAATTGCAGTTGAAACGTATTTGGGTATCATAGATTAAACCTTTCGACCACTATTTCTCGAACTTTCTTTTGGGCATATATATATATATATATATTTATATATACATACATATATATATATATATATATATATATATATATATATATATAGTATACATGCATATACATATATATATATATACATATATATATATATATACAGTATATATATATATATTTACACATGCACATATATATATATATGAATAGATTTAAAGACAGGTGAGGACGTGGGTACAGGAAGAGTCGGTGAAGATGTGCTGGAACCTTTAATTGCTTTAGTGTTTGGACCATACACACACACACACACACACACACACACACAATTATATATTATATATATGTACATGTATACACTATATACATAGTATATATGTACATGTATATTACATACACACACGCACACACACAGTTGGACTGAAAAGGTTCATGAACACACGTACCTTGTATCTAATTTGAAAGGAGACAAAAAGGAGTCACCAAAGAAAAGAGAAAAGGACGAAATGAAAACGAGAAAATTTGAGGACACCTCAGTTCTTGTTTATTCCTTTCCACATCTCCATCTCGCCCTCGTTCTTCTGCTAGCCCTTCTTTGGGCAAAGAAGCTCGAATAACTTTCAATTCCTTTATCCATATCATTAATATACAAATAGCGATTTAAAATGCTTGTTCATAATTTCTGCCATTTCTATTTCCTCTGCGGATTCAAATCCTCCTTGTCGTAGTTTCTCTAATTCTTGTTTGTTTTTCAGTTTGTTGTTTACAAATCTGTAAAATAGTTTTGGTTGATCTTTACATTTTTCTATGACATCTTTTTCGTATTTTCCCTTTTCTTCTCTGCACACTTGTACATATTTATTTCTATAGTATATATTTTCCATTTTTCAGGTCTTTTGTCTTTTTTCAAATTTTATCCAAGCTTTATCCCTTTTGTCTTTTAACTCGCTACATCTTTTGCTGCACCAACACTTTACATTTTTTTTTTTTTTTTTTTTTGGCTTTTGTCTTGGAAAATACTTTTCCACTCCTTTATAATTTTTTGTCAAAATATTCCATTTCTCTTCTACTGTTGTTTCCTCCTTGTGTATTCTTTCCCAGTCTGCTTTTTGAAAGAATTCTCTTATTTTTTTTTTTATACATCAATCTTCCCTTTCTATATTGTTCGTTTTTTCATGTATTTTTCCTCATTTTGTTCCAGTTCAACCAATATGTGGTCACTTTTACTTATTGGTGTCTTATATTCAATCTTGTCCACTATTTTGGGTTCTGATGTGATTATTAGGTCCAGTCTCGATGGTTCTTCCTCATTTCTATACCTAGTATTCTCTTGTATCCATTGCGTCATTGTATGTTCTATAATCATATCAAGTAGTACATTTCCCCATAGGTCGTCTCCACCCTTCACTGTCATCTCTTCCCAGCAGATTTCTTTACAATTAAAGTCACCCATTATAAATATTCTTCCTCCATCTTCCTGTATCTTATTTAGTGTTATCCTTGTGTCTTCTAACATATTTTTGTGTTCTCTCTCTTCCCACGAAGCCGTTTTAGGAGACATAATTTACTACAAACTTCCTGCTCTTCCCATCCTTGTCTTCCACTTCCATCATAATCATCTCTACTCTATTCTTTCCATATGTGACATTCCTCACATTTATATCCTTCTTAGTCAGAAACATAACTCCACCCCCTTGTTTTACCTGTTTCTAATCCAATAATTATATGCACCATGTACTACACTGTTGGGTGGTAGTGGACCTTTCAATTTTGTCTCTACTATTCCCATTATGTCCAGTTCTTTTTCCTTCAGGTAATTATTCAGTTCATTCAAGCCTGTTATTAAGCCATCTATATTTGTGTAAGACACTTTTAATTTTCTGCTACTTCCATCGTGTTTTCTGTTTCCCTTCTGTTTTTCTCTACTTTGAACCTTTTCCTCACTTTCATATTCACTACTCTCCAATAGAATTTCTCTTTTTCTGACTGTTTTCTCGCTTTTTTTCCTTAGCTTCTAGTCTTTTTGTTTTCTCATCCTCTCTTTCCTCTTCATTCATTTATCTTTTTATCCACACATGGTTATATTGCTCACTGACTGTTAGTTTCCCTATTTTTGCTAAGATATTCTCTGCTGTCGCTTGTGACCTGAATTTAACCTTAATTGGTCTGGTCTTATCTGTATTGTATTTCCCTAGTCTATATATTTCTTCTATTTGTTTCCCTGTTTCTGGTTCATCTTCTTGAACTACTTCTAATATATTATTTACTTTTTCCTTTTCCTCCTTTATTCTTGTAGTCCTATTTGGATTATAGTTCTCTTCCATCCCTAATATAATTATACATTTCTTTTTATCTGCTAAGTCTCTTACTATATTCTCCTTCTCCTTCATCACTTTAATAAATGTGTCCTTAGTTTGTTCTTTCATCTGCTGTTTCATTATATCTATAAATTCCATTTTATTGTTCTCTTGTACTTTTTTCCAACAACTTACCTCTTTTGCTATGGAGTCTTTATTCTCTTTATCATTCCTCTTTAATTCTTCATTCTCATCCTTTACTTCTCTTAACTGTCTTTTTAGTTCTTCTATTTCTTTAGTTAAGTTTTGATTCTCCTTCTTTAGTTTTTCCGATTTATCAACTCTTTGGGTAACTGGTGTTAATTGGTTAAACCTAACCTCCCATGCTTCGTTTTTTTTTTTTTTTTTTTTTTAGTTTCTCCTCCAGATTTACTAGTCTCGGTAGGTTGTCACCTACTCCCTCATTAAATCCATAAAAGCAGTTATCTTCTCTTTCCATTGATCTACTATTATCTATATTTCTGCTTTTGACATTTCTGCTTCCTTGTTCTTCCTCGTCCCCTTCATCATTTCCTTCCATTTTCCTCAGTAATCCCTCTCTTTCACCTTTTTCTTCGCCTTTCTACTACACCACAAGCTTTCCCATTCCCTACTAATACAACAAAGGTACTCCGTCATTGTTGAGATCGATGAAATTTGTGAAAGAATTATCAAAACAACATGGGTAAGGCATTTGGAAAAAAACAACGTACTAAATCCAAGGCAATTTGGATTCAGACAAGGACGACCATGTGTCACAAACTTAATGTGTTTCTATTCAAGGCTAATAGATGTAATACAAGAAAGAGATGGATGGGCTGATTGTGCATTTCTAGACCTGAAAAAAGCTTTTGATAAGGTGCCACATAAGAAATTTCTAAAGAAATTAGAAACTGCAAGAGGAATACAGGGCAAACTACTAAAGTAGATGGAAGACTTCTTGCATGAAAGCAAAATGAGAGTGATGAAAAGAGACACTAATTGGGATGAAGTGATTAGTGGAGTTCTACAAGGAACAGTTCTGGCCCCAATAATGTTTGCTATATATATTAATGATGTGGATGAAGGCATTGAAAGTCATATGAGCTTCTTTACGGACGATGCAAAATTGTTGAAAAAAGTGAACACTAAAGAAGATAGCGAGTCGCTACAGAGTGATCTCAATAAAGTATGGGAATGGAGTAGGAAGTGGGAGATGGAATTCAATATTACAAAGTGTAGTATAATGGAATTTGGAAGAAGCAAAAAAAAAAAAAAAAAAGAATAGTGGGATCATATAAATTGGGAGAGGAAGAAATTAAAAAAGTAGAAAATAAGAAGGACCTGGGAGTTATTATTATGAATAATATGTCCCCTGAGAAACATATAAACAAATTTTTTGGAGAAACTTATAATTTAATAAGAACAATCAAAGTGGCATTTACATACCTGGACGAAGAAATGTCGAATATAATACTGGTCACTTTGATAAGACCAAGATTGGAGTATGCAGCGACGACATGATCACCATGTACAAAAAATATATATATATAACAAAACTTGAAAGAATACAAAGAGCAATTACGAAATTGTCACCAACACTCTCAGAAATATCATATGAAGAGAAACTAGCTAAACTTAAGCTACAGACATAAGCGCAAAGAAGAGAGACAGGAGACTTGATATCTATTCTTAGAATCATGAAAGACAGAAATTATTGATAGAGAGGATCTAATAAAATGGGATAGTAGAGATACAAGAGGACATGGAAAGAAAATCAAGAAAGACGGTTATAGAAGAGACCTAAAAAAGAACAGCTTTCCCCACAGGGTAATAGACGTTTGGAACACGTTAGATGAGAATGTGGTGTGTGCAAAAACGATACACGAATTTAAAAACAGTCTAGATAAAACGAGATATGAAGACGGGACATCACGAGCATAGCTCCCCTTCCCGTAAAATACTAGGTAAATACATATATATACATATATATATACATATATATATATATATATATATATGTATATATACATATATATATATATATACTGTATATATGTATTTACCTACAACTAGATAAATACACACACATATATGCAGCCAATACACCGTCTAGGGTATTGGCTGCATGTTATTGTGGCAAAGTACCATGCAGTTGATACTTTAGGGTCTATATGGGGCGCCCCTACGGACCAGAGCCACACATCATTTTGTCTGTGATAGAGGAAAACTCTGTTCATAGATAAATGATGACACTTTTATACTACGACTGTCCCTCCGTTATGCTGTCCCCCAACCCCTTGTTGTTGTCCTGTACCATTTCTCTGAGTATTAATTTTCTGTTTGCGCCGACCCTGTGGTGGGGGAAGAGAATGCTACCACCAAGTCTTTCCACTTGAGTCGTAAAAAACGACATAAAAAAACGGGACGGGGATGGGATTAGGAGTCCTACTACCTGTAGCCCCGAAAGGAGACATTCCTAAAAAGAAAAGAAAAGGCATAAGAGGGATTGGGAGTTTCCCAACCAGTACCCTAAGGTTTGGGTCTTTTAATGTGCGTGGATGTGGTACAGATGAAAGTAAAAGGGAAGAGATATGCAATATGTTTGTGAGAAGAAAGATGGATGTGCTGGCTTTGAGTGAAACTAAAATGAAAGGAAAGGGCAACTGTGAGTTTGGGAGTGTAGCTGGGAGGTACTCAGGAGTGAAGAGGGGACGAGGGAGAGAAGGGAAGGCTATACTAGTAAGTGAAGAGATAAGAATGCGGGTAGTGGAGTGGAAGGAGGTTTCGTCAAGGTTAATGTGGATGAAGGTGAAGCTGGGAAGGGAGATGTGGGTTTTTGTAAGTGCGTATGGACCTGGTAGTGAGAAGAGCGTAGAGGAAAGGGAGGCTTTTTGGGTAGATATAAATAAGTGCATAGAGGGATTAGGGAGAAATGTCAATGTAGTTGTATTGGGAGACCTTAATGCTAGGGTAGGAAATGAACCAATAGACGAAGTGATTGGGAAGTATGGAGTTCCGGGTAAAAATCGTAGTG
>NC_134796.1:57676569-57691569 GCF_046742065.1 Oratosquilla oratoria
TAATTCCGCTGTCTTCCAACATGTAGACAAGGAAGGCCATCATATGGATTGGAATGAGGCAAAGATTATCTTTAATTCAAAATGCAGTTTTAAAAGAAAAATAATAGAATCATCCCTGATTAACAAATTTCCAAATTTTAATATGTCATATGGACAGTGGTCACCTGACTGCATTACCACCTGGGCAGTCAACAAATTGTTACCATCGTTGGTGAAGGCGGGTGACCTGCCCCGCAAAGTACTAGATGCTACCTGAGTCCTACCCTTGTCCCTTATTTTTATTGTATATAAGACATGCCATTTGCTCTACCTTTCTGTATTCCACTGAAGAGGATCACAGTCCGTGATCGAAATATATGGATATCATCTATTTCATTTCTTCTTATCCAACACAGTGGGTTCTTGTTGAAAATGCCATCTTGTTAAGAAGAGCCATGTGCAGACAGGAACGGAGCTCCGTGGTGGCCAACGTCCAAGCCGATACAGCACCCCGTAACAGGTGATTTTAGTCTGTTAGATAAGGGTAGATTACATTATATGAGGTTAATTTAGAATAGGGTAGGTTAGGTTAAGTTAGGATAGGTTAGGTTAGATTATATTATGTTTGGTTAGGTTAATTTAGGTTACATTAGTTAGGTTTGGCTAGGTTAAGATAGGGAAAATTAGGTTAGTTTAGGTTAGGCTAGGTTAGGTTAGATTACGATAGGTTAAGTTAGGATAGGTTTGGTTAGATTATATTACGTTTGTTTAGGTTAATTTAGATTATGTTAGATTAGGTTAAGTAAGGTTAAAGTAGGATAAATTAGGTTAAGCTAAGCAAATACAAAAAATCCTTATTATAATATCCTTTCAATTGATATAAATGTAATAGAAGACAAACTAAAGAAGTCAAAAACAAAAACAAAACCATTGAACAAATCTAAATCTGTACATTTTTAAATTTCCTGCATCAAATCTAGTTTCAGGGAAAACACGGGATTACAATTTAACATATTTTTTTGTTTCATTAAGCTAAGAAATATTGCTCTACCGAAAAAATGCAAAACACAGAAATGAAATAAATACATGAAATATGAGAGAAAATTAGAAATCCCTTGAAATCAATGAATATATATATTTATTAATAACATCTTTCTTTGTTATCTTGTATGAAATAGAATATCAGCGACAAATGACTTGTTATTTCAGATAAGAAATAATATTAACTTATACTATTACATTAAATGAAAGGAAAGCATTTTCTTATAAAGGACTGTACTGACAGATAGAAATACTAAAACGTGTAAATGAATACACACACACACACACACACACACACACCTCGTGGTGCAGTGGTGTTTCTGGCTGCCACTACGGCGCGCGGTCCGAGTTCGAATCCCGCCCAGAGCTGAAATAATTTTAGTATCGCTGCGCTGCAGGTTGTTACTCCAACTCTCGTGGGCGGGGAGTTGGGAGTGTGTGTACGTGTAAGGTCACAGCATTACCCATAGATCGGTCATATATGAGCTCCGAGCTCTTTTTCGAGAGAGAAATAGCTGTCGATCACGAGTCCAATACGTGGTCCAAAACCATGGTGAATCACACACACACAGACACAGACACACACACACACGCACGCACGGTTTTGAGTCCCTTATTGTTTATTATGTATATAAATGACTTGGACAATGGGATTATTAGTTATGTTAGTGAGTTTGAAGACACTAAAATAGGACGCCATATCAGGTCAGGAAAAGACGTCGGGATACTGCAGGAAGATCTTAACAAATTGTTAACTTTGTCCATGAAATGGCAAATGGATTTCAATATTTCAATGTGCAGTGTGTTAGACGTAGGCTTACACAATCCAGAAAGCAGATATAGTTTAGATAACACCCTTTCAGAGAAAACAGAGTGCGAGACTTGGAAGTGTTAGTGAGTCCTGACCATAAATCCAGGAAACGGTGTAGTAGCGCCAGGAATAGAGCTAAGAGAGCATTATGTTTTATTGCTAGGACGATATGGAATTAAAGTGCAGAGGCAGTTATCAAACTCTATGCGGCGTTAGTTAGAACCATCCTTGACTACGCAGTACATTTTTAGTCTTCGTTCTATAGAATTTATATCAATTTACTAGAATCAGTACAGAGGAGAATGACCAAAATTATACATGGCCTCAAATTCTTATTTTACGAGGACAGGCTTAGGGGTGATCTAATAGAAGCATTCAAGTGGATCAAGGGTTTTAACAAGGATGATGTAGACAAAGTCATCATAGTAAGAAAACAGGGCAGGATTCGCAGTAATGGATTTGAATTAGGCAAATTTAGATTTAAGAAGGAAATAGGCAAGAACTGGTTTACCAATAGAGTGGTCAAAGAATGAAATAGAATAGCCATGTAGTGAGCGCTGAAACTATCGGTTGTTCCAAGAGGTTAGATAATTTTATGGGTGTTAACGGACATGGAACTGCCTAGTGTAGAGCTTATGGTCTCTTGTAGTCTCCACCGTTCTTATGTTCTTATATTCTTACACACACACACATACATATTCACACACACATCCTTATGTACAAGCATACAAACGCACAGAAACAAGCGCCCATAGCATGTGCGTAAACAGTGAAAATATTTATTATTTTTTTTTTTTATGATAAACCCCTACATCAAACATGAATCCTTAAAAGGGCAGTGGTGACTGCCATTTACCCAAGCAAATGGGAGACTCTTCTCATATTTCATTTGACATGTTGCCCAAGATCAATGTTTAATCGAAAGACCAGATTCACAAAATAGGAGGAAGAAGGATAGAATGGGGAGTCCACGCCAGGAGGCACTTAGCTGCGGCCGAAGTCATCACCTCTGTCTTATTATTCGCTTTAGGGACTGTTTGGTTAGGTAGCAGTCACTGCTGGGAATTAGAAAGATGTACGGGACTCGAACCACGATTAGCAGTATGCGAGACACGCTTCCGATTACGCTGGTTTGGTAGAGTAGTGGCACACAGCTCGCCTGCTAACTCAGCGCTCTTAGGTTTGTTCACGCCCTGGGCTGAAAAACATCACAGCACAGCAAGCCATCCCGGTCTGTTAGGGTGTGTGTGTGTGTGTGTGTGTGTGTGTGTGTGTGTGTGTGTGTGTGTGTGTGTGTGTGTGTGTGTGTGTGTGTGTGTGTGTGTGTGTGTGTGTGTGTGTGTGTGTGTGTGTGTGTTCACCTTGGTCTTTGGATCACGTGTTGGACTCGTGATCGACAGCTATTTCCCTTCCGGAAGAGAGCTCAGAGCTCGTATGACCGATCTATGGGTAATGCTATGACCTTTCACATTAAAAATAGTTTAGATAAAATGAGATACAAAGACGGGACACACGAGCATAGCTCCCCTTATCGTAAAATAAAACTAGGTAAATACACACACACCCAACTCCCCGCCCACGGGTGTGTGTGTGTGTGTGTGTGTGTGTGCGTGTGGTCACAACATTACCCATAGATTGGGCCCTATATGAACTCCGTGTATTATTAGGGAGGGTGATCTGTCCATCATGAGTCCAGCACATGATCTAAGACCATGGTGATACATTATATCACCAGTGTACCAATCTAAAAAAAAAAAAAAAAAAAAAAAAAAAAAGTAATCACCTTCAGGAAAATTTCACACTAGAACGTTTATTCCAATCCGTCCATCAATAAACACAAACAGTTCAAGAAAAATCTTTATTTCGAAAGTACGGGGACCCAAAATACAAAAGTCAAAATTTCGGAAAGACTGCGTGGAAGGGGAGAGAGTTTTGCCCGCTAGGGGCTTTTAGCGTTTCAACACTATTGCAAACAAAAGTCTTTTAAAAAGAACGAAAATAGAACTCCCAGACATCATCTACAAAGGCTTTTAAGTTACAAGTGTTCATATTATAGTCTTTAGTATGGTAGAGTGTTGGGTAATGGCAAACATTATTCATCTGAAAACCTATCATGAAGCATAAACATTGTTTTTTATTATTATCATCAATAAATGTCTCAGATTATTTGTCCACGAGTTTCTTGTGTCTATAAGGAACAACAGGTGTAATGGTGGCACAATCGGAAGCGTGTGGGTCTTGCATTCGCTTAATTGTGGGTTCGAATCCCGCACTTCTTTCCGATTTCCAGAAGTGACTGTTACCCGTCCCAGCAGTCCAAGCGCGTAGGACAAAGGGGATAACTTCGGCCTCAGTTTCGCGCCTCCTGGCGTAGGCTCCTCACCATGTTAGACTAATATTAATCCTGACCTCATGATGTAAGGAGTCATTATCCTTCCAGTCAATGTCCCCACGTAGAAACATGTCATCTACGACACACTAATGTATACTTTTACATTGTAAAGACATGTATGACTAGATAAGCTTCGAATTTCACTAAACTGAAAGGGAATCGAAGTCATTCTAAACAGGCGTGGCACCAAATGGGCTCAAATCTTAGGTATAAACAGAAATCTTTTCGTCATGTAAATAAAAACAATGACATTTTTTACAATTCTGAATACAGAGGTGTTCTACATACAGACGTATCTATACGGTCAATTAGATATTGCCCAACGGGTGTACAGAAACGGTAATTAGATATCAGACGAGCAAGCTTGGCTTCGTTGACGTTTCAGGTTTAACAGGAAAAAGCGTTATGAACCATTTTATAATGTGAAGAGTTATAGTGTGTACTTAAGAAAAAAATGTAAGATAAAAATCGCGGGGTAATTACTCCCAGGATATTGGCGATTTGTTCAAAATTGAGACAAGGAGGAAAAGTAACAACGTTAATTGCCTATACTGAGATATGAATTTTTTTTAAAACAATGAAAAAGGTTTTGTGTACGAATAAAAACATGTTTGCCTAGATATGTGAACGATCATTAACTTATCTGCCCCTATATGTTTATATTTATTTGCATTGACATATTATCAATAAATATTCACCGAAGTACGTTCTAATTCATAACCACTTGTATATACTATATTCATAATATCTTGACGTACGCAAACACAGCCCACATGTACTCACGCTATACCTACACATCATACACACATACCATACACAAACCATACACAGGTCATACAATATACACACATCATATACATACTACATTCAAGCACTCCATGCACACACACACACATACATACGCACACACATACACACAAAGGTACACATACGCATAAACACACACACATACACACACAAACACGCACACATACACACACACACAAACAAACAAGTTTGGGTGTCCATTCGTGCGTAAGGTCACAGCATTATCCATATATACAGGACAATATATGAACTTTGAGCTTTCATCCAGAAGGGTAATAGATGTCGATAAAAAGATCAACAAGTGTTTCAAAACCAAGGTGTATCACACACATACACACACACAAAGAGAGAGAGAGAGAGAGAGAGAGAGAGAGAGAGAGAGAAAATAAAACATATGTCATGCATCTTTACTTAATTGTTCTCAAAACATCAGTATCCGATTTTAACAACAGTATTCCATCCTTACAATAATATCCAATCCTAATAACAATATCCATGCCGTAAATAATGTCTTATAGCTTCATTCTGATTGACATTAGACGATTTTATTCACCTGAGGAAAATCTACTCACTATCAAAGAGTTTGAATCTATGTAGAATGATTCAAATCTATATAAAATAATCTAACTTTATGTCGATCTATATAAAATAATCTAACTTTATGTCGATTAAGTGAAAACCACCATCAACTAACCTGGATCAGAAACCTTTTCAGAATTCTGCGCCAGAGGCAATATTTCAAATAAATATTAAACTAAGAGCATATCACATTGTTTTCAGTAGAACATGTTCGATCAAAATGTTCAATTCGTACGCCCAGCTCTAATCAGACGATTTGTGGCAGAGTTGAAATTAGTTTGGGTTTGTTGGTATTGGGGATCAGCTTTCCAATGTCACGATGTTTTCTGAAACAAAGGATCTGCCGATTGTTTCATGAATATATGTCATTGGCTGCATATCCCATCACGAGTGTACATGCTCGTTTGTGTATGTATCCATATGTGTGTACTTGTGTGTGTGTGTGTGTGTGTGTGTGTGTGTGTGTGTGTGTGTGTGTGTGTGTGTGTGTGTGTGTGTGTGTGTGTGTGTATGTGTGTGTGTGTATGTGTGTGTGTGTGTATGTATGTGAATCACCATTCACCTTGGTCTTGGATCACGTGTTGGACTCGTGATCGACAGCTATTTCCCTACCGGAAGAGAACTCAGAGCTCATTAAGACCGATCTATGGGTAACGCTATGACCTTATACGCACACACACAAACTCCCCTCCCACGAGAGTTGGAGTAACGACTCGCAGCGCATCAATACTGAAATTATTTCAGCCTTGGGCGGGATTCAAACCCGGACCGCCTTAGTGGAGGCCGGGAACTCTACCACCGCGCCATCGTGTGTGTGTGTGTGTGTGTGTGTGTGTGTGTGTGTGTGTGTGTGTGTGTGTGTGTTTGTGTAAGTGCATACGTGTATTCGTGTGTATGTATAAGTAATATTCTATCGTTTGAAAGAATACCTTACAATTATCCAATATCGTTATAAGACTTTGATTATTTCATATGCAACGAAGGACGATTACAAACATTACATTACATTACAAACATTACATTACATTACAAACATAAACATCAAACACCCACTGCGTATTGCTCTAAAGAAAAACTAAGAAATTTATACACATTCAGAAGAAATGTAAACATAATTTCATTAATGTAAAACCGTCTTAATAAGGATATGAAATTTTGATGTCGACTTTCATTAGATTAAAAAAAATTCTTTCCTCGATCTCATCACAGCCTTCATGAAGAACAAACTGTCATCATATTCAGTAATAAAATAAGCGGGAATAAAATATATATTACTTATCTAACATTATCCTAACAGCTGATAGAAGCTAACAACTGATAGAAGCTTGTTGACATTTACCTTTCCCACCAGTTCACGGGCCCTCTGTGGTGAAGCTGTGCCTTACTGCACCACGTTTGATTCAATCGCGTTTGTAAGGTGCTGAGAGTAGAGGTGCATTTATTATATGTATTTATGTGTTCGTTTGTTGTTAGTTTGTTTATATGTTTATGCATAATGTTTATTATCTATCAATTTATTTAGATGGTTTGTTATTTACCAACTTTTTATATGTTGACAATGATATATTGATACAGTATATTGATGTATTGATATTTTGGTATATATTGATATATCAATGTATTGATGTACCAATGTATTGATATGTTGATATGATAATGTATTGATGTGTTTAAGTATTGATATATTGAAATACTGATATACTGTGTTGATATACTCATATAGTGATATATTTGTACTGTTATATTGATAAATATATTGATACAGTGATATATTTATGTACTGATGAATTGATATAGCATATATTGGTATTTTATAATATATTATATATATAATATATATATATATATATAATATATACATAATATATATATATATATATATATATATATATATATATATATAATATACATATATATTTTTTTATATATATATATATATATATATATATATATATATATATATATATATATATATATATTGCTGAAGATGTGAATAACACAAAAGCGCTTGGGAATTACTGTTTCCTTCCGATTTCCTTAGTGGTTACCAGTAAAATTTTGTGGATCATGTGTTGTTTTAGTGACCTTTCTGCATATATGTATATATATATATATATATACATATATATATATATATATATCTTGTAAACAAACGAGGTTGAAGGCTAAAGAGGATTCACTGTTGATTATTTTATTACGTGTAGCTTCGATACAACGTACAATCTTTTTGTCTTCAAATTTGACGTATCTTAGTAGTTGTCCTATTGTGGCCGACGTTTCGGAACTTCCTGGTTCCATTTTCTGGGCGATCTGGATTCTGGATTCCAAGGAAAGACCACCTCGCTTGCGCGGGATCGGGTTTTGTGGGAGGGGAAGAATGTCTGCAGGAAAATGAAAAGATAGTAGCGTATAAAAGAGGGCTATTGCCACCGGGCGATTTGCGAGCGATTAGGGGCTTGTTGGTGGTCGTGACTCGGGAGAACTGGGCTAGGAGCTTGGACGGCGGCGTCAATGCCGGGAGGAAGAGCAGATTATATCACCAACGAAAGTTTGGAAAATGGTAGGAGACGTAGTAGGAGAGAAAGGGGGAAAAACGGAAAGATCTTTAGTGGAGGTAAACTGAAATGAGATGTAGTATAAGAGAAAGTTACAAAGTGAACGAATTTTAGTCGAAGAAAAAGGAAGTGTATATGTTTGTGCGTGGGATGTGGCTATGTTCGTGAGAGGTGTGTGTGTGTCATTTACGGTGAGTAGATTTCACTTCCCGCGTGTAGAGGGCGTTCCTGATTAGCCCCAGGTAAGACATGAGAATTCCTGTTTTACCCCAGGTTGGGTTTGAGCTGTTTGCATATTTTTGTAGCCTGTCAGTTAATGGGGTACATGCGATATTATTATTATTATTATTATTATTATTATTATTATTATTATCATTATTACCATTACTATTATTATTATTTCATTATTGCGGCTATCACCAGTCAAGCTGGTGAAGGGGTGTATTACTTGTAGGTACGGTTATACACGTCTTATCGTGTACACCGCACGTGGGACGGGCGCAGCTGACAGATATTCTGTACGGTGTGGTCTAGGTGTAATATGTTGTATCAGATGTTTGTGTTTGTCGTGCAGTTTTTCTAGGTGTCTTGAGTGAAGTTTGTGTTTGTGTTGGTTGAGTGGACGGATGTTGGAAATTTGGTGTAGAGACTCAGTGGTTCTGAAGTCGCTCCATCGCGAGCCCGTGATGAACTGGACAGCGGCATTCTGAACCTTCTGATGCTCGTAGTTATTAGTGGCACATGTCAGCTGGCTTAGTCCCGGGGATTGGCACAGAATCGGTCTGACGAGGGCTAGGTACAATCGACGTTTGGTTCTCAGTGTTGCAGTTTTGAAGCGTCTGAGCTTACCCAGCACAGCCCTAGCCTTCGCTCCCTGCTTGCGGAAGTGTGGGGTCCAGGTAAGGCCACTATCAAGTGTGCTACCCAGCACACGGGTATGGTCCTTCGCTGGGATGTTTGTGTTGTTTATTTTAAGAGGAGTGTTTGTGATTGTTCTGTTGGTTCGTTTGCAGCAGAAGTATACAGCATTGCATTTCGACGCGTTGGTCTTAATGCGCCACTGTTGCTCCCACGCGTGTGCCCCGTCTAGGATGTTTTGCATTACGTGTAACGCTCCCTGCAGCGTTTTGTGTCTGCTTATGTGGTTAGTGTCGTCCGCATACGAAAGAGTTAGAGCCTGGTTGCGCGGATAAGCTGGCTCTGGCAGGTCATTCGTATATAGATTGTACAGAGTGGGGGCAAGGACTGACCCTTGCGGTACTCCAGCCTTCGGCACAAAAGGTTGGGACAGACAGCCCCGCCACTTTATTCTTATTGACCTGTCGTCCAGGTAGTTGCAGAGCAACCTTGTGAACGGCAGGGCAAAGTCGAAGTTGTGGTACAATTTGTACTTAAGGCCTTCATGCCAGACAGTATCGAATGCCTTCTCCACATCCCTACAAACCAAAATGGCCTTACCAGGGCGACCGTCTGGCGGTCTTTGAACCCATTGGGGGCGCAAGAATGCTCCTGGTCTGGGGCGGCAGCAGGGGAGCTAGCCCTCCTCTTTACACCTGGGTGGGTTCTGGGTTTGGGGGTGGGGGGTTGAGGGATTTTGCCTTGGGATGGGGAGGAGGAGGAGGGGGAGGGGGTGGAGGAGGAGGGGGTGGAGGAGGAGGGGGAGGGGGTGGAGGAGGAGGAGGAGGAGGTGGAGGAGGGGGTTTTGGTTTTGGTTTGAGGCCGAGGATTAGAGGGTTGCGCAGGTTGGGGGCGGGTGTTGGGAGCTGACCTAGCCACCGGTTGAGCAGGCTGCGCTGTGTCAGCCGCCTTTCTCCTTTCCGGGCAGGAGTTGGAGAACGGATCAATCAAGTCACACTATACCTCTTCCCACAACAAAGCACTAACAAGAAAAGACCTAGACAATAACACGACAATCATAGACAGGGAATCGGATCCCCGACGGCTACTGTTCCTGGAAGCCATATACATACAAGATAACCATCCTAACATCAACATCCAGACCGAAGACCTGCGCGTCTTACCATCCATGAAGAGACTGAACACAGACAGAATCACTACACGCACTGGGAGAGGTCTCTCAGACCTCCAGTAACCCGGCTCCCCTATTGGTCCTAGGCAACCAATCAGAGGAGACCTCTTCCTGCAAGAAGCCTTATGATCCCAACTCCATGAATAAATACGACATCCACAGACACTGCACATCAGATCGCCCAGAAGATGGAACCAGGAAGTTCCGAAACGTCGGCCACAATAGGACAACTACTAAGATACGTCAAATTTGAAGACAAAAAGATTGTACGTTGTATCGAAGCTACACGTAATAAAATAATCAACAGTGAATCCTCTTTAGCCTTCAACCTCGTTTGTTTACAAGAGAATATACTACCTGGCTACACCAATATATATATATATATATACACACACACACACACACATATATATATATATATATATATATATATATATATATATAATGTTGATATATTCTTTCACTAGATGCAGAATTAGATATATTTACTAATTGAAGACTCAGTGACTGGAGTGTCTGAAGATCAACTACAAAATGTTTAATTGAACAGCTAATGTGGATTAATACTGAACATGATTAACTTTAGTTCCAGAAAAATATATTCTTGTTTATTCAGTTTTCATGGAAATAGTGAGATCTCATTCCGGAGGGTAAGAGATGTCGATTACGACTGCAATATGTGATCCGAGGACGCGCGCGCACGCACACACTACTCGTGGCGCAGTGGTAGAGGTTCTCGCTACCACTACGGCTGTCCGGGTTCGAATGCCGCCCAGGGAAGAAATAATTTCAGTATCGCTGCGCCGCGGGTCGTTACTCCGACTCTCGTGGGCGGGGAGTTGGGTGTGTGTATGTGTGCGTGTAAGGTCACTGCATTACCCATAGATCGGTCATATATGAACTCTGAGCTCTCTTTCGGGAGGGAAATAGCTGTCGATCACGCGTCCAACACGTGAATCACATACACACACACACACACACACACACACACAAGAAGAACAACAAGTTAGCTCAAAGATCCTGGAGATTTCCAGGAGGAAACATTTGCTGTCTACTCTCCTTTCAGTCTCAAAACGTTTAGACTACCAATGAAATAAAAAGGAAATAGGCAAGAACTAGTTTGCCTACAGTGTGGTTAACGAATGGAATACATTGAGTAACCATATAGTAAGCGCATAAAATAGTGGTTGTTTTAAGAAAATAACTTTATGGACGGGGACGCTATGTGGTAATGGACATGGAACTGCGTAGCGTAGGCCTTATGGTCCCTTGCGGTCTCCTTTGTTTTCATGTTCTTATGTTAACGTACTCACACCCTACGGAATGTAATTTCACAAAATATTTTTCTTTATCTCTCTCTCTCCATTACGCTATCTTCTCTTTATTAAAGAACATAAGAATTGAGGAAATTCCAAAAGACCATAAGGCTTACACTAGGCAGTTCCATATCCCTTACCACCTGTCATCCCTATAACATAAAGTTGTTTCATCTCCTTTTAAAACAACCTGTTGTTTCAGTGCTCACTCCATAAGAACATAAGAATTGAGGAAATTCCAAAAGACCATAAGGCTTACACTAGGCAGTTCCATATCCCTTACCACCTGTCATCCCTATCCATAAACTTATCAAACCTTTTCTTAAAACAACCAATTGTTTCACCGCTCACTACATAAGAACATAAGAAAGGAGACTGCAAGAGACCACAAGGCCTACACTAGGTAGTTCCGTGTCCCTTACCACCTGTCATCTGTATTCATTAAATTACCTCATCTCCTCTTAAAACAACCAATTGTTTCAGCGTTCGCTACATAAAAAACATAAGAACATAAAAATGGAGGAGGTTGCAAGAGACCACAATGCCTACTCGTATATTAGTCAGTTACATATCCTTTACCTTCTGTCAACCTTATTCATTAAGTTATCTCATCCTCTCTTAAGCGGCCCATACACGATCAATTATATTGCGCAATTTCATTGTCAATACTCTGAATTGACAATTAAATTGACCGTGCATGGGCGATATATCGCCCATGCACGGTCAATTTAATTGTCAATTCAGAGTATTGACAATTAAATTGCGCAATATAATTGATCGCGTATGGGCCGCTTTAAAGCGACCAATTGTTTCAGGGCTCATTACATAAGTACATAAGAAAAAAAAAGAGACTGCAGGAGACCACAAGACCTACACTAGGCAGTTCCATCTTACCAATTGTCATCCTTATTCATAAATTTATCTAACCACCTCTTAAAACAACCAATTGTTTTAGCGCTTACTATATGGTTACTAAGTCTCTTCCATTCGTTAATCCACTCTGTTAGTAAATCAGTTCGAGCCTATTTCCCTCTTAAAACTGTATCTGTCTCTTCCTCTAGTGTTTATTCATTAATGTTTTAATGAATCTTTCCTGTACCTTATTCCCGCTTTTCTTTAGTGTTTCTTTTTCTCGTTCCTTCTTATATTATTTTTTTTTTTGTATGTCATCTTCCTCATTTGTCTTTTTATCATTTTATTCTCCTTTTTATGTTCGCTTCTACTCATTTCCCGTCTCTTATCTACATTTTTTCAAATTCTATCTTTTTATTTAAATCTTTTATCTCAAATCTTATTTAATTTTGTTTTTGTTTTATTTTGTTTTTTATTTTTCATTTTATCTTATATATCTTATTTTATTATTATACTAATTCATCTTTTTATCTCATTTTATTTTACTGTATTTTCTAATTTATTTTATCTAATTTTATTTCATTATTCACTATTAAGCGTTCAGATGATGATGTATTTAAAACGTGAGACAAATTCCAAGAACAAACAAAAAACTTGTAAATCTTTTCCATCTGTACTTTTGATCAAAACTGACCTGAAAATAATTCTTAAAAGTAGCGTCGTTCAATTTCCCATCAACGTTTTCGTGTTTTGACAGCCCAATCTACCAAAAAATCCAGTGATATTGAATAAATAGATAAATAGATGCATAAATAAATAGATGAATAAATGGATAAAAAATAAATAAGTGAATAGATAAAAAGACAAATAAGTAAATGAAATATAAATAAATATACAAATAAACAAACACAGAAACAAAGATAATTAAAAAAAAATTATTTAACTGGTTAACAAATAAATTAATAAATATATAAATAAATGAATAAATGACTGAACAAATCACACTCAGATTACTTTTCTTTGATTTTCTGTCAAGTTTCATATCCTTTAGATTGACATATAATCTACATCTCTAACCGAACGAAAGAGAACACTATCTATCGATATACCAAAAGGCTTCTTCCCTCTTATGTGAGAGATAGCCAGCCAAGTCATGCACCCACTCATCCCACTTCCATCCAACTCACATTCGTTTCACTTTTAAAAATCTCATAGCTCCTTGTGGATGAAGGACCATCCCTGAAAGCCATGCACCCATACTCCGTTCATCCATCATCCACTTGCTTCCTTTTAGAAAAATCTCTTTGCTCCTCGTGAATAAAGGGGCTATCCCTGTCACCCGCCCACTGCCTGGGTTAGTAGCAATGCAGCAAGGCACTTTGAGGACTATTTGTAAATAAATATATAAATAGATAAATAAATAAAAGACAATAAAATAAAATAATAATTATAATAATATATACATACATATACCAAAGGATTTTTCCCCTTATAAGGGAGGTAGCCAAAAAACAAAGGCATAAAACCACTCCCACCCATTCCATCCCCATCACACTTCACTCACCTCCACCCACCTCCCTCCCTCTTATCTTGGCACCTCCTGGATGACGGGTCATCCCTGCATCTCGCCCACTGCCCTGGGTCAGAAGCAGTTTCACAAGACAAAGCACATCCACAGCAAGGCCGCTTCATTAAATCGGCGACTCCCCTCCCCGTCCCCTCATTATTATTATTTTAATAATAATAATAATAATAATAATGATGAAAATAATAATGAAAATAATAATAATAATAATAATGATAATAATAATAATAAATAAAAGAGTATTCCGTTTTTCACCTTCCATCCTTACCCTCTCCGCTATTGACACCTATCTTCTCCCTCCATCTGTCCATCCGTACGTCTCCTATTTTGAAAGATTCACGGTTCCACTTTCTCTTCTGTCGTTTTTCTGTCACTGCTTGCTCGTGCCTGGCACCCCGTCGCTCCCGTCTATCTGCCTGATTGTTTATGAATCTGTTTGTCTGTCTTCCCGATTATGCAGACGGCGTTTCTTCTGTCACTTTTTCACTTTTTGTTCTGGTGGCGTTCTCAGATCTCTCTTCGAATCACTTCGTGGGCACATTTCTGTCTGAATATTCCTGTCTCCATCGCAGTTTATGTCTGTCCGTCTGCTTGTTTGACTACTTGTATTGCCAACACAGTATGTCTGTCTACCTGCATGTCTGTTAGTCTATATGCCTTTTTTATTTTCTTTATTATTATAGGCTTGGGCACATCCTTCCTACGTTTTTTCTTATTTTATCTTACTTTATTTTATTCTATTCTATTTCATATTATATCTCAAAGGACAACTTTTGTTTCTCTACCTGTTTTTTTTTTTTTTTTATCTGTCAGCATTTTTCCTCTTATTCTACCTGTCTATAATATCTGCCTGTGGCTGCCTATGTACCTGTTGGCGGGTCTGTCTGTCGTGCACAATATTACATAAGAAAATACTGAAACTTTAATAGAGTACTTTCTCTTTCAGGAAACAGAAAAAAACGTATGATATATATATATATATATATATATATATATATATACATATATATATGTATATATATGTATATATATGTATATATATATATATAACATA
>NC_134796.1:57696569-57704069 GCF_046742065.1 Oratosquilla oratoria
TACCCTCCTCTTTTACTTCATCTTCACTTGTCTTCCAGTCCTCAGTTCCTCTTTGTAAACACAGGAGAGTCCTCACTGCTTCTCTTGTTCCTCTTTTTATCCTTGTTCTTGACAAATCTTCAATTTTCGGCTGCTCTTTGTAAACACATGAGAATACTAACTGCTCCTCTTTGTTCACCTTTTTCTCTTGACAAAACTATACGTAGTCTTTGGCTGTTCTTTGTAGATACATGAAAATCCCCACTGCCCCTCTTTGTCCTCTTTTTATCTTTTTTCTTGACAAGTTTTCAGTGTTCATCTGCTCTTTGTAAGCACATAAGAATCCCCACTGCTCCTCTTTGTCCTCCATCTTCATTCTTGACAACTCTTTAGTCTTAAGCTGCTCTTTACAAGCACATAAGAATCCTCATATGCTCCTCTTTTTCCTCTTTTTATCTTCGTGCTTGACATGTCTTCATTCCTCATTCCTCGACTGCTCTTTGTAAATACATGAGAATATTCACTGCTCTTTGTCTTATTCTTATCTTTGTTTTTGACAAGTCTTCAGTCTTTGGCTGTTCTTTGTAAACATATAGAATCCCCACGGCTCCTCTTTGTCCTCTTTTTATCTTAGTTTGTGATCTTCGGGTGCTCTTTGTAAGCACAGAAAAATACTTACTGCTCTTAATTATCTTTTTATATTTGTTTATGACAAGTCTTCAGTCTTCGACTGTTCTTTGTAAACACATAGAATCCCCACTACTCCTCTTTGTTCCCTTTTTGTCTTTGTGACAAGTCTTTAGTCTTCGGCTGCTCTTTGTAAACACATGAGAATCCTCACTGTTCTTCTTTTGTCTTCATTCTTGACAAGTCCATATTTTTCTGTTTCTCTTTGTAGACACATAATAATCCTCACTGCTCTTCTTCCTCTTTTTATCTTAGTTCTTGACATGTCATCAGTCTTCGGCTACTCTTTGCCTTCGGCTGCTCTTGGTAAACGTATGTAAACATACGGCGATCCTCGAGGAACCTCCCTCTTTGTTTTCTTTCTTTCTCTTCGGCTCCAGTTCGTGAGTCCCCGAAGACTTCGTCGAGCGAGGTGATCCAGCTGCTTCCTATCTAAACACGGCCGTGGGAACTTTAGCGCCTGGTCCTCGGTGGGCTTCATCAGACACCATCAGCCTCCTCTACTCTCTTAATTTTTTTATTATTAATTATTATTATCATTATTATTAATTATTAATTAATAATAATAATAATAATTATTATTACTATTGTTATCATCATTATTATTATTGGGAGTGGAGTGGTTGGGAATGAAATAGGTGGGAGTGGGTATATACCTTTTGATTTGGCTACTGGTAAAGAGAATTTAGGCTATTACTTTTTATTAAAACTTTTTTATCCTTATTTATCATTAGTTGTTACAATTACTGTTGTGCCATTACTCTGCCATTATTACATTGCTATCATTTTTCATTATTTCTTTTCATTAATCATTTTTATATTACTTTTCATTATTACTTTTTTATCATTACATTCTTCTTTACTTTTTTTCTTTAACCTTTCCAACTCTTCTCTGACCTCCTGCCACTTCCAAAGAGTCTAGGTTCTCTAGTATTATCTACGGGTGGGAACACTATCTACAGAAAAATATTTTGACGCAATTAGTAACCAAAAAATAAGCCCATCAATATTATTCGAATAAATTGGTGTGAAAGGAGAAATTATATTTGATTTAGAAAGCACAGGAATATATAATAGAATTACAATATTATTACTAATAAAACATCATGTAGCTACAAAATTTACATGTGGAACCACATAACCAAACTAGTAAAACTTGACATTCATACTAAAATGATTTGAGTGAAATAGATAAACACGTGAAAAGCTGTAAACGAATATATTTAAAACAGAAATCGTTTATATATAGAAACTGTGGCAGTATAAGGTTGACTTGAAGAGTCAGCTCCACAGTTTATTCAACAATAATATATATATATATATATATATGTATATATATATATGTATTTGTATATATATATATATGTATATATATATATATATATATATATATATATATGTATATGCAATATCACCATAGGAGAAGATAAACTTGTAGACTGTAAGTACTTTCGTATGTTACACTTTCAGACCTGGAGTTTAAAATATAATGCCTCTTTTTTCTGCATCAAGAATTCTGAAGGGATTCTCTATGGCATTATTATGATAAACTGCTGCGCTTATAACCTGAATTTTTCATTTCTCTGTTGTAGATATTGACATTGTAACAGTCTAATAAAGTAACCAGTGTCATGAATGTGCGTCAAAGTAGATATGTGTCATTGAATTCCTTCACGTAGAAGTGGAACCAGTCGACATTCACGGGCGTTTGGTGAACGTTTATGGAACCGAGGCAGTTGATGTGAGCACGGTTAGATGGTTTCGTCGACTCCAGAGTGGCGACAGAGATGTGAGTGACAAACCGCGCTGCGAACGGCCATGCACAGGCCCTTCCTTATCACTTGCGAAAGTACATTGAGGAGGTGAGGAAGAGAACGGGGATGGAAAGGGAGTTGGGAGATAGGTGGATGAAAGAGTATTGGGATGGTTTGGACACATGGATAGAATGAGTGAAGAAAGACTAGTAAAAGAGATGTGGAAGGCAGATGTTGAAGGAGTGTACATAAAGGGGCGACCTAGGATGAGATGGATGGATGGGGTAAAAGGGGCTTTGGGGAAGAGGGGAATGTCTGTTGAGGAAGGACGGGAGAGGACAGAAGATAAGGGAGAATGGAGAATGGTTGTATATGGATAATGTTGTGATCCTTGAGGTGGAATGGGTGGGGGATGGGGGGTGGTGAGGGAGTGTGTGTAAGAAAAATTTGACGCAGCCTGATTTAATGAAGCGGCCTTGATGTGGATGTGTTGTATCTTGCGACACTGCTTCTGACCCAGGGCAGTGGACAAGATGTAGAGATGACCCATCATCCAGGAGGTGCCAAGATAAGAGGGAGGGAAGAGGGTGGAGGGGAGAGGAGTGTGATAGGAATGGAATGGATGGGAGTGGTTTTCATGCCTTTGTTTTTTGGCTACCTCCCTTATAAGGTGGAAAAAGCCTTTGGTATATGTATGTATGTAGTCCGTGGACACTGTTTCTGACCCAAGGCAGTGGGCGGAATACAGAGATTACCCGCCATCCACGAGGAGCTAAGATAAGAGGGAGGAAGGGATGGTGGCGGGGAATACAATGGGTGGGAGTGGGTACCGGCCTTTGATTTGGCTACCTTCTTATAAAGAGGAAAAGCTCTTGGTATATAGATACATACATATACAAATATATATATATATATATATATATATATATATATATACAAATACATATATATATATATATATATAATATATATATATGCATACATATATATTGGTTGCATATACAATGCGTAATGTACAAAAAAAAAAAAAAAAAATTACTATCTTACATCACCCTGGTGCCTTTATCGTTACAACAGTCTCGATTTTTTTTTCTACCAGTCATTGGTTTTGGATACAGTTTTGTCTTAGGTGAACACTAGAGATAACAAATATCGTTTTGACAAAGAAGACTAAATCTATCGCTCCATCGGCTTGAATATATCCGCAGTGGAAGAGTTGCCTAAACCTTTGGTAAATCAAGACCACACTATCACCAATATAGCTGGCCTTTTCGGGAGTTTCTGAACGTTTAGGTTAGGTTAGGACAGATTTCACTGGGTTAGGTTAGGTCAGCTTAGGTGAGACTGCGTTAGGTTACGTTAGGTTAAGATAGGTTAGCTTACGTTAGGTTAGATTAGATTAGGTTAGGTTACGTTAGGTTAGGATAAGTTAGATTAGGTTAGTCTAAGTTACGTTAGGTTAGTTAGGCGAGTTCAGATTAGGTTCGGGTTAGGATTAGGTGAGGTCTGGTTTGGTCAAGATAGGTTAGGTGACATTAGGTTAAACTTGGGAAGGTTAGGTTAGGTTGAATTAGGTTAAGTGAACTCAGATTAGGTTAGGTTAACATTGGGAAAGTAGTTGAGAGTTTACACACAGAGACACTTTACCACATCCTCCCGCTGTTCAACCCAACGTATGACTTGGATGCTTTCATCGGTCTCTTCTCTGTATTTATGTCACCCAAGGTGCAGTGCCCATTATGTCATTATCTATGTATTACTTGATTGATTAATTAATGTCTATCTTTTTAATTTATTGATATATCTTGTCATTTATATATGTAAATATATGTATACACTTTTTGTTTATTTATTTTCAACTTTACATTATTTTTAGCTTAATTTAATTTTATTTCACCATATCATTCATTTCATTTTTATCGTTTTTTTTTTCAAACTTTCCTAACATCCAGGTAAATTTTTTACTTGCTTCATGTATATATTTTTTGTTTGTTAACTAATCAATTAATCAAACGGCTTGTTTTATTTATTTGTATATCTATCTATTCATTTGTTTATCTATTCATTTATCTATTTATTTTAGTCCTCGTGCCTATGGAGTATTAATGACGACCCTCAGCTTAAGACGGGATCCAGCATTCCGTTAACAATGCAGTATAGGTGCCCATTGTGATCTACAGTCGGTTCAGTGTTGATGAAGAGCTTGATGATGCCGAGCTTGTAGAGGTAATTTACCCAGAGAACAGGCGGTCTGTCTTCCCAGGTGAGTTATTGATTGACTTATTTATGAATTTACTAACTTGTTTATTTATTCAGTTAGTTATTTTATATATTTCTATTTAATTTATATTTATTTTATTTTACCTTATTTATTCTTCATTTATTTAATTCATCCATTTAGTTAATTATTGACATTGTGTGTCATAGATGGTTCACTTGAATAGAGGGAGCAGTGATAACGTATACGTCCTTAGTGTTAAACTACATTGCCTGACACCTGACACAGGTTTTCCTGAAATAGAAGGAATGACATTTCTCTTCTAGATATTTTAGTAGACTTCTTTACCAACACATTTACAAATTTCTTGTTCTTGGTGAGAGATATGTTCTCAGGTTGCCCTAACATTTTATTATCCGTGGCCTTACATCTGTATATATATATATAATATATACGTATATATATGTATATATATATAGTATACACATATATATAATATACACACATATATATAATATATACATATATATATATATATATATAATATACATATATATATGTATATATATATATATATATATATATATATATATATATATATATATGCAGAAACCAGAAGGAAATTAAAGTTTGGAATACTAAACGTTTTCGTCTATTACATCTTCAGACTACTCTTAAGATGTTGTATTAGACGAAAACGTTTAGTATTTTGAACTTTAATTTCCCTGTGGCTTCTGTATAATCATTTAGTCACGTGTTTTTTGTGATTATCTTTCATATATATATATATATATATATATATATATATATATATATATATATACATATGTATATATATATGTGTGTGTGTGTGTGTGTGTACATATATACGTATATATGTACATTATACACACACACACACACACACACATATATATATATATATATATATATATATATATATATATATATGTGTGTGTGTGTGTGTGTGTGTGTATATCAAGAGCATTTTCCTCCTTACAAGGGAAGAGTCTAAGTCAGAGGCGCGTACCTAATCCCACCTATTTCACTCCTCTTCACTACACTTTCCTCATGGATGACGGGTCATCTCTGTATCCGACAACTGCCCTGGGTCAAACGCAATACAGCAAGACACAGTACATCCACAGCAAGGCCACTTCACTTAATCGGCGAACCTCCTCTCCGTCCCCTCATGCAGAAAAGGAGAAGACGGAAAGAAATCCCTTCGAGCTGCTTCGAAATATCATTCACACATAACCACCCTCTATTCCACATCCCCCATCCCTCTTTTCCTTGCATAACAGTATTATCCATACACATTCTCCACTCATCCCTATCTCCTGCCTTCTCCTCTCCTTGCTCAACAGACATTCCCATTTTCCTCAAAGCCCTCTTTCCCCATCCATCCATCTCATCCTTGGTCGTCGCCTTAAGTTCACTCCCTCCACCTCTGCCCTCTACACCTCGTTTACTAATCTTTCATCACCCATTCTTTCCATGTGTCCAAACCATCCCAATAATCCTTTATCAACCCCATTTACCATCTCCTTATCTACTCCCGCTCTCGTCCTCACCTCTTCGTTTCTCACTGTATCCGACGTTATAACCCCCACCATACTTCTCACACATTTCATCTCAAACATATTTTAACCTTTCCTCTCTGCCTCTCTTAAATTCCAAGTCTCTGTCCCATACAGTTGCGTCGGGACAATCAATTCTTCCTACAATCTCCTCTTTGCATCTATTCCCAGTTGCCTATTTCTCATAACACTTTTTAACACCCCAAGGCATTTACTTGCTTTTCTCAATCTACAATTTACCTCCACCTCCATCTCCACCACTCCCCTTCCTGCCACACATGACCCCAAATACCTAAAACTATCTACTTCCTCCAGCCTTTCTCCCTTTAGACTTTCTTCCAACTCACTGCCGATCTCTACCCTTGTACATCTCATCACCTTGCATTTACCCACATTTACCTTCAGCTTTCTCCTATCGCATACATTCCCGAACTCTGTCACTTTCTTAATCCCTTTGATCCTGCCACAAGCGCAGTGTCGTCCACAAACAACAACTGGCTCACCTCCCACTTTTCTCGATTTTCTTTAACAATCTCCAGCCCCCTGCCCATTGCCCTTCTTTTTAACTCCCGCACCACCCACTCCGTCCATGTAAATATTGAACAGCCATGGTCGATATGACACAGCCCTGACGCAGTCCCACCTTTACCTCAAACCACTACCTCTCCATTTGCCATTCTAACACAGGCTCTATTACCTTCGTAAAAACTCTTGACTGCCCTTACCAGCTTTCTCCTAATCCCATATATCTGCAAAACCTCCCACAGTGCCTTCCTGTCTACCTTATTATAAGTCTTTCCCTAATCCATATAAGCCAAAAAACATCTTTACCTTTATCCGAAGCTTTCTCACATATCTGCTTTAGCTAAAAAATCTAATCCACACAATCCCTACCTTTCTTCAACCCACACTGTTTCTCTCCAATTACTCCCTCTGTTCCCCTCCTAATCCTCTCAATCAAAACCTTCCCAACTACACTCAACAATCTGATCCTTCTAAAACTGTTACACTCACATTTATTCCCCTTTCCCTTGTAAAGCGGAATTATACAGGCACTCCTCCAAACCTCTGGCACTCTACCCTCTCCTAGACACACATTAAACAACCTCATCAGCCAGTCCACTACATATATATATATATATATATATATATATAAAAATATATATATAAATATATATATATATACATATATATATATACATACCATTCATAAACCTGTCATGTCACAATATATATATATATATATTATATATATATATATATATATAAACATAATATACAT
>NC_134796.1:57709069-57719069 GCF_046742065.1 Oratosquilla oratoria
CAATTGATATACAATTAAATATGTGTGGAACCCTGGAGCTGTTCGGGGCATCCCACGGGGCGCCAAGAAGAAATTAACACCAAAGTACCTATCCTAGTTTATTTTGTATACATTGTATATATGATTATGATTTGTAGATTCAAAAATAAAATTACCAGAAGATGCCTAAAGCATAGGCAAAACGTTGTAAGTAATGCATTTGTTTTTATTACCAAAATCAATATGGTTTAATTTGGTGATAGAGTGTTCTCCCTTCCTCCCACAGAAAGGAAAATAGCGAGAAGGATAGAAAGTTTAAGGAAGATCTCCAGTGTTGAGTATGCTGTATTATTTGAGAGAGAGAGAAATATATATATATATATATATATATATATATATGTATATATATATGTATATATATATATATATATATATATATATATATATATATATATACATATATATATGCTGGGACATTGTGACAAGTTGTTGAAGGTAGAAAAAGAAGTTACGGGTCTAGTTCCGAGTTTTTGAGTTTATTCCTGACCGGTTTCGCCCTATGCTTCTTCAGAAGAAGCATAGAGCGAAACCGGTAAGGAATAAACTAAACTTTTTCCACCTTCATCATATACATATATATATATATATATATATATATATATATATATATATATATACATATATATATATATATATATATATATATATATGACGTAAGCGGAGTCGGATACACAGGAGTCTTAGTCTTGAGTTTCTTCCTGACTAGTTTCGCAGGCGCAACTAGTCAGGAATAAACTCAAGACTAAGACGCCTGTGTTTCCTACTCCGCTTACGTGAATCTGTCAGAATGTCTCAACACACACACACACACACACACACACACACACACATATATATATATATATATATATATACATATATATATTATATATATATATATATATGTGTGTGTGTGTGTGTGTGTGTGTGTGTTTAAGTATATATATAAATATATGTATATATATATATGTTTACGTATATATATATATATATATATATGCATATATATATACATAGACACACACACACACACACACATATATATATATATATATATATATATATAGACTCGTATATACGTGTGTGTGTGTGTGTGTGTGTGTTTGTGTGTGTGTGTGTGCGCGCGTGTGTTTTAGATAAATTTTTGAGTTAAAAACTTTATTTACTTTCACTGGGATTGTTAGTTCCGTGAAGAGTATAATTTCTACTCTCTATAAAATCTTTATTGTTGTAATGGACTATCCCCATTAAATCTTTGCAAAATAGAAATGAACAGAGCATAATATTGGACTCTTGTCTGGCTGCAGTTGTGTATCATTTCAAGAGCTAATATGTTTTTTTTTTTTTGGGGGGGGAAGGGGGAGGTGGAGGCGGGAAGGGGGGAGGCGGGGTGGACGTTTCGAATCTACTCTCTGCTCACCAGATGACGCGAAAATCGGGCCAAAATTGTAAGTCATCAAAAGTGGTGTTGCCGTTTGCTTTTGTTTATGTTTGGGTTAGTGTTTGGATTTCTACTCTGTCTCGTTGCTTGTGCGTTGTATGTGTGTGTGTGTGTGTGTGTGTGTGTGTGTGTGTGTGTGTGTGTGTGTGTGTGTGTGTATGTGTGTTTCCGTGTGTTTATATTTGCATTTGTATTGGTATGTGCTTGTAGTTGTGCTTTTTTGTGTTAGTGTTTGTGTTTGTATATGTATTTATTTATATTTGTATTTGCATTTGTAATATGTACTTATACGCGTTATTATAATTTACTTGTATTTGCCTATGCTTGGGCTTGCTCTCCAAATAAAGCTCATAAATATGCAAGTCTTTATGGACGGGTATTTATTCTTTCCCAGAATAATAAATAAATATCCCTAGCAACTAATACACATCGTCAACTAGATTTCTTTTTTATTAACGTCTGCTGATGAACACTAGAAAGGCCATGTACATGCACTTGTGTATACGTTACTGTGTACATGAACCGCTTTATTACATTTGCTAAACCGTGGACATAGAAGCAGATAACTGCCTTCTCGTACACAGTCCCTCATCGAGTGATTTAGGGACGTAGCCAGTTGCTGTTATGAAACATACAATGGAATATTTGCTGCCCAATATCAAGCTCATACATTTGTTCTGCTCTTATGTATATATGTTTGCATCAACGCCCCCGTGTCCTTGCTTATCTACAATATATACAATATATGCATATATGTGTATGTATTGTGATTGCGTGTGTACTTGTGAATGTGTGCTTGTGTCAGTGCTTATCTGTGTGTGTGTGTGTGTGTGTGTGTGTGTGTGTGTGTGTGTGTGTGTGTGTGGTGTGTGTGTGTGTATGTGTGCACGCGCGTACATTTGCGTGTATATTTGCGTGCGTTTTGTCTTGATATTTCTTAATATATGTAATTCACCAACAGATTTTTACCTGCCTGTTTTCATACCTTTATTCTTCATTCGTTTTACTTTCACAGATTTGTTATCATTATTATTTTTATTTTTGTTTCAACGAATAGTTGTGTAAATTTTGTGTCTAATTGCTTTATATATCTGTGTTTGTTTCCCTCTTGTGTATGTGTGATGGTGTGTACATATACATCCGTGTGTTCTAGTGAATGCATGCGTCTCTTATATTTATGGATTCAAGTTTATATACAATGTGTATGTATATATATATATATATATATATATATATATATATATATATATATATATATATTCATATCCATACACAATGTTTTCCGACAGTCACGAAGGGATTCGAACCGAGGCCTCGCTTGACAACAAACCAATCCCTCACTAACTGAGCGTTAAGTGAGGCCTCGGTTCGAGTCCTGTGGTGACTGTCGGAATTTACTTGTAATGATACTCGCTGCCACTAGCGATTCATTTCAGATATATATATATATATATATATATATATATATATATATTATATATATATATATATTATATATATACATACACATATGTATGTTCATAAATATATATATATGAATATATATATATATATACACATATATATACATATACACATACATATATATATACATATATACACATATACATGCATACACACACGTATATATACACATATACATATATATATTTACACACACACACACACATATTATATATATATATATATATATATATATATATATATTCAAAAATTGTGACAAAAAGAAACCAAATAACTACAGGCCTATGACCTTGACTTCAATCGTAGGAAAAATGAAACTATCATCAGAGATGCTATCGAACATCATTTAGAAAGTAACTGTTTGATAAATGATACCCAGCATGGATTCAGACGGAAACGTTCTTGCGTGACTAATTTACTTGAATTTTACGACACAGTCATCTCGAGTTATGACAAAAGAAACAATATAGATTTAATGTATCTAGATTTTGCAAAAGCTTTTGTTACCGTCTCCCACGAAAGACTATTTACTAAATTAGCTTTACACGGATTAAGTGGCAGCCTATCAAGTTGGACTAGAAATTGGTTGAATGATCGAAAACAGAGAGTTATTTTAAATGGCAAAACTTCTAGATAGAAAAATGTTACGTTTGTACGAATGGAGTTCCTCAGGGTTCCGTTCCTGGGCCACTTATATTCATAGTATATAAAAATGACCACGGACTAAAATCTATTGCCTCCAAATTTGCTGATGATACAAAATTGTGCGGGATGGCAAATGATCACTTCAATCAATTAGATATTCAAGAATATTTAGATAAATTACTGCAATGGTCTGAAAAGTGGCTAATGAAATTTAACACAAGTAAGTGCAAGGTTATGCACATAGGTAAAATAACTGTGAGTACGATTACAAGTTATTTGGAAATTCGTTAACAAAAGTGGATAGTAACGATCTCAAATCATCTAAGCAGTGTATTTCAGCCTCTGAGAAAGTAAATAAGATTCTAGGATTGATCGCGCAATCTTTTGACTTCAAAAGTTCATCTCTCATTAACAAGCTATATAAATCGTTAGTTCGTCCACATTTGGGATACGCTGTTTCTGCATGATCACCGAATCTCATTAAAGACATTGACAGATTGGAAAAAGTACAAAGGAGAGCCACAAAACTGATTCCAAATATAAAAAATAAAACATACGATAATCGACTCACACATATGAATCTGTTTTCCCTAAAAAAAAAAAAAAAAAAAAAAAAGCGTAGACTCGGAGGTGACTTGATACAGGTATTCAAAATTCTAAAGGGGATTGACACATCAAAAGTTACAAAATTCTTACACTGAATGAGAATCCGACAAGAAATTATGGTCTCAAACTATCAGGATATAGATTTGATTTGGAAGTGGGTAGAAACAATTCCGCCGTGTAGTTAATGAATGGAATAAACTTCCTGCAAAGGCAGTGCAATGTAGTTCAGTTAGAAGCTTTAAGATTCGTTTAGATAAACATTTGAGCAAGATGCTGTAATGACTGCCATTTATTTGATTTGATTTGATTATTTGTTTGTTATTATTTGTCCACTTATTTATCATTTGCTTTATTTCCAATTATCATTATATATTTGTCAGTTTATTATTATCTACTATCTACCAGTTTGTTTATCATTTAACTATACTT
Source organism: Oratosquilla oratoria (assembly GCF_046742065.1). Lineage (NCBI taxonomy): Eukaryota > Metazoa > Arthropoda > Malacostraca > Stomatopoda > Squillidae > Oratosquilla > Oratosquilla oratoria. The sequence goes on from NC_134796.1 coordinate 57,713,673, forward strand.
ACGTATTATTTATCTTATTTATTATTATTTATATTATTATAATTTTTATTTTATTTTATCTATTTTTTATCATATCTTTTTTCGCACCCGACCTAGTTATGGACCAAAAGGTCTCCTGTCGGCATGCGCCGCTTTTGTAATCCTTTGTAATATATATATATATATATATATATATATATATATATATATATATATATATATAGATATATATATATATGAGAGAGAATGTGGGTGGGGAATAAACTATATTCCTAACACATCTTCGTTTGCCCTTCCCCACCCACATTCTCTCTCGTTTGTCTGAAATAATCTTATATATATATATATATATATATATATATATATATATACATATGATATATATATATATACATATATATATATATATATATATATATATATATATATATATATATATATACACACACATGAGGGTAAGTCAGTATCTGCACTCAGTTTTTATCATTTATTACAACAAGGGATTTTTCCCCTGTTCTCCTTTTATGTATGAGGGGACGGACAGGGAGGGTCGCCGATTTAATGAAGCGGCCTTGCTGTGGATACGCAGTGTCTTGCGACACTGCCTCTGACCCAGGGCAGTGGGCGAGATGCAGGGATGACCAGTCATCCAGGTGCCAAGATAAGAGGGAGGGAAGGGGGTGGGTTGGAGTGGAGTATGTTGGGGATGGAATAGATTGAAATGGTTTTTATGCCTTTGGATTTTGGATACCTTCCTTGTAAGGGGGAAAGCCTTTGGTATACGTATCTATTACAACAACACTACATAAGTTACAATAACATAATTTTTCAACATAGTCACTATACTTTTCAATGCACTGCACTTGGTCCATCGTTGCACAAACTTTCCAATACTCTCTGGAAAAAAATAGTTGAGCAGTAAACCACGCCACCTGTTGATCGGTGGCGAAAGGACGGCCTCTTAAACCATCTTTAAGTAGACCAAACATTTGGTAATCAGACGGGGCGAGATCGGGACTCTATGCAGGATGTTCCAAGCCCTCGAAATGAAGATTCTGAAAAGTTTGAACGGTGTGGACGGCTCTATGTGGACTCGCGTTGTCATGCAACAAAAGAACGCCTTCCGACAGTCGACCTCGGCGTTTGTTGCGAATTGCAGGCTTCAACTTGTTGCAAAGCGTATCACGGTCACTTTCACTGTTTACTGTTGACCTCGTTTCCATGTAATGTTCCAGAATTGGCCCTTGCGAGTCTTGACTCTTGACTCTTGAATTTCTTTCTGACCGGTGATTGGGGGGAGGGGGGGGTTCCATTTCATGCTCTGGCGTTTGGTCTCTGGTTCGAAGTGATGAATTCACGTTTCATCTCTGATGATTTGTTTAAAAAAAGTTTCACCCTTGTTAGCATGACGGCCCAGTAGGTGCTGGCAGATCCTCACACGATTGCGCTTGTGCTCTTCACAGAATTGTTTTGGGACCCATCTTGCACAGCCCTTATGAAGGTTGAGCCTGTTATGCACGATTTCATATGCAAAACCATGACTAATGTGCATATGGTTTGCCACATCATCAATAGTCAGTCGACGGTTACTCAGAATCAGGGCACGGACTTGCTCAATCCTGGCATCAGTAGTGGATGTGGCTGGACGTCCTACTCGTTTCTCGTCCTCCACGCCTGTTCGACCGCTTTTGAACTGTTCAATCCACTGGTGAACACTTCGCCGTGGTAGAATATTGCCCTCGTATTGTACGGAAAGTCTTTTATGGACTTCAGCACCTGGTATACCTTCAGACCACAAAAAACGGATTACGGAACGCTGTTCTTCTTTGGTGCAAACGAAGAGTGGCGGATCCATATTTACTTAACAACAGCACAAAGCGCACCGAGCTGACGACTCTGAAACCTGCCACGAGCGAAGAGAGCGGCACCATCTAGGAGCCAGCAAAAGACACAAAGCTGTAAAGCCTACAATTAGAATAAAAGTGCAGATACTTATTGACTTACCCTCGTGTACACACACACACACACACACACGCACACGCACACACATTATATATATATATATATATATATATATATATGTGTGTGTGTGTGTGTGTGTGTGTGTGTGTGTGTGTGTGTGTGTGTGTGTGTGTGTGTGTGTGTGTGTGTGTGTGTGAGTGCGGGCGTGCGTGTGTTTCACCATGGTCTTTGGATCACGTGTTGGACTCGTGATCGACAGCTATTTCCCTCCCGGAAAATAGCTCAGAGCTCGTATATGACCGATCTATGGGTAATGTTGTGACCTTACACGCACATACACACCCAACTCCCGTCCACGACAGTTGGAGTAACAATCCGCAGAGCAGCGATACTGAAATTATTTCAGCCCTGGGCGGGATCCGAACCCGGACCTCCGTAGTGGCAGCTGGGAACTCTACCAACTGCGCCACGAGTTGTGTGTGAGCGTGTGTGTGTGTGTGTGTGTGTGTGTGTGTGTGTGTGTGTGTGTGTGTGTGTGTGTGTGCAGGATATTTATTTTTTCATATGCTTGTGGTATTGTTTGTATATATGTATGTTATTTTGATACGTGCTTTCACTTCTATTAGGTGGTTAGGCTATTGTGGTTTTGAGGTCTTCGCTGCAAGCAAAGGAGGCATAAAAGTGAACTGAATAGCCCATTGGTTACCAGAATATAATAAAAAGTGACACTTTGTGTAAAAGTAATTTATCTTTATCATGTCATGTCTTTTGTGTTGTAATTGTTTAAAAATGGCAACCACCGCAGGTCATCTGAGGTCGAAACTTTTGCTTGTTGGATCTTGGAAATGAAAGAGTAAGACTTTGTACATTATTCACGTCAATATTATCATCGTCATCACTGTATCACCATCACCACCATTGGAAGCAATCATTGCCATTATAATTATCATTATTTACTACCACTATTGCTATTACCACTACACCATCAGCAGTATAACTATCACCCCAACTATGACCACTATCACTACCTCATCACAATTACCACCATCACTACCTCATCACAATTGCCACTATCACCATCATCACTGCCTCATCACAATTACCACTACTACCACCACTATCACCACCATCACAACCTTATCACCATTACCAATACCATCACTACCCCATCACCATTGCAGCTACCACCACCACTGTCACCAATATCACCATTACCACTACCACCACTACTATCACCACCACCTCTGCCCCTTCACTATCACCACTACCACCACCACTACTACCAATATCACCATTACCAATACCACCACTACTATCACCACCACCTCTACCCCTTCACTATCACCACCATCACTACCTTATCACCATTACCAATACCATCACTACCCCATCACCATTGCAGCTACCACCACCACTGTCACCAATATCACCATTACCATTACCACCACTACTATCACCACCACCTCTACCCCTTCACTATCACCACTACAACCACCACTACTACCAATATCACCATTACCACTACCACCACTACTATCACCACCGCCTCTACCCCTTCACTATCACCACCACTATCACCAATATCATCACCACCTCTACCCCTTCACCATTACCACTACCACCACAAACACTATCACCACCATCACCATCACCATACCACCACCACCATTATCACCACCATCACTAACAAGTTACCGTTACCACTACCACCACCACTATCACCACAATCACCACTACCACTACTATCACCATCATCATCACCACTACCTCATCACCAATACCACTAACACCACCACTATCACGACCCTATTACTAATACCACTACCAACACCACTATCCCCATCACCACCATCACTACTTCATCACCATTACCACAACCACCACTACTACCACCGCCATCATCACTACCATCACTATCATAACGAGGGCGATGAAGATCATGAAGTAAGGAAGGCGTTGTTTCGCTCTGTTGGGAGGAGTCCCTCGGGGATCATGGTTCGCACCCGGTGATATTTGAGGAACGAGATTGGCCCATGAATTCTTTTAGGGCCGCGGTTTGCCTCGGTGGCCTCGTAGGAGTCAGATCCTTCCCGTGAGGTCAGGCCAGGTCAGATATCTTGACCTTTTTTCTTTTCCTTTGTTTTATCTTATTCAACCCTAGAATAGTTTGTGTCCTTGAGTGGGTAGTTTGGGTCAAGGATGTGTTGCATTTGTAATAACGATGGAAACTATATGAAGGAAAAATTCAAAATATTCTTGTGGTAGAGTATTTATTTAGATTCTAGGGTATAAAAGTGGTTTGGATATCAATACAAACCATTTCAGATGGATTTTATATACAAAATAATGTTTGTATACATAGTGTTTGGATGTGTCATATTGTTTGTAATGTATGGACGAGCTCTGGCCTGCCACTACGGAGGTCCGGGTTCGACTCTCGCCCGGGGCTGAAATAATATCAGTATCGCAGCGCTGAGGGGTGTTACTCCAACTCTCGTGGGCGGGGAGTTGGGGGTGTGTGTGTGTGCAAGGTCATAGCATTACCCATAGATCGGACCTACGAGCTCTGAGCTCTCTTCCAGGAGGGAAATAGCTGTCGATCACGAGTCCAACACGTGATCCAAAGACCAAGTGAATACAAGTGAATACACACACACACACACATACAAACAAGCGGGCGCGCACATACACACACACACGTACACACACACACATACAAACAAGCGCGCGCACACACACACATACACACACACACACACATGCGCACACACACATACACACGCACACACACGTACACACACACACACTCACACACACAAACCATATTTATTCACATATTATCCCAACTCTGGAAATTATTAATTTCTTATCAGCAATGTTAGGCTTTATTCTTCAGGTAAAAAAGCTAATGTCGTGTTTTATATACTCAGCTACTCGACAGCTCTCGACATTTCATGCGATCTCTTAAAAAAAAAATTCTCTCTCGGCCCGAAGGCGTATGCAAGAATGAATATTACATCCGCCAGTTTTGAGCTCTTCACGGTCATTAGACATAAAAAATCTAACACTGATGATATTCTATCATAATATGCACTATATTCATGTATATGTTTATTTATTAATTTGTTATTTTTTCGAGTTATTTATCTACTTGTTTATTCATTTATTAATCTATTCATTTGTTCATTTATCCTTTTGTTCATCTATCCATTTATTCATTTAACCATTTATTGATTTATCAATTTATTCATCTATCAATCTATTCATTTATCCATTCATCCATTTACTGATCTATTAATTCATTATTTTATAAATTTATCTATTTAGTTATCTTATTACCTATCTCTTTATTCATTCCTTCATTTATCTTTTATTTACATATTCATGTACTTATTACTTTTTTATTTCCACAATATTTCAACCACCACCCGCTCTACGAGGTGGCTATGCATGTTA
>NC_134796.1:57724069-57744069 GCF_046742065.1 Oratosquilla oratoria
TAATCTCTGTGAGTTATTATTCAATGAAAAATGTGCACATACGTGTGACACACACACACACACACACACACACACACACACACACACACACACACACATATATATATATATATATATATACTGTACATATACATATATATTATATTCGTCGACATATTTATATGCACACACACACACACACACGCATACACACACACATACTGAACACACACACACACACGCACACACACACACACACACACACACACACACACACACACACACACACACACACTTTGTGGGTGCGGTGATGCCGCGCTCGACCGCTAAATTAGAGATCAGAGTGTGACCCTCGCCCTGTGATGAAAACTTTAAGAATCGCTTCACTGCGATCCGGCACTTCAGCTCTGATGGGCAAGGACTTGATTTCACAGATCAGGCTACATATGAGCAGTGAGCTCTCATCCGCGTGCACACACGCATACACACACACACATATTTAAACGCTTAACTGATCAAAAGACCAAGGAATCTGTTGGTTCAGCGAGGTGTGTGTGTGTGTGTGTGTGTGTGTGTGTGTGTGTGTGTGTGTGTGTGTGTGTGTGTGTGTGTGTGTCTGTGTGTGTGTGTGTGAATGAATATGTATGCACGTGTATTTATGTATGCGTGTGTGTCTGTGTGTGTGTGTGTGAATGAATATGTGTGCACGTGTATTTATGTATATTCATTTCCTGTATATATAAAACCGAATAGAATGGCAGCTGCAAATCTGTGCTATTTCAATAAGATAAACATCATGAAGAAAAGAAGCATTAAGAGAGGCACGAAGCTTATGCTGCACAATATATTCATAAGACCTGTTGCATTGTACGCATGCGAGACATGGAGTGTGACAAAGGAGACTGAACAACGTTTGATGGTATTCGAACATACAATCCTACGACGAATCGCTGGACCAATTTTTAACAAAGAAGAAAATAGGTGGAGAAGAATAAGGCACAAAACTGGATTAGGAGAACTCATCTGGGGCAGGACTCTTTCCTCGAATGGAGGAATGTAGATCGTCAAAGAGGGTCCTACTAACAGAGGTGGAAGAGCGGAGACCAAGAGGACGACCGAAGAAAAGATGGGTTGATGGTATTAAGGAACCCTATCGAAATCGAACTGGAAGGGAAGATTAGTTAACAGCTGCACAAGAACGAAAGCAAAACACGGGTCAACAAGTGGCCTAAAATCCAACGGAGTAAATAATACGAAACCAAAAAGGAGAGATCTAAAGAAGAAGCAAAGAACGACTAAAGATCAGATAAGCCAAGACTGAATGGAAACCAAAGTAATAAGAAGTACCTGCCGACAGAGAGGCAGTCAGTCAATCAGACTGTCAGGTAGTGAGGCAGAGAGACTGATGTAGACAGACAGACAGGTAGTTTGGAAAATAAGCAGATAGAGGGATAGGCAGGCAGGCATATGAATTGGGTAGACAGACGCACTGAGATAAATCTTAGAAACTCAGACGGGCGCAGATTTACAGGGAAACCCACAAACATACAGAGAAGCACAAAGAAATATACAGAGGCAAACATCAGACAGACAGATGGACGGACAGTGACAGGCTGACAGACTACAGACTCAGACATACTACACGCATGCACAGAAAAACATATAGAAATAGACAAGACAGACACAGGGATAGATGGGTGGAGAGTAATATACGGAAATACAGAGACAGACAGATAAAAAAAAAAGACTGACAGACAGACAGGAACAAACAGAGGCACAGGGAGACAGGCACAGACAGAAAAGCAGTCAGATTTAGAGATATAGACAGAAAGGTGGTCATACAGACATAGACAGACACAGCAGACAGACCGACAGGTGAACATATAGAGAAGACAGATAGAGGCAGAAAGACACGATCAGATAAAGACAGACACAGACAGACAGGTACAGTCACACACAGACAAACACAGATACACAGGGAAATAGACATAGACAAGTAGACACAGACATAGCAGACGGACACAGAGAAACAGCCAAGGGCAGACCAGAAAGATGCAGATAGACAAACGTTGGCAAACAGACAGACAGACAGATAGACAAGAACTTTAAAACAGATACAGCACAAGGAGATACAAACTCAGAAATATATACAGGCAGAGATATGGACAGAAATATAGACAGAGAATGAGACAGAGAGATACATAGATTGGAAAGCACAGAACATTAAAACAGATACGGCATAAGGACATAGAGATACAGAAATATGGGCAGGCAGATATATGGACACACATAGATGTGGGCACAGACGCGGACAGACAGACACAGACAGACAGATAGACGTATCTGCAGACAGAGATAGACAGGGAGGACGGGGGCGCGTCGGGTGGATATGTTGTGTGTAAGATTGAAGCTGTGTTCAGGCTGGGACGAATGGCAGGAATTACACGAAGCATGGCGGGGGGAGGGGGGAGGGGGTTCCATGACGGTATGCAAAATGGATGTAGATGGTATGGTACAGGATGGAAATGGAACAGGAATTGAGCCTAAAGTAAGGAATGGGATGGTTGTATAAGGGAATGGAAAAGGATGAGATGGAAGAGGAATGGAATAGGAGCGGAGTTGAAGTAGAGTTGGAAATAAATGGGAAAATCAAGGATCGAGTTTAAAAACTGGGGTAGTTTGGGTAGTGGTGGTGAGAAGCCTACACCAGGAGGCACTGAGTACACGCGGCCGTAGCCGTCACCTTTGCCCTATGTGCCTGCATTGATGGGGTAGATAACAGTCACTGCTGGGAATCGGAGAGGAGTGAGGATTCGAACCCACAACTAAGCGAATGCGAGACCATGGCGTTTCCCATGACGTCACTAGATTTTCGGTAGGGTGGAAATAGAAAGGGGTAGAGAAAGAAATGAACAAGGATGACAAAAGATGGGGAATAAAAAGCGTAATGGATCCTGAAGGAAGGAATGAAGGAGGAAGAGGAATGAGAAGGGAATGGAAAACATCAAGATAAAGAGCATCGGGATAAGAAGCTATGGAAATAGAAAATAGTGGACGTATTGGACTGGAAATGAATAGGGCGGGAAGGGAGTGTGTGAAGGGAGTAGAAAAACAATGGAAAGTAAAAATGGAGCCTTGGAAGAGAAATGGGGGAGTGGAATGGAGTGATGGTGGGATTCTGCAATGGAACAGAAGGGGTGTCACCCTCGCTCTCCGTTGTCATTCTGTTCCACCCCCATCCCTTTTCCATCTCCGTCCCTTTCCGTCTCAGTTGGTTCTTCCCCATTGGAACTGGATTGGTATGGGGATGCAGTGAGGCAGAAAGGGACGGGGATATGATAGGATAGAGGTGGAAAGCGTGGCCTCAGTATGGGCAAAGGAATGGGCGACAAGGAGAGAGGAGAAATATAAAATAAGGAATATGATTGGTATAAAGAAATATAAGGATAGGAAGAGGAGGTTAAGGGTAATGAAAAATCGCGAGGGGAAAGAATGGAATGAGAATGAGTGATTAGGACAGAATAAGAAAATATTGACAAAGATAAGGATAGGAAGAGGAGGTTAAGAGTAATGAAAAATCGCGAGGGGAAAGCATGGAATGAGAATGAGTGATTAGGACAGAATAAAAAATTATTGACAAAGATAAGGATAGGAAGAGGAATTTAAGGATAATGAAAAACTGAGAGGACAGCATGGGATAAGAATGAGTGACTAAGACAGAATAAAAAAATATTGGTAAGAAGAAAGATAAGGATAGGAAGAGGAAGTTAAGGATAAGAAAAAATGGGGGAGGAGAAAGCATGGAATGAGAATGGGTGACTAAATCATAAAAAAAAAAAATTATAAAGAAAGACGGGGATAGGAAGAGGAAGTTCAGGATAAGAGCATAAACTGAGGGAAGGGAAAGGACGAAACGAGAATGAGTAAATAAGAATAAAAAAAATATTGGTGTAAAGAAAGATAACGATAGGAAAAGGAAGTTAAGAATAAGGAAAAACTGAAGGAGGAGAAAAGATGAAATGAGAAGAGGGTAATGGCATGAACAGAAAAAGAAAAATGGAGACTTAAGATAGTTTGTAAAAGGAAGGATAGAGGAAGGAATTAAGGATAAGAAAACAACTGAGGGAGGAGAAAGGATGAAAGAAGGGAAGGATACGGACAAAAGAAATGAGAAAGTAAAGAGTCTGTAAAAGGAAGGGTAGAAGATCCAAATGAAAGAGATGAAAAGGAATTTTGGTTCTTGGTTGTCGGAAAAAAATAGATAAGAGGTAGGGATTGGGATTGACAGAAAAAGAAACACAGAAAATGGAGGATAGTTTGTGAAAGGAAGGAGTGAAGAACGTAATGAAAGAGATGAAAGATATAAAGAAAATTAGACTGAAAGGAAAGTAAGGCAGGTGGATTGAAAGAAAGGGAAAATAGAAGAGAAAAATTATTCGGTTGATTAGGTTTAACGGCGCGAATTCCCCCCTATTAGGAATGCTACAGAGGATTTTGTAGCGTGGAACTTGATTAAACATGCCCTTGGTCCAACTCGATGGCGGCAGGGTTCAAACTGCCGTCGACCTCCGCCGCAGGTGGCGACGCTTTAACCCGCAAGTGGTTAATGACAAGAAATTCAGATGATAGTGTCATGGGTACGTAACGGAAAGGAAAGTTTGTTTATTAACAAAAGACGAAGACAAGCCAAACGACAGAAACTATTGATGGAAACCAGGGAGTACAATTAGACAAGAAGAAAATCGATGAGGATATGGTTACGTAAAATTGTAGGTTGAACTAGTCCTCCATATGTATGTGTATTAAGTCTATGTTGATCTTTTGCTCTTGTACCAAGGTATAATTCGCAGTTTCATAATGATACAATACCTAGAGACGGTGTACAGTGTGTATGCTACAATGAATAGTACTTCTACAGGGTGTCCCAAAAATATATAATCATTCTTTGAAATTATTCCTAACTTAGTCGAATTCATTGCTACGAGTTACCAGCTAGGTCTGCAAAAGAAATGTTATCTGTTTCAACATTTTCGAATACGCATGGGGGACTAGACTAGACTATGGGGAAAGACTAATATTTTCATTGATTCCAAACTGATGACCATCATTTCAAAGACACAGTTGGCAACGCAGACCAATGAATTCGGCAACGTTATGAAAAATTTCAATAAGTACATTTTACTAGGACACTCTGTATTTGGGAAAATACAAAATGTCATTCTGTACAGTTCGAGTACCGCTGTGGGGTTGCTGCTTTGGTTCCTGACATTCATGGCTAGGCTGGGAGGCGACCCAACGTGGCCCCAAAACATCCAGCGGCTTGCCGCAAATGACAGAGCTTTGCCATACCATGGGTGTCTCACTCCCCTGTGCGTGGTACTTGGATAAGTGATACGTGTGTGAGGCAAATTATACCTAATCGCTACCGATGTGGCAAGGTTGAAATGAATGGAACAGCCTGGTGAGGGACAGTGTACAAAGACAAGTCCTTCGAAGTTCTAAAGGGGTTAATAAGAGGTTCACGTCCTTAGAAGGACTTAAGATGGGAAGACGTGTAGCGTAAGGTCTTCCGGATGCTTGAGAACTGGAGTCTCGGGCGAGGAAGAAATAAAGAGTGGGTTTATGCAGGTAGTGTAGTGTACAGAGGATTCCCAGGGAGATTTATGGATTTGTGGAGGGATTAAGTGACTAAGAATGGTTTGTTATAGGATGAAGAGGGTAGGATAGGAGGAAGAATGTGAAGAGAGAGATAAATAAACTAGAGAGGAAAAGTTAGATCGGGATGAAAGAGAGTAGGATAGGAGAAAGAATGTGACAAAGAAGATAAAGTTAAAGAGAAAAGGAGAGGGATAGGTAAAACAAGATGAAGGAGGAACAATGTGAAGAAAGAGAAAAGGTAGATGAGAATAAAGGAGGATAGGAGAGGAGGAAGAATATGAAAAAAGAAAAGAAAAAGAAAGGAAAAATAAAACAAAATAAAGTTGGGTAGCATAAATGGAAGAATGGGGAAAAGCAGATAAATGAAAGAGAGCGGGAAAGGTAGATGAGGAAGAATGGTAGAATAGGAAGAATGTGAAAAAGAGAATGAACAGAAAAGAGAGGAAAAGACAGAATATTTATTAGAATGTGAAAAAGAGAATAATAAAAAAAAATAGTAAGGGATAGAAGAGGGTGAAGAAGGATAGTAAAACTGTAAAAGTTAAGAAATGGAATAGCGAAAAGGAAATGAACACAGAGGATAGAATTAAGGTGGGTAGGGCAGCTGTAAAAACGTGAATAAGAGAATAACAAAACAAAAATAAGAGGAGAAAGTAGAACAGAATGAATAATGACAGTATGACTTTAAGAAAATGGGAATGAAAAAAGAAAGGGAAAGGTTAAATGAGATGAAGGAGGGGAGAATGACAGTAAGAATGATAAAAGGAGAATAACGAAAAAGAGAGGAAAAGGTAGAATAGAATGGAGGCCAGAATGGCTGTAAAATGTGAAAGAGAGAATAAAAGAGAGGAAAAGGTAGAACAGGATGATTAGAGGAATGAATAGAATATTTGGTGTCGTTATGCGGATAGGCTAAGATATCTAGAAGTTATTAGAATTGCGTAATAGTTATAATATGAAGACAAAACTGTGATGCAATATATCAAATATTCACAAAAGCAAAATGATTATGTATCCTGAATGTCTAGCGTTGGGTTGCTCATCCATATAAATCCACAGTTTCTTTCAAGAATCCCACACGTTAAAGCTGACGCAATGTATTTGGATATAACAAAGAAAACGCCTGATATAAGACTTGGAGATATGACTAAAATATAACTGATGTACAAGAAATTCTATATTCTTGCTGGTTTTCACTATTTAATTGCTTTTCCGCAGAAATCTATTGCCTTTCATAGTGTAAAGCATTTGCAAATCAAAAACCCTCCAAAATGATAATTGACTGACAAGGTTTAAGAACAATATGGGAATGTTATTCATATGTGCATTTATTTACTTATTGCTGGCAGGCAATGAAATATTTGGATTTTGAGATTAAAGAAAAAATATTAAAGTGAATTCAGGCTAGTACAAGAAACGTGATTAAGAATAATTACTGAAAAGGTAAACATCAAAGAAATATATCATAGTTGTAAGATTCAGATAATAAAATTAAGTAAAAAAAAAGTCAGACTGGCAACTGATTGTGTGTGTGTGTGTGTGTGTGTGTGTGTGTGTGTGTGTGTGTGTGTGTGTGTGTGTGTGTGTGTGTGTGTGTGTGTGTGCGCGCGCGTGTGTAAGATTTATCATGGTTTAGGACCATATGCTAAAATCGAGTGACAAATGTTATCCTCCCGGAAGAGAGGTTTGCATATAGACTGATCTATGGGCAATGCTGTGATCTTACACACACGCAAATTCACACACGCGCACAAACACACAAACACACAAACACATAAAATCCGTCTCTTTTCCCAAGGGGGACAGTAATAGGTCTTGAGACTTTAAGAGCCCTCTATGTCAACCACTGCACCAGCAAGCCTTGCGCTTGTATGTTTGTACGTGCGTGGATGAGTGCATGTATATATACGAGTGTGAATGTACGTATATATGTGTATGTTTTAGCATTGTATATGCATGCGTGCACTTGTATATAAAAGCTCGAATCCTATATAGAGGCTCAGGCACAAAGGAAAGCACGCACAAACGGACACACAAAAGGAGACGGCAGAAAGTGACGCGTCCAATAGAATGCTTGGTTAGGTGCCGGCCGGGCGTGCGGAGAGCTCGGTCGTGGCGACACTTTCTTCCCTCGCCCTCTTCCTGGTTCCCGTATTCTCAGGCTTCACGGAGACCACTCACACGCACGCACGCCAACAGGCGTCCGCAGGTAGAAACAGAAAAAAATGTTGTGTAGATTCAAGGGCACCCATAGCCACATGAACAATATGAAAAAAATGTAATTCAAGGATATGGATTAGGTTAGAACTGTACATGAATATAAGGCTAGGTATGATCAATTAGAGAGTAGGAGACGGGACTTAACGTGTGTTACTCCTTTCCTGTGTAATATAATTAGGTAAATACATACACGCGCGCGCGCGCATGCATACTTGATTTGTTGTCTAACGCGGTTCGACAGACACGTTTGAAGTGATGTGTGAACGCGTGAACGGGGTATTTGGTTGTCGAACACGTTGGTTAAACCCCAAATACCCCCTCTAAGACGTCCATGTGGTAAAATGGGAATTGAAAAGAAAACGAAGAGTAAAATCAAAGAAATGAGTGAGAGTCAATTGGGTGTGGGATGATGTGGACATGTGAAGAGAATGAACGGAGGCAGGACTGCAAATAGAAGATCTAATTCCGAGGCGTAAAGGGAAAGAGGGACGGAGAAAACTGAAACAAGAATGAAAGGTTGATATAGTGGAAGAGTGATAAGAGATGAACGAAAAAGTGGGGAAACCGTTGGTATAAATTAGGGAAAGTATAGGATAATATTCAGAGAAAAAGAAGAAAAAAAAAAACACTAACAAGAAAGGGAGTAAAGAGAAGAAAATAAAGGTGTGGATAAAATGAATATCAAATAGAATACACAAAATCAAATAACAAGAAATCAAGGAATATTCTATAATATTCTGTTATAATGTTCTGACTAACAACGATTAGGTAGACCAAGACTGAATTTGATGTGAGATATACAAGTATTCCTTTGCTCTCTCTCGTATGGAAGCGCCTACGGTCATAAGCCATTTATCACTACCAGTACACGTTCTGTAAATAGTCTTCATTACTGCCAAAACACAAAGAAAACGACCGACTCAGCGACTTTCAAAATAGTATACCAGTGGCATAAATGAAGTTTGCAAGAACTGTCTCCATAAAAAAAAAAAAAAAAAAAAAAAAAAAAAAAAAAAAAAAAAAAAAAAAAAAAAAAGGAAGACTACAAGAAACCATAAAGCCTACACTAGGCAGTTCCATGTTCCTTATCACCTGCCATCCCCATCGATAAAGTTATCCTCTATTAACTTCAAATATTTTTGTTTTCAGTTTCCTTCAACAAAGTTTGTTCTCTAGCCTCTCACTGGACCTTCTAACAAGAGAAAGAATGTGAGTCTTATCTTCCTGTTTTTCTTTGGTTGAGTAACTCAACAGTGATGTTTGAGTCGACGATCCTTCCATGGGAAAATGTGTCATATTATGAGAAATGACGTATACACGTAAGTATACATGCATATACATACATACATGCATACATACATGCATATATAAGTACATGAATATATACAAACATACATACATGGATGCATTCATATATACATAAATACATCACATAGAGTACATTCACATATACATACACACATCACATAGAGTACATACATATATTCATATAAAGTCCTACATATATCTCTATGTCTATATATATACACACAGTTATATGTTTTTTACCCATGCTACAGTTTTCACATTTGTTGTCAAGTATGTGATATATTTTCCTATGCAGTATTTGGCCTATTATTGGGTAATTTTCTTGAATATATAAAAAAAATTGTCAGGCGAAGAATTTTCATTTCCATCACGAAAAACTCTGGGTAGGTAAAAATGTTTGCTCATGACTGTATATAGTGTATGTGAGTGTATTTACCTTATTGTATTTATCTAATCTATTCTCCAATTTTCTAACATACCTAGACTCAAATTCATGTAGTTTCAACTTCATCTATATCATTGACTTCCAATTATTATATTTCGATTTGGATACATGTATTGTTTGAGCTTGGTCTATACCACCTTCTAAGCTATTCAACATATTTATGCATCTATACAAAAACTATTTTTTTACATCCTTTGGATATGTAGCCTCTCTTAATTTACTCCCTTGGCTGTGTGTGTGTGTGTGTGTGTGTGTGTGTGTGTGTGTGTGTGTGTGTGTGTGTGTGTGTGTGTGTGTGTGTGTGTGTGTGTGTGTGTGTGTGTGTGTGTGCATTCACCTGGGTCTTTGGATCACGTGCTGGACTCGTGATCGACAGCTATTTCCCTCCCGAAAAAGAGCTTAGAGCTCGTGTGTGTGTGTGTGTCTGTGTGTGTGTGTGTGTGTGTGTGTGTGTATGTGTGTGTATGTATGTATATGTGTGTGTGTGAGTGTGTGGGCGCGCACGTATGTGTATGTATGTGTACGTGCGTTTGAGTTAAAATTCGCTCTCGATACTCAAGAGAGCGAGCCAGGTCTCTTATGGTGGTCAAAACCGCGGCCACAAAATTCATCAGCTGGCGGGCGATGTCAGTTGAATAAAAATTATTTACCTTCCACGAAGAACCACGAGGGAATCGTCTTATATTTCCTCAGTTAGTCTCCTTTAATTTACACGTACCAACACTTAAGGGCTCCAACAATTCTCCCCAAAAATTATTTCCAGGGCAAAATATATATACCCTCAAATTTTTCCCGTTTTTACATGAACAGCTTGAACAATTCCGTCTTTTTGTTTTCAGTATTTTGAAAAATTCGAGAAGATATATCTTTCAATGGGGGAGGGGGTGTCGCCGAGTCTCAGGTGCGCGGGTCACTCATTCATCCTTTATCAGTCATACTGGCCATACATGCAAATACAAAGAAAACGGTGTCTCCCCCGTTTTCTTTGGAGATGGTTTAGACGTGGCAGGGCTGCTGGTTTTGCCGGCCACATCCTATGGGTCACCACATAATGGAAGAATTATAAAAGCGATATACATAAACACCAACGATTGCGTCAACAACAGAACAGGTGATATCAAAATTGCATATATATATATAGTATAATATATATATATATATATATATATATATATGTACATATATATAATTATATATATACTATATATATACATATATATATACAGTATATATATGTGTGTGTGTGTGCCTGTGTGTTTGTATGTGTATGTGTTTGTGTGTGCATATGTGTGTATATACTCGTATATTTGAAATGAAATGTTGCATTTTTGGCCAGCACTGAAAAAAATAAATATACATATACACGCACACACACACACACACACACACACACACGCACACACACACATATACATAGTTACCTCTTTATGAACACGGTGATAGACATACATTTCCCGTAAAGGAAATATTGAATCCTCATATTTTTCTTAATATATGTCACTAGATAACAATATATATTTCTCGTAAAGATCATCGTATTTCAAAGATATTTTACAATGTATTATACTAATTCCTGTATAACGAAACTAAGGATATATTGCTTATATTCATTGTATATCAAATAAATGCAATATTTTCCTCCAGCATTTTATGGATTCTATATACACACCAGAATTACTGGGTTCTTTTGGCGTCTATAATGGACTATCTCAGCGAAATAAAATCTCTTCTATACCCTCCTTCTCCTCTTCTGCCTCGTCTTCCTCCTCCTCTTCCTCTCATTTTTTCTTTCCTTCCCTTTCTTTGCCTCTTCCTTCTCCACCTCCTACGCCTTTATGCTCTCATTCTATCCTCCCCCCTTTGCAGTTTACAGTATAGTGGTTTATCTAATCGAAACCTAAAAGCGTCCAAAAATATAGAAATCGAATAGACACCACAAAACTAATCGATATAGATTGCACACAATGACGTCTATGTTATCCTCGATTAAATGAAATCAAATAACGGCAGCTAGAATTCAAATACAAGTCGAATATAGATACCAAAGAATTAGATGAGTTGGGTTTAATCTAGACAGGTACTATAAAACAGTTATTCTGTATATTGCAACCATAGTAAGTGATGTTACAGTGGCCGCAACATACAGACTAAGTATTGTATAGTCTAGACATCTGGTAGCATAATCGGAAGCGTGCTGGTCTCGCATTCGCTTTGTTGTAGGTTCGAATCCCGCACTTCTCTCCTATAGATCCCTCTGACACCTGTAAGGATTTCTTAGCCCGACTAAAATCACATTGTCATTTGATAACTCCAATGAACGTACAAATCGAATATATATATATATATATATATATATATATATATATATATATATATATATATATATGACGAAAAGTTGTCTGAAAAAGGTTTTAGATTAAAACAAACAAAAAAATGGAAAGAAAATGTGCTCACGGTCAGGCCTGCAGATTTACTCAATCAAGGAGTAATCTGCAGAGAAAGTGGCATCATTATCAGCTTCCGTTCAATCTCACATAGAAAACGGGGAGCGCTCCCGTCGATATTTCTTTCCCAATTGGACTTCCTTAGTTGGCATATTGGGTAATAAGATATGAAAAATATAATCATTCTCCCTTCCAGAAATTCCGAGTAAATTGCTTAATGGTGTGACAGAAATCCAGGTTTATTTTTGTTTTATTTGTTGGTTGGGTCGTTTATCTATTTCTTCATTAACTTTCTTATTTAGTTATTCATTACTTATTCATTTACCTGTTTATTCATTTATCTTTTTGCTTATTGATTTGTTTATTCATTTATGTATTTAATCAAATATCTATTTATTCATCTACTTATTTAGTTATTTATTCGTTTATTTTTTTCACAAAGGAAACTAGGATGGGAATAGACACGAGCCTTGAACTGGCTTCTTCTCCTTTATCCATTTATCTATTTATCTATTTGTTTATTTTCCTATATATTTAACTATATATTTATTCATTTATTTATTTATTTGTCTATTTATTCATTCATTCATTCATTCATTTACCTCTTTGCTCATTTATTTATTTTTTGGTCTCATCATATTTTATTTTGGACCATATTCACGTAAGCACACACACACACACACACACACACACACACACACACACACACACACACACACACACACACACACACACACACACACACAAACAATTTGTCACCCGATAAGCACATTAACAGTGTTTTTGATGAGACATATACTGTTGAGGAACATTAGAATGGCGTTCCACTTCGTGATCATAAAAATGATGAAAAACTCACAGAGAGCATGATCGCCATAGATTAGACTAGGACCAGTCACGTGGTCCTCACGCAAGAAGAAGGATGTAAGGAACTTATTCCTCTTCTTTCTCTTCCCTCTTCTCCTAGTTATCTTCCTCTTCCTCCTCCTCCTCCTCCTCCCCCTCTTCTTCTATATCTTATCTTCACCTCCTCCTCCTCTTGTTCTTTTTTCCTTCTTCATCTCTTCATGCCAGTATTCCTTCCTCTCTACCTCCTGTTCTTTCTCTTCTTTCATCCTTTCCTCCTCTTTTTCTTCTATTTCCTCCTCTTTCTCTTTCCGCTTCTCCTGCTTACTTTCCTCCTCCTCCTTCTCCTCGTTCGCTTCCTTGTCTTTTTCCTTATCCAAGTCTTCATCCCAGTATTCCTTCTGCTCTACTTTCAGTTCTCTCTCTTCCTCTTCCGTCCTTTCTTCTCCTTCTTTTCCTTTTCTTCATATTTCTCTTCCACCTTCTCCCTCTGCTTATCTTCCTCTTCCTCCTCCTCCTCCTCCTCTTTCTTTTTTTCCTACTTCACCTCTTCGTCCCAGTATTCCGTCTCCTCTTCCTCATTTTCTTCTTACTCTTCCACCCTTTCCTCCATTTCTCTTCCTTTTCCTCCTCCTTTCCCTCTTCTGCCTTTTCCTCATCCTCCTCTTCCTCATTTTACTTCTTTCTTCTCCGCCTCCTACTCCTTATGACCCTATTCTTTCTATCATTTCTTCCTCTCGAGCCTCAGTAAATTTGTTATCTGCATCAAGATAATATCAATAACACCTCTGATGGCAAATTTCAGTATATCTCTTTGTGCTAGACTACAAGAATGATTTCAGATAATCATACCTCTACTGAAATACCTAATGATTCATTTTTTCTTTATCACTTACTTTCTTTTTTTATTCCAAGCCACCATGATCATTTCTGATTCTTTTCGATTCGAGTCTAGGTGAGTGACATTGTTTTCCACAAAAGAAATAGAAAGAGAAAAAAAGAAAAGAAAAAAAAAACGTGCAAAGCCACACCTAGAAGATTCAAAGGCATAAATCAGTTTTGACAAGTGTGCCTTGTGGTAAAGAGGTTTTGGAGACCAAGGGAGTAAAAGTGCGGGGATGTCGAAGAGAGAGAGAGAGAGAGAGAGAGAGAGATATCGAAGAGGCAGAAGAAAGAGCAAAGGAGATGAGATAGAGAGGGTACGAAGAATAATACAAATATTATGTTCTAAGTTGATAATAAACATTGAAAAAGAAGAATTGGAAGTGGAAGAGAGAAAGGAAGAGAAGATATATGAAGGTTTTAGTAAGCAATGATAAACAAGAATTGCAAGGAACAAGAGATGTCAAAGAAGTAGAAGAAAGAGCGAAGGAAGAGAGGGTGGGGTAAGAAGAATAACACAAAAGTGAAGTTATGAGGTGTCAGCATTGACAAAAAAAAATGTAAGAGAGGAGAGAGAAGGTATCGAAGAGATAGAAGAAAGAGGAGAGGATGATACGTCGGGTTGGATAAGAAAAGTAATACAAACATGACGTTCAGAGGTGTTAGTATTAGTAAATGAGAACTGCAAAGAAAAAAAAAAAGAGGATTTTACTTTATGTATATATACATATATATATATATATATATATATATATATATATATATATATTATATATACACACCCTTTACCTATCCCACACTCATCCAATATCCAAGCCCAATCCATGATACATCACAACTACATAAACATATATTTTATTATTTTTATATCAAACACAACTTACTGTATACATAAATACAGTAATTATCTAACAAACAAAGAGAGTTTTGATAGTACACGTATACTAAGAATCATACTTGGCTGTCGGCAATAGCAACTACATAAACATATATCTTATCATATCTATATCAAATACAACTTTCTGTATACATAAATACAGTAATTATCTAACAAACAAAGAGAGTTTTGATCGTACACGTATACTATAAATCATCGGCAATAGCAGACAAACAAAACAATTATAAAAGATAACGAGATCATTGGCAGGACATAAGACAAACACGTTTCATGCTAAATGATGAAAGGACGCCATCCTGTATTGTTTGTGTTTATGAAACTCATAAAAACATTACATATTTATTGACATATGCAAGTGCCATACAAATCCTTTCTATGACTGGTGATATATATTTTGTTCTGGTTACTGTCAGGACCATTCTATTCATCATTGTGACGCCTATTCCGTATTGAAGAGTCTGTAAAGGTTGGGTATATATATGTATGTATATTGATATATATATATTTCGACATATTCATAATATCCGTGTGTATTAATGAATGTGTCAGGTTTGATTGGTATTGAGTGTGTGAGTGTGTGTGTGTGTGTGTGTGTGTGTGTGTGTGTGTGTGTGTGTGTGTGTGTGTGTGTGTGTGTGTGTGTGTGTGTGTGTGTCTGTGTGTGTGTGTGTGTGCACGTGTGTGCACACACGTATGCATTTGCGTGTTTGTGTATACGCGCGAGCGTGTACATGTGTGAGTATTCGCCTCTATATATGCGTGCATGTATACATACATACATGCATGTGCACGTATACGTACATACATACATACATACATACACACATATATACATTTGTACAAAGTTTCATATGAACGTCCTGTATATGTACGTAAGTATACATGTTCATAAGTACACATGTACATAAGTATACATGTACATAAGTACACATGTACGTAAGTATACATGTACGTAAACTCGACTACCTCTTCGGAATGTTTGACTAAGAAAGACTTAATCAGGACTTGTCTATGTAAGTTGCCAAATGAGGAACAACGGGAACTTTTAATTGTCTTCTTAACTTGCAATGACAATTTCATCATCCTGCTTCTATTGAAGCGTTCATTTACTGAACAATTTGATTAAAACGACCTAACTCACAGACAGGTACAGAACATTCACTGTTCAACACAGTGCAATAATTTCTCTCACCTTTTCCATATCTGTTTCATTTGGTTCCAGTATCTATTCCTCTGTTCCGTAAATGCGTTTTAAGTTGTACCTATCTACCTATATATCAAGAGCTTTTTCCCTTTTATAAGAGAGGTAGCCAAGTCAAAGGCGCCTGTCTACTCCCTCCCATTCCACTCCCACGCACCACCCTTTCCCCCTTCTCATCTTAGCTCCTTATGGATGTCGGGTCATCCCTGTATCACGCCCACTGCCCTGGGCCAGAAGCAATGTAGCAAGACAGTACAGCCACAGCAAGGCCGCTTCACTTAATCGGCAACCCAGCCCCCTCTCCGTCCCCTCTAGCAGAAAAAGACAAGACGGGGAGAAAGCCCCTTCGGGCTGCGTCAAAATACTCGTATCATTCACACATAAGCACCCCCGTAATCCCCCCCCCATCCCCGGCCCTCCTTTCCTTGCATAACAATATCTGTACACACTGACGCTGTACCTGGCCAGATAATAATTCTTTTCATCATTTTCTCTTAAATGGATTTGCATCCAACATCAATCATTCCAAGAGTAAAGTAAAAGCCTTCTACTTCATCTGAGCCAAACTAGAAATAATAGTATTGGTAATATTAATTAGTAATAGAAGTAGTAATACTAGTATTAATCATTATTGACAAAGAAGAATAAAAAATGTAATAAATAAGATAAGAATTAAAGCTAGAATAGAAATTGTAGTTAATATAAAGTAAATTGTTTGAGATTAAAATCGATAAAGTAGAGAAGAGAGAATAGAATAGAAATTAGAAACAGAATAAAAACTGAAGTGATACTGAAACAAATCTAATTAGAATTAGACAAAAAAAATTATATTAGAATATAAAAAGATACCAGAAAATTGAACTAAAATCAAATAAAAAATCAAATTGAGATCAAGGACAAAATTAAAACAAAAAAGTCTGATAAAAAAAAAAAAAAAAAATCAAGACTTAGTCAGCGGTCTTACGTTCCATAATTTTTTGGTGCAATTTTCTTCCCCATAATAACTCCCAAGTAACTTTTGCCATATTCCATTGCGCTTTACCAATTCCACTCGATCTCCGTATGGGGTAATGACTGGATACTGGACAAATTAGGTTTAAGAAGAAAACAGACAAGAACTAATTTACCAACAGAATAATTAATGAATGGAATAGACTTAGCAACCATGTAGTGAGCGCTGAAACAATTGGTTGTTTTAAAAGAAGATGAGACAACTTTATGAATACGATGACAGGCTGTAAAGGACTTGGAACTGCTTAGTGTAGGCCTTATGGTCTCTTGCAGTCTCCACCATTCTTACGTTCTTGTTCTTATGTTTTGTGCTGCCAATATTTCACCATTTCTAATGACTTCCCCACGGATCAGGGTTACACAGCATTCCTTTGTGATTGGAGACTTTGAAAATAAAATTCTTGATCATCTTTAACTTCTGCCCCTCCGTTGTCCCGTTTTAAGTCTCTATCTTCTCCATGGCTCTACCTCTTCGTTGCGATATTGTCCACTGATTATTTGTGACTAAAATTATCTATCATTTCCTCTAGATAGGTTTCGTTTATTGCTTATCACATTTTCGTCATCTTTCCTCTCTTTCCTTCTCCCCCTCTCCCCCTCTTCCTCAGTCTCCTTGACCTCTCGTTTCCCAGGGTGACCTGAGAATTTTTCTTTTCTGCATGGAACAAGGAAAGGTCACGGGAAAGAATAATGAAAACAATAAAACAAAACAAATGAATAAACAAACAAATAAATATACAAACAGGTGAGTAAACAAATAAAACGGATGAATAGAAAAATAAATTAATAATTCTGTAAATGCTTAAATGTGTCGACGACTGAACTAATCGGACAGAGAATACATAGACAAAGAAATGAAGAAAACATAGATGATTAAACAATTGAATAGATAATTCTATAAAAGATTAACTGTGTCGGCGAATGAATCAATTAGATAGCAAATACATATAAAAACAGCTAAAGAAAATATAATATTTAGATAAATAAGTAAATAAAACATAAATAATAGAAGTACTAATAAAATATACTAAAAATAATAGTGATAAAATAATAATAACAATACATAATTAAATAGATAAACAATGATAAGCAAATAATATACTAATAAAATCAATAATAAAAGAAAATTAAATTCTAAAATAATAGTTAAATAAGTAATAAGAAATAAATATAGATAAATAAACAAAAAATGATAAGCAGGTAATTTAGATACTAATAATATCAATACTACAATAAGATCAAATAATGAAATAATAGTACAATAAGTAATAAAAGATAAATATGTAAATATAGAAGAAAAAGGAGAGAAGGCTACACCAAGAGGCGCGTAGTTGTGGCCGAAGCCACAAGTGAGCGTGAGACCAGCACGCTTCCTATTACGCCAACAGAATAAAAAACGACACAATATCGTATCTAATTCAATACACATCGGCGTTGCAATGACTATCAGAAAATCGCTCAAATCATAATGACATTATTAAGCAGAAGCATTAACATCACAAGCAATTTACAATGACACTACACATCCAGGAATGATGTAGATAATTACTCCCAACCAGTATTGAAATCCAGGCATCTCAGGTGAGGAGCCTACGCCAGGAGGCGCGTAGCTGCAGCAAAAGCTGTCACCTTTGTCTTGTGCAATCTGACTGTTGGAGCAGGTAACGATCATTGCTGGGAATTGGAAAGAAGTGCGGGATTCGAACGCCCAATTAAGCAAAAGCGAGACCTGCATACTTCCGGTTACGCTACCAGCGCACACACATCTAATTACCCCTAGGGAACTTCCTACAAATCCCGGACTGGGAACCCCAGGATTATGATTTTTTTTTTTTTTTTTTTTTTTAATAATTATTAGATTATGAATGAACCACTTAAAACCAACTGAAATAGATGGACAGATATAATAGTAAACTACATAAGAATAATAGAAAAGAACCAAAATATAGAAGCCTTTGTGCAACTGTACGAAGGAGTATGCATGTATAGCACATTTATAAAAAATAATCACGAAAAACCCACAGTCGGAATAAAAGGAAACGTAGAAGAAAGTATAACTTCTATATTTCGGCTAATAGCTATAGCCCTCTTCAGGAAAATACATTTTACAAGAAATGACTGAGACAAATACAATTGAGATACAAGTGGAGGAAGAACAGGAATAGCTTGACACGCGACATTCCATCACACAGGATGAAGTCTGAAAGGGTATATGTGGTCAATCGGGTAGAGGTGTAAGGTCAGAAGGGATGAGGGGTCAGGAGTGGTGGGGGAACGGGGTCAGGAGGGTGAACATTTTTAACCAAATGGCTCACAGCTAGACCTGATATTATGTCCTGGGACCACTGACCTTTGGAGATATTCAAGTTCGGACATTCTTCTATTAAGACGAATTCAACAACTTCTTTCTCCTGAAGCTGCAGTTGGACTTAACAATTTGGCCTTGTCCCAGTCAAGACTATGATTTTCCTGGGCATATCTAATGAATCTTTTGTGCTCAGTTAATCTGGTATTAAGATCCCTGCCGGTTTGGCCATGGTACACTAGATCACAATCTCTACATGGGAGGCTATAAACTCCTGGAGCCTCATCTCCCCTTAATCTTTGAAGGACATTAACAAGTTGTTTTGTACAGTATTAGGGTAATGATAAGCAACTGTGAGGCAGTTGTTGGGGGTTAAATTAAAAGAAGGATTAATGGAGTTACAATAGGGGATTTTTAAAACGACTGTGAAAGAGGGTTGTGTGGTGGGGACTGAATTCTTATGGTAGCTGGCTCTAGCCTTGCTGAGGGTTTGATGCAGGAACCAGGACGGGTATGCCAACTTCAAAAGTTGCCTTTTGATGAGGTCAGTCTCTGGTCCAAGAATCTAGGACTACAGATCCTAGAGGCGCTCAGAAAAATGCCGTAGGCTACACTCTTCTTGACTTTGTCGAGGTGGTTACTGAAAAAGGGGTGATAACTACCTGAATTGGTAGGTTTCTAAGAAAGGGATCTGTTGACTTTCTTCCCATTCGGTTTTGAATTTAATGTTGGAGGATAATTGATTCAACTTGTCCAGAAATACCTCGAACGCACCTCACCTATCATCCCACGCTGAGAAAATG
>NC_134796.1:57746569-57761569 GCF_046742065.1 Oratosquilla oratoria
ATCCTAGCGGGGTTTTATTGAGATGAAGAAAGCTTCTAGTCTTTGTGTAAGTTTGGTCACCCCTCATCCTTCACCCTTCGTCCCTATATTGAACAATTTATTTATTTATTATTCTTTTTTTCAAACATTTACATCACAAAGCCATGGGAGTCACGGAAACGATTTTAGGGGACCTGCCTGAGGCCATGAGCACCGGCTCTAGGTACCTTAGGGTATGCTAGAGTCAAGGCACCTAGGAGTAATGAAGGAGACCGAATCCCATCCTATCAAGGTCAGGTTGTTCATGGGATTTTAAGATGGTATATAGTTGACATCTACCTTGCATGAACCCTATCAGCTATACACACACACACACACACACACACACACACACACACACACACACATATATATATATATATATATATATATACATTTTATCCTACATCTCCTTATATTTGTTCCTTTCTTAATTTTTCGATTTCCATTAGATATCTTTCTTTCACTTCTACTATGACTTTGTCTTGTTTCTCTTCTTTTTCCTCTCTCTCTTCTCCTTTTCTCCCCAATCGCCTACTTTAATGCATCATCTGTTGTATCTTTTCCTCCCCCTGCTTTCGTTCTAAATTGCTTTCTTTGTTTCCTTTGATTCGTCTTATTTAAAATGTTTCCTCTCGCACTGAGGTGCTTCTTCCTTTCCCATGGTGTCTATTTTCCAAGCGACGGTTTTTCTAAACGAGCACAACAGCTAGATTGTGAAATAATCACATAGACTTTTCACGAAGATAAGAATGGCTCCTTACTACATGGATGGAGAAAGGGTAAAATTTAATAAATGAATAAGTAGAAAACACTTCAACGAGTAAATATATAAATAAACAAATAAGTAAATAAATAAATGAATGAATAAATAAATAATACAGGTAAACAAATGAAATAAAAAAATAAAAGAAGTGAATAAGTAAATTGTTAAATAAACAAATAATGCAAAATCTCATAGAGAACCTAATACGACCTAGATTAGAATATTCAGTAGTGGCACATCCCCTGCAGAAAATAAAGGATATGAATAAGAACGAGGGAATACAAAGAGCAGCAACCTAATTGATCCCCAGCCTAACACACAAACCAAACAAGGGAAGACTAAGAGTATTGGACCTGCCATCATTAAAAGAAAGAAGAATGAAAGGAGCAGACATGATCATGGTTTTCAGATCATTGGAAAGAGTGAATAAAGCTAACAAAGAAGGTTTCTTGGTTTGGGATGAGGAAGAATTAAGGGTCATGGGGACGAATTAAAAAAATCCAGATATATATATATATATATATATATATATATATATATATATATATATATATATATATATGTGTGTGAATAAATCACAAAAAACACGCGATTCACAAAATGTGTAATAAAACCACATGTGTAATAAAACCAAGTGGTTTTATTACACATATATATATATGTATATATATATGTATATATATATACATATGTATATATATATATATATATATATATATGCAATAAAAACACTAGGAAAGTCGGTGCTGATACAAAGAAGGAATTATAAAATGAAGAAACAAGGTACAGAATATATTACTGAGTGAAACATGGTGAAGAGGGAATTCGGGAGGTAGTGGAAGAAATACACGTGACGTTTGATACCGTACTGGTAACCAACAAGTATGGGACAATTGCTCATAACTTATATTACAATTCAGATAATTTTGAAATTTCATGGCAAACATAACTATCTAACTTGTAAAACCTTGATGGAGACTAACATTTATTCCCTTACTAGATTTGATCAAACTGCATTCAATTAAGTTTCTTTCTGTGATGTTATTGTTGTATGTGATGACTTTAGCGTTATCCCAGTCAACTGGGTGGTTAAAATGGTTCATGTGGTTGAATGTGCGGCTAGATTGGTTTCCCTCTCTAACGTATTTCTTGTGTTGATTGATTCGTTTTTTGAATGTTTTAGCAGTCTGACCAACATAAAACTGATTACATGATTTACAAGATATTTTGTACACACACTCTTTATCACTATTAAAAGAATTATTTATAAGCAATTGTCTTACAGTGTGAGTAATTCATATATGGAGACAGACTCCATGAGTATAGTTTCCTTCTTATGTATCATAGCCATGTAAATACAAGTAGATGAACACACGCACACACACACACACACACACACACACACACACACACACACACACACACACACACACACACAAAGAAGCACACACACATGCGTACACACAAACACACATCATAGTGACAGCACACACACGCGTGCACAGATAAAAAAAATTCCACTAAACGTTTAACGTTTCTATTCTCAAGAAAACCTTTTTTTCCATTTAAATTTTGCATTCTCTCAAAAATACATCCAACACCCCTTTCTCCTCCTTCCCCTCCTCCTCCTCCTCGTCCTCTTTTTCCTCTTTCCTTTTCTTTTCCTCCATCTTCAGTTTCCTCTTCTTCTCCTCTTCCTCCTCCTACTCCTCCTCTTCTTTCTCCTCCTTCTCCTGCTTTACTCCCTTCTCTTTTTTCTCCTCTTTCTCTTCTTCCTCCATCTCTTTTTATCTACCTCCTACACCTTCAGTTTCTCCTCCTTCTTCTCTTCCGCCTTCTCTTCTTCCTCCTCCTCGTCCACCTTTACCTTCTTCCCATTCTTCTCATTCTTCTCCTCTAGCCTCACCTCATTTTCATTTGTCTCTTTGTTCTTCTCCTCTTCTTTCTAATCTTTCTCCTCCCCCTCCTCATTCTTCTCCTCCTCCTCCACTTCTCTAGCTTTACTTCTTTTTCCTTCTTCTCCTTCTCTTCCTCCTCCCCTTTGTCCTCCTCCACCTTCACCTCTTTCTCCTTTTCCTCCTCTTTCTCCTCTTTATCTTCCTACACCTCCTTTTCCTTCTTCACTTCCTTCTCTTTCTCCCTTTCCTCCTGGTCTTACTATTCCTATTCTTCTTCATCATCATCCTCATCCTTATCCCAACCCATCCTTCGTTTAGATCTCCAATCAACTCTTTAATCTAGAATTTTCTTACGCCATCTTAACATTTTTTCTTCTAATTATCGACTTAATTTTTACTCATCGCATCCACCACACCCTAAATGCTCCCTTAGCCCCAATTATTCTTCTCCACTCATCATATTCTTGCTCCCTATCCTGTCTCTGAACTCACGACTCTATTATTCCAAAACTCCGATTCCCACGGCTAAATAAAAAACTTTTCATTCTTCCTCAGCAATTCCTCCTCCATCTCCCTCTTCTCCCTCCTCTTCCTCTCTCTTCTGCTCTCCTCCGCTTCTGATTTCTCTCCATCTGGGCCTCCCTGGGCACCGCCTATTCTAAACGACGCATATCTATTCATGGGCAGGGCATATAGAGGTACCTAAGCAAGTATTGAAATCTCATGAATATTTCTGTGCATCTTGGTTTTGATTCTAATAGTTGTACACCTTTGTGGAGCATTTCGTAATACTGAGGAAACAAAACAGAAGCGCTGGTAAGTTGTAATCAACAACAATAACAATGACAACAACATTGACAACAACTGCAATAACAAGAACAACAGCAGCAACAATATAAACAACAACAACAACTCTTACAAGACCTGACTGTAAGCTTTATACAGCCAATAACTTAGTGATTTCAGTGATACCCCTCCGGACCAGGGTCACGAAGTTTCCATTTAAGATTAGAGGTAATCTACACACGCACACACATACACAACCACACACACACACACACACACACACTCACACACACTCACTCACTCGGTGGTGTGGTTGGTAGAGTCCCCGACTGTCACTACGGCGGTCCGGGTTCGAATTCTGCCCAGGGCTGAAATAATTTCAGTATCGCTGCGCTTCAAGTCGTTACTCCAACTCTCGTGGGCGGGGAGTTGTGGGTGTGTGTGCGTGTAGGGTCACAGCATTACCCATAGATCAGTCATACAAGCTCTGAGCTCTTACGGGAGAGAAATAGCCGTTGATCACGAGTCCAGCACGTAATCCAAAGACCATGGTGAATCACACACATACACACACACACACACACACACACACACACACACACACACACACACACACACACACACACACACACACACACACTACGTCGGTCCGGGTTAGAATCCCGCCCAGGACTGAAATAATTTCAGTATCTCTGCGCTGCGAGTCGTTACTCCAACTCTCGTGGGCGGGGAGTTGGGTGTGTGTGTGTACGTGTAAGGTCATAGCATTACCCATAGATCGGTGATATATGAGCTCTGAGCTCTCTTCCGGAGTGGGTGGGTAATAGCTGTCGATCACGAGTCCAACACGTGATCCAAGACCATGGTGAATCACACACACACACACAACGCACACACACACACACGCGCGCGCACGCACACACACATACACACACACACACACACACACAACATACACAAACACACACACACACACACACACACACAAAAACACACACAAATCTCTCCTTTACTACCTTCATGATTCCACCTCTCCGGCATGATATCCCAGAGGACAGAAACGCTGGTTAGACCGAAAAAATATTACTCTTACAGATCCTGAATACACACACACGTGTATGTAAGCAAGAATGTATTATTTTGTATAATCTACTTTGATGATGCCTGAATAAGCGAACATGCATTTGGAAATGGAAAAGCAAAATTTCATGAATATTTATGTTCTGTGAAATATTCACATATACATATTCATGGTCTAACACGCACATACAAATCTCGTTCATAAGCGTTTATATACATACAGCGATGTGTATATGTATGTAGAATACAGGTACATATACGCAACGTATGTACACTTAAAAAAAGGGAAACACTTATGTAATATTAAGATTTGGAAGTAGGGCCCCCCTCGGCTAAATAAAATCGCCTGGCAGCAGACAGAATATGAAAATGATCCCCCGTCATTTACGGGTCGTCATCATCATCATCGTCGTCGTCATCGTCATCATCATCATCGTCGTCGTCATCGTCATCATCATCACCGTCGTCATCGTCATCATCATTGTCGTCGTTATCACTATCATCATCGTCATCATCATCAGTGGAGAGCACACGTCGTTTCACTTACACGCCTACTCCCTTCCCTAAAGCTTCCTCGAGCAAGTTCCCATGCAGCCACCCTTCCCATCCATGCTCCAGCCACGAGTTCTGTGAATGGCCACTTCGTCTCTTCCATCGAGGGTTGTCTCTTGTGGAGCGTACCGCATGCTAGAGTCTCAAGGAGTAATCGCTGGTTTGGTATAAAACCGTGTCAACGATATCCCATAACGCCCCGTCCGTTTTCCTCTTACACATCAGAACAACGAGCTTCTATCCCTCAGTCAGAAGGAACTCTTTTAAACTGGTTCAATACATATCCTTCCTCCGAGCTTATACGCCTTCGTAGCTTACAATAAGAGAAGCCTAAGATGTACTTCAACCTCATCATCCTCATAGGCTTATCAACCAGAATAATCCCTATAATAAAGGTAGACCACCTTACTGCAACCCATCCATTAATAGATGTATCCCTAGCTACTGGTCTCACCACTGCCCAGTCTCTCCGTTTTAGAAACATTATGTCTGTTCTATGACTCCTGAGCTAGGGCGATACAAAAGGTACTCGATCGTCCTTGGATAAGGGGATCACGCTCCAGGTGTCTATATGGAAAGCCCACTGGAGGTTGACCCCGGGCCTAGTTGAACGTGCTTGTGTCTCCTCTGTACCACCCCGACCGCTGGCGTAGGATCATGGCTGGATACTACTTGAGTTAACATAAACTTTAATATAGATAGGTTTCAAGATGCAAAAACCCGGGGTGTTTCTCTCGGTTGAATAAAATCGCCTGACGGCAGTCAGAACTTGATGTGAATGATCTCCACATATTTACTGGTTAACCAAGGTAAGCTACAACCCGAGATATTCTTCAGTTTAATATAATCGCCTGGCGACAGACAGGAAAACAATTGTACGAATGTTCTTGTCACCTTCGGGTTCAACGTGCTCATCAGATAAAGACGTGACAAGCAATCAATGAAGGAAAACCTCAAGATCTAAGGATATAAGGTCTAACCACTTCCGACCGAATTTCGAGGGAGTTGGCGCAGCGGGCCCGTGAACGTCACCTGGCTGTTCAAAGTGGGGTTCTCGGGTCCTATAGCTGTCAGTTGAAGCTGGTCCGTCGTTCGGGAATGTCGTTGCCTTCGCTCGCACAGCTCCACGCAATTAGTTATATTCTGACAAATATTATATAAAATATATATATAGATATATATATAAAATATTATAGTTCCTGTCTATATATATGAATATATATGATATAATATATATATATATATAATATATAAAATATTATAGTTCCTGTCTTCCTTGGCGTTTCACAGTTTTCTTCAGTGTTTCACAAAGAGAAAACGGACCCAGCCTAATGACGTCAGAAGCTGCGCACAATAATTCAAACGGTCTGACCTGTATATTTAGACCTTGGAAAACCTTAGACAAGTGCTTGCGAGGAACGTAGGTTGCTCGTTATCAGGCACTTTTGACAGGCAATTCTCTTAAACATGTGATTATTTGGGTTAATTTCTTTTCAGGAAGTACATCATGTGTCAACGCTTGTACACACTCGAGTGGTCATTTCAGAATAAAACTAATATATCTATCTATATATATATATATATATATATATATATATATATATATATATATATTGTGCTATTATTCTGAAATAACCACTCGATTCTGCCGGTGCCAATCCCCCCCAACTAAAAATAAAACAAAATAGAATAAATGAATAAATTTCAGTTGCTGTAATACCTTCGAAATTAAATAAATTACTCTCAATTTGCCCCTTACAATGCGGCCTATAAATAGTAATTTTTCTATTTGTAGCGCCTGGACTGAAAGAGGAACGTCCTTCAGCTGAATGAAATCAAATAACGCCAACCAGAACAAAGTATATTGTTGTTATCGACATTAGATTACTAGCGCTTCTATTTGCGAGTTATACATGGCCCAGTTCTTAGTTGTTGTTTGTGTTCTTCAGTAAACCATGTTGTCTGTAGACTATAACAATAGCCCTCCTCCCCAGATATGTTATGTTCCTGTCTGTGTGTTCTCAGTATTCTGCCGTTTGTGAAGATGTGTGTGAGAATATGTAATGTGGTAGAGTGGGTATATGTCATCTGTTGTGCTGCGTCAGCTGTGTTGTTATGTCCGGAGTAATACATGTGAAAGGATCATTAGAATCTGTATCAGTACTGTGAGGAAGTTATGTGATGATCAGAATGATGACCGAACTCGCCAAAGAGTTTTACTCTCTGGAAAGACGAAGAGCACCGGGTGATCATATAGAAGTATTGAAATGGAATAAAGGCTTTAACAAAAATGATGTAGGTAAGGTCATCATACTCAGCCAGCAAGGCAGGACTCGTAACAATGGATTTAAATTGAACGAATTTAGGTTTAAAAGTAAATAGGCAAGAAATGGTTTTGCCAACAGAGTGGTTAGCGAATGGAATAGGCTTAGTAACAATATAGTGAGCGCTGGAACAATTAGTTGTTTTAAGAGATTAGATAATTTTTTGGGTAGGGATGAAATGTAGTAAGGAGCATGGAACTCCCTAGTGTAAGCCTTATGTCTCTTGCAGTTTCCCCTCCATTCTTGTCACAACATTATAGAAACGTATTTGCTCGCGACTCCTGGAATTCATGAGATGATGATGAATTCGTAAACAGCCAGTGGGGTCGAGTCCCTTTACACAGCGAATTGCGACATGACGATACGATAGTCACGTGACCTAGGAAGCCATTTTGTGGCCAAATCGTTTTCGCTCGCGCTCACTGCTCGTTCTTGCAAGTGATTCTTCAAACCTATGGTGTTTGTTCACTGAATATGACAGGTTGTTGTATATATGGACGCCCCAGCAGTGCCTATATACAGAGTCCCTATGTACAAAGAGTTACGACAACTCCGGACACGCCGCCATTTTGTGTCTATTCTGCGAAGTGGTCGAAACTCTGCATAAAGGGACTCCAAGTAGGGGATGGGGAAGTACCGTGAGTCTTTCATGGTCTCTTCAAACTCTCGTTTGACAACGACAATGTAATGAAGAGGCAAAGCCACCCTCCCGAATGGATGTCCGAACCAGTTTGCCTTAATTCCAATCTGGACACTGATTATGGAAATGTTTGACTGGAATGATTAAGCGCTTCTGTCGCTATCTAACTCGACTGGAAGGAGGTGGAGGGGGAAAGTGGAGAGGTAACGGCGAAAGAAAAGATGAGGAAAAAGGTGAATTGGGAAATCGCTGAGGGAGGAAGTATGGGAGAAGGATATTGGAGCTGATCAGTTCCAGCGTTTATATTTGAGATTTAACTCATTCGCGGGTTTAATATAGATTTTCAGATTTATTTTCTTACTCTTTGATTTTACAGGACTTTCTTCAGAGGAATAAAATCACCTGGTTACAGATGTTTAGAGTGACTATTTCATTCAACTAAAGAAAGAACTGCGGGGTGAATTGGAGAACTATTCGCTTATTTTAATTTCGAGAAAAATCTTTAACTAGCAGCACAGTAGACATTATTTATCAAAGTAAACGCCAGGATGGATAGAATTGTCTTGTGTTAGATTTAACAAATTGTCTAAACTTCTAAAGTGTTACACAAACACACACACACACAAACACACACACACACACTCACCCTGACACACACAGTAAGCAAACAAATCCAGCTGATTACACCGGAAAAACAAGTTGCATATCTGTATATAAAATTCACTGTGCAATTAAACATCTGTGCATTAACAAGATTATAAATGATATATGAAATGATATAGTTTTATATCATATTGGAACCTACACGTTTATACAAAATCGCATACGTACGAGCGTGCGCACACACATACAGGTATTCTTAAACATATATTTATACCCACACATACGAACCCATACACACACACACACACAGACACACACTCACACGCACACGCGCACACACACACACACATGCACACACATATTCATACCCAAACATATTCACACCCACATTCATTGACAAACACACACACACACACACACGCGCGCGCGCACACACACATTCATACCCAAACATATTTACACCCACATTCATTAACACACACACACACACACACACACACACACACACACATTCATACCCAAACATACCCACACCCACATAAACACACACACACACACACACACATGCATACGTGCGCACACACACACACACACATACTCTTGCACACACACACACACACACACATATACATACGCGCGCGTGCACATATACACTATTTATTCATCTATGCACACACACACACACATACACACACACGCACACACACACACACACACACACACACACACACACACACACACACACACACACACACACACACACACACACACTGAAAAGGAAAGCTAGCTACAGCTACAAATTTTTCAAAATTCAGAGTGAAATGAATTTTAGTTTATATTAAACTGTGGAAGAACCACAAACCGGATATAAAGAATATTGCCATAGTTTGTAACGATCAACTATATGTAAATACACTTGCAAAAGCATCAATGATCAAGGTAAAAAGATGAAAATTAAAAAAGAGACAGGCATTAAATTCTATAAACGTATATGATAACATGTATATTTTCCATCATATTCTAAATTAGATAGAAGGGTCATTGCGTTCTATTTCATATATCTTTTAACAAGGGTGGGGTAGGGGGTGGAGTCATGATTTCCGAGTATAGAAAATGTTGTCTTTTTCATATTTAGCATAAAGTGAGACTGGCTGTTAAAGCATAGAACGTTATAACATAAATGATTATTTTATTTCCAGTAACATTTAAAACAAAAAACAAAATATAACATTAGTAAGAAGAATATTTGGACATTCGGTTTGTAAGGTGATTCTGATGATTTGTTCTATATCTATATGTAGTATATATGCATTTATGTGTATATGTGTATATATATATATATATATATGTGTGTGTGTGTGTGTGTGTGTGTGTGTACATGTATGTATATCCTACGTATTTACATATATGTTTACATACGTAAAGGTATGTATGTGTACATGTGTATGTCTATGTATATGCGTATATAATCCATCAGCTACTCGTAGTTCATTGCTGAACAAGAGCATCTCTCAACTTCTCCCACTAATCGCATGACTGTGCAAAACCTTGCCACATAACTACCGCAAATTTTACAATCTTGAACACCTTTTATAAGACTTTTTTTCTCGTTATCCATTTCGCGGAGTTCATTCAGTAACACGCTTCCTCTTTTGTCCACCACTCACTTTCCTCCACTCTTAACTACTCTTTTACTTCTCTGTACACTCCTTAGCTTTGTTTTCAGTCTTTGTTAACTTCCAAATTTCACATCCTTTGATCGTAGCTGGGAGTATTCGCTGGTTGTAAATTTCCGTCTCATACACATGAGTAGAAAGCCTCTCTATGATATGTTTTCATCTACCCTGTATTTTCCAGCAATTTATTTTGCCTTTTTGTTTATTTGATCTTTAGTCTGTTTTATATGTGCCTTGAATGATTATTATCTTCAACGTCTTCATAATTTTCATCAAAGCTTTACTTTGACCTTTGAAGATAAATATTACTTTCGATTTATACTTTTTCATCTTATAAGCCTCTTTTTAGAATTTTCTTGTTTATGATGTCCTAGGGCAATTAAAACAGTCCCCATGAATGTTAAAAAAAATATATATTCTTAAACTGACTCTCTGAAAATTCCTTCCAAACTGTAAATAACTTAGGTGAAATTGTATCGTCTTATTGTGTTCTTATCTCGATATTGATTCTTTAGTATCTTCATGTAGTCCAATTACAGCAGTACCTTTTGCATAAATATTCTTTAAAACAATACGTGTTCATTTGAACCCTGTTTGCGTGTTGCCATTTGTTCTATCAAATCAAAGGCTTTGTCGTAATCTATAGAAGCATTATAAAGAGGTCCACTGTATTCTGTCGTTAGTTGATAATCTGTACATGACTTATAAGTGTTCTCTTGTATGGTTTTGTCTAAAACTTTACTTAGTCTAAATGTAAGAATCTTGGAAATACTAGTTGATAATCGCTAACATCTTTCTTGGCCTTCTTTCTTGTGAAATGAAATGATGATAGCATTATACCCAGATCCAACAACGCTTTCCTTACGTATACACTGCGTATATAGTTGAGCTAATTTATACTGAATTTCCCCCCCACGTCTATCAAAAGACCTGTCGATATGTCATATTACTTGTTGGAGTAAACGTTAATTCATTTGTATCATATGGTACACTACCATCATCTACATATGAGTTTTTATGTATGTACAGTATATATGGTGTGTGTGTGTGTGTGTGTGTATTCACTTGGTCTTTGGATCACGTGTTGGACTCGTGATCGACAGCTATTTCCCTCTATGGGTAATGCTATGACCTTGCACACACACACACACCCAACTCCCCGCCCACGAGTGTGTGTGTGTGTGTGTGTGTGTGTGTGTGTGTGTGTGTGTGTGTGTGTGTGTGTGTGTGTGTGTATGTATACATACATACATGTATATGTAAACATATGCGTATATATGTATAATGTATATGTACTAAGTATATAATTTTTCTTATTTATTTATTCACTCACTTATTTATCTATCTATGCATTTATTCATTTGTTTACTTGTTTATAACCATAAATATTCAGAAATTAGAAAATGAGCGAGCAAAACGGCGGGATGTGATGTAGATTGGATATATTACAAAAGCGACGAGATACCAAGCTGATTATAATGGAAAAAAAATAGACTTTCTGTGTTCAAAACGTATTATGTAATGAAACGTGTGTGCATTAACAATATTATAAATTATACATAAAATCATATAAATTTTGACATTGTAATATAAGATGCTGGTGAGAGTAATTATGTAAAAGCATATAAATCTGAAATAGATAAGTTAAAGGCGAGTTTTTTAGGTAGTTGATAGACTGTGTTTTATGAAATAATAAAACGGACAGACAGATAGGCAGGCAGATAAACAAGAAAACAGACAGACATTCAGACAGGTAGAGAAAAAGGTCAACAGAGTGACAGATAGACAGACAAGCCGAAAAAGTGGACAGACAGACAGGCAGACATACAGTGAACCAAACAGACAGGCAGGCAAACAGACAGACAGGCAAGCAGGTAGAGTGACAGGCAAACATACAGAGAGGGAAGCACAGACAAGCAGGTATACAGACAGACAGACAGACAGGCAAACAGACAGACATAAAGGTAGACAGATAGGCAGGCAGATATACAGGCAGACAGACAAACAGACATACGAACAAAGAAACAGTCAGTCAGATATCCAGTCAAACGGATAGACATCCAATGAGACAGTCATGCAGTCAGACAGACATTTAGTCTGAGAGATAGACAGGAAACAGACATAAAGACAGACACGTGAATACACAAACACATTCACGCACACAAGCACATCATAAAAATTCTATGGCGATTTTGGCTCTCAAAAGATCAAAGGAGAGGGTTTGAACTCTTAGTTGTTAAGAGCTTCTCTCAGCTGAACAGAATGACAGGAATGAAAACTTAGATTTTTTTTTTCTTTCCTTTGCCATCCTGCACTTCCTAGTTCTCTCCAATTGTCCAAATAAACTGGCAAAGGTCGGTATGTAATTCGCTCTTTGAAATGACTGGCCGGACAAGGTAATTCATGTTGGTACATTTGTAAGACCTCTCCTGTTATTGGAAGTAACATTACCGCTTATCGGAAAAACGTCAAATACATTTTTTTTTTCTAAAGGTCTCTGTTGATTACATTGTTGGGTATTGGCGTGTAATCCGAAGTCGCGTGCCTAATGAAATTCTTGCGATATTGTAAAAAAAAAAAAAAAAAAAAAAAAAAAAAAAAATAATAATAATAATAATAATAATACCAGTAATGATAAAGATTATTATAATAGTAGTAATAGTAGTGGTAATAACAATACTAATGAAAATAATGATGATACTACTACTACTACTACCAATAATAATAATAATAGTAATGATAATAAAAAACAATGATAATGATGATTATAACAATAATAATAATAGTAACAAGGATAATAATCGAAATGCGATAATGCAAATAATAAAAAGCTATAATAGTAATATGTGAATAAATTAACATTAATACTGTAATCTTTATCATTAGTATTAATTTGATCACTATAGATATATCGAAAAAAGAGAATAATAATTATAATAATAATATTGGTAATGGCTATTACCGTAATAATAACAACAATACCAATGATTGTAACATCAATAGTAATAATGATACAAATATCAAGAAACAATCATAATTCGTGTGCGTGTGAGCTTGAGTGAACGCGTGCGTGTATTTGTGTGCGTGTATGTTTTGTGTGTGTATGTACGTGCGTGTGTTTGTGTACGTGTGCTTGTGTATATTCCTATGGTTATGAGTGTGCGAGTGTGCGGGTATACCTGTGTTTGTGAGTGTACTTATATTATGCATATTACATATATATATATATATACATATATATATGTGTATATATATACATATATATATATATGTATATATATATATATGTATATATATATATACATATATCTATATTTATATATATATATATATATACATATATATATATATATATATACGGTATATATAGTATGATACAAATATATATTATATAATAAATATATGTATATATAATATAAATACATATGTATACACAATTAATATTATATATTATATATATATTATATATATATATATTATATATATATATATATATATATATACGTATATATCCGCAAGTTGCATGCCTATATTCGTGTACATGTTTACACATATGCATACACTCGTATACTTGTTCAGAGTCGTATATGCAAGAAATGAGCGAACTGCTAAACAGGAGCCCATAAGATAGTTTTTGTTGCTATGTTACGGGAGAAAAGTTTTTATGTAAATTACAATGGAGAAAACTTCATGAATATAATAAATTCCCAGAAGTAATAAGCTTGGGTGTAACGAGAGGCAAGGAAATTACAACTGTTCCTATCTAAAGATGAAAATGTCTTAAGAAAACATTGTAAAGGAAGGCATGAAGACAACGTGTAATGGCGAAGCTCTCATGGCATTTTGTATGAAAAGGAACACAGCTTGAGTACTTTCTCTTTAGTGCCATAACCGTACATGGAAGAAGAAAGTAAAAGTAAATGAATAGGTAGATTAATTAGATAAAATGTAAATTAGAATAAATTAATTATTGGATATTATTAAATGGCTATAGAAAAACATAACAAGTAGCGGCAGTGGATAGAACCGAACTGTCTGATGTTAACCATAACTAAATCTATAACCAATCAGAAGAACATAGGAAATGAGGAGACAGCAAGAGACTATAAGGCCTTCACTAGGCAGTTCCATGTCCCTTACCACCTGTCATCCCTACCTATAAAGATACGAGTATCTAATCTTTTAAAACGAGTAATTGTTTCAGCGACCACTACATGGTTACAAAGACTACTCCATTCGCTAACCACTCTGTTCGTAAACCAGTTCTTGCGTATTTACTTCTCAGCTTTAAATTCGTCCAATTTAAATCGATTACGACGAGCTCTGCGCTCCTGTCTTAATATGATGACCTTGCCTGCATCACCCGTTAAAACCCTTTACCTATTTGAATACCTCTATTAGAAAAGCTGAAGCTGCAGAAGAGAAGTACACATATGACAGCCCAAAGAAGCTCTCAGTTTGTAAAGAAACATGAAGGAGAAGATCTTAAACAAGGGTCATAACAAAGACGTTTCGCGATTCCAAAGACGAAGAGTACGACAGTGTTTAACACTTGACTGAAGACAAACATTTACATCCAAGAGTGCGTAACAGAATCCCTGAGCGTGTGAGGAATTCAGAGGAAAGTGTTCAGTTCAGTTCAGCTGTCTTGAATAAT
>NC_134796.1:57764069-57771569 GCF_046742065.1 Oratosquilla oratoria
TAGTTTTAAGAATGAATTAGGCAAGAACTGGTTTACCTATAGAGTGGTCAACGAATGGAACAGACTTAGTAACCATGTAGTGAACGCTGAAACTATCAGTTGTCTAAAGAAAAGGTTAGACAACTTTAAGGATGGGGATTATAGGTGGTAATGTAATGGAATGGCCTAGTGTAGGCCTTATGGTCTTTTGCAGTCTCCTTCAATTTTATACTCTTGTGTTATTCAAGTTACAAGCGTTGGTAATCTATTCTATTCCCTTCCTGGGAGTACACCTAGGTCTCAATCCAGCGCAAACTAGCCGACGCTTGTACAGACGTTTGGGCCCAGGACATAGACCCACTTCGGGAATTAGCCCAGGACATAAAACGCCACCAATTCCTGAAATGGGTTTATGTCCTGTGCCCAAACGCCCACACAAGTGGCGGTTGGCTAGTGCTGGGTTAAGAGACCTAGGTGTACTATCCCTTTTACTATATCTGCCGGTGACGAAGGTTGATTGATTGATAATTACCAATCAACCAATCAGCTATTTCGAGTCCACTGTGTAACGAATGCCTCTCTCATACCATTCCATGACTCGTACGACTGCACCAACCTCTGCCACATCACTCCTGCAGACTTCTCTATCTCGTTCCTCCCCTTCTCTCTGGTCTCCCTCTCGCACGCTTCCCATCTCGCGGCGTCAAATCAGTAACACATTTGCTCCATCGCCCATCATTCTCTCGTGCTAAACACTTTCTCTCTTACCGTTTCCACAATATCGTTCACTCCAGTCTGCTTTCTCACCCTGCTTGTTTTCTTCCAGTCTTCATTGTTATTCCCACCATTGATCTCACCTAACCTAACCTAACCTAACCAAACCTAATCTAACTTAACCATCCTTTTCTGTGCACTCTTTAGCTTCATCTCCATCGCCCTCGTCAGTTTAAGTCTCATATCCGTAGATTATTGCTGGCATTATACACTGATTGTGAACTTTGTGTTTCAAACATAGAGGTAGAGAGCCTCTCATGATCTTATGCTTACAAATTATTTTCCAACCAATTGTAATACACCTCTTTATCTTTCACTCCAGCCTGATCTCTCACCCAACCAGCCCTCTTCCTGTCTTTCAATGGTGGGAACAACGCTGAAAGGGGTTAAACTTTACTTCAGTTAACCCTTTCAGTGCCGGGTGGTACCTTTGCATTCTTTTAAGGTTCCGCCAGACTATTCAATTCATTTCCGTGACCTTCCCTCTCCTCTCCCTTATATTCTGACTGTCTAGGTGATTAAGGGACAGTGATTAATGCAAAGTCATAAAACTTGTAAACACTTTAACTAAACTTGCGCCGATTTAAACTATTTAAGTTTAGAGGTAATTGCGATAAGTTCTGGTAATTATGGCTTTCTCTTTAATATGGAGCACATCTTTTCTAATTTGACTTCTTCCAGTCTGCATAATTTAGCCGAGGGAACAACCTACCATCCAACTCCCTCAAGGGAACATATATTGATAAGGCAGAATGAAAAAAAAAAAAACGGTGCATGTGACAAACATTAAGCTACAACGCATTGCTTGGGCGTTTGAATGACTGACTGTAGTTATCTGACTGAAATGTACGTTAAACTTGCATTAGCAACTCTATGATTTCACACACCTGGGGGCAATATTCCCAAGGATAGAATTGCTAATAGAAATGGATAGAAATGTTAATACGTTAAAGGTGACGAGATAGTCACTAGCTAATTCCTCCACTGAATTTCTTTTCATATAAATACTGTCAGGTTATTTTATTCACCTTATCGAAGACAAGTGTGAGTGTGTGTGTATGTATTCACTTGGTCTTTGGATCACGTGTTGGACTCGTGATCGACAGCTATTTCCCTCCTGGAAGAGAGCTCAGAGCTCGTAGGTGTGTGTGTGTGTGTGTGTGTGTGTGTGTGTGTGTGTGTGTGTGTGTGTGTGTGTGTGTGTGTGTGTGTATCTTTTCCCTTTTATACTAGTTGCCGTCAAATGATTTGATTCATCTCCGTGACCCAATCCCTCGATTAACAAAATGTTGAAAACTCTTCAAGACCTTATGAGTGTTGAAATCACCTGATTGTTATAAAAGAAAGATAAACACGATTGGATGATGAGGAGGGATAGGTGACGACTAGCAATAACGAGATTAGAATCGATGCTGATTGGGACCGAGGCCGGTACACGCGATGATCGGTGATAAGAGAATTGGAAGTGACACTGATTGGTGATGCATCGTGAATGACTGATGCTGAGTGAAGGTGTAGTGCGCTGATGTGTCGCGTCGAGCGATGAACTCAATATAACTTGATCTCCATGCGGGCTGCATTTGGGAAGAGAAGGGAAGGAGGGAGAGAGGGAGAGAGGGGGAAAGAAAAGGGAGGTAGGCGGAAAGGAGGTCCAGAGATGTCACGAAAATCACTAAATTCTTCGATGCATAAAACTTGTACAACCAGTACCTCATACTGGAAAGCGGAGAAAGATAAAATATGGCTCATAAAAGAATGTTCGTTTGTCTTTATCCTTCAAAGGTAAGATAATTTTGTGGAGAACGAAATAAAAAGAACTGAATTACAAAGAAAATCATAAATATGAGAAAAGAGGAATACATAGATGAATTAAAGAATAATGGAATGACATAAAAGTAAGATAACAGAAATGAAACGAATAAGAAAAAATCTGTGAAGAGGGATGAACAATAAAGATATAATTCAAGAAATGCTCAATTGTTACACAATTTTGCCGAAGAATTGAGTGGATGATGATTATTTTCAGGGTGAGGGGATAGACTGGGAGTATGCATACATGAATACGCACCTACACACATACATATATATATATATATATATATATATATATATATATATATATATATATATATATACTGTATATAAGTTCATACATACATGCATACATGTATATATATACGTGTATACATACATACATACATATATACATACATAATCTCTTGACACGATCTTATCTCTGACCTGGACTTTGACAAATCATATATTCTATTAACGCGGTCTTTCATCCTGTCATTAAGTCTGTCCGCCTGTCTGCTCCTCTGCCTGCTTCACTCTCTCTCTCTCTCTCTCTCTTTCTTCCCCCCCTCTCTCTCTCTTTCTCTCTGCTCTTTGTGTGTATGTGTGTATATGAGTGTGTGTGTGTGTGTGTGTGTGTACGAGTGTGTGTGCGTGTGTGTGCTAACCAATCTCTACTTCTCTGTATGCCTGTCTTTTCATACCTATCGATCATTTCATTTACCTGCTTGTCTGTAAGTCTCTCTGTCTATATGTTTTCCCATTCTTCTATATATACATCTCTATCAACATATTTATCCACTTATCGATCTATCAATCTGTCTATCTTTTATTCAATCTCAAACATTATTTTATCTTGTCATCCCATTCATCTTTTTTTCTTCCATTCCCTCTACTCCATTAGTGGAGTAGTAACTACATAAGCAATTCATAATTCAACAACTTTAGTGATATCTCTACGGACCAGACTCACGCAGCATTCTTTTTAGATTGAAAAAATCAATAAAGAACGTTGATAACTTTTATATTTCTACTACATTTATATTATATATAGATATATATTTCAGAACATATAGTTTAAATATACAAACACATACACATTCCATACACATATAGATATATAATACACACATATATACATATGTATATGTGTATAAATATACACACACACACACACATACACACACATATATATATATATATATATATATATATATACATGCATATATATACATACGTATATGTTTATACATATATATACATTCAC
This sequence comes from Oratosquilla oratoria, assembly GCF_046742065.1. NCBI lineage: Eukaryota > Metazoa > Arthropoda > Malacostraca > Stomatopoda > Squillidae > Oratosquilla > Oratosquilla oratoria. The sequence goes on from NC_134796.1 coordinate 57,767,884, forward strand.
TGAGGTAGATATGGAAACAGAACACTACGGATAACAATTCATCCTTTCTTGTATTATACATGATAATAATAATGATAATAAAAAATACGAAAGGGACCGAGGATCACTGCCGGATACTTTAGGGTTGCTATGAGTTCCATTTTCCTTGATCCTCACTCGTACTAGCACCATGTGGTGGGGAACAAGAATACCATCACTGTGTTCATGACCATGTTCATGACCAAGGAGACCACATGTGTTTATTCATTTATTTATTTGTCTATTCAAATGTCTTTTCACAAGGAATTAGAGCGAAAGTATACTATAACTCAGCCACTCCCTTACAGATATACAGTATCACAACTAACACCACAATCGGAAAAAAGAAAGCTGAATAAGCGAGTCTATATATTTCGACTACTAACAGCAATCCTCATCAGTAGTACAAAGTGGGAGGAGGATACTATATTTAAATAGCAACCTCTTACAAAAAAGAAAAGAAACTAGGGAAGGAGTATATACAACTACACTCTGATGAGCTGAGGATGACGTGAGGTCGGGTCAGGGGAAGAGGGAGGATATCCTATTAACAATTTACTTTGTAATGAACAATCCTGAGATTATGCCTGGGGTCCAATGACCCTCGGAAATATTCATAGTGGGAAGATAATATATTAAAGTAGATTCCACCATCTTCCTTCTGAATCCACAAGCAGTTTTATAAGTTCAGATTTGACCCAGTCCATCCGGTGATTTAAATTGTTGACGTGTTGGAACACGGCTGAACTTTCTTGACCATACCTAATGGACCTTTTATGCTCATTCAACCTTGTCCTTAGGTCTCTCTCTGTCTGACCGATGTATGCTAGGTTACAATCTTTACACGGAAGGGAGTAAACCCCTGGAATGTGATCTTCTTTCAACCTCTAATGAACATTAACATCTTTTTTATTGATATTGTTCGGATAATTATGAATTAAATTTACCTCAAATTTGGACAAATGGCTAATAGACTCTGAAAAGGGAATAACAAGGGAATTTTGTAACACGTTTGGCTTTGTGGATGGGGGATTGAAAAGGCTGATTCTGGCTTGGCTAAGGGCTTTATTCAAGAACCACTGAGGGTACCCTCATCTCATTCTGTACTACTGAAGACGACTGTAGCTTACAATCGAAATATATAGGTTACCGTTCTAGTGTGTGTGTGTGTGTGTGTGTGTGTGTGTGTGTGTGTGTGTGTGTGTGTGTTTATATATATATATATATATATATATATATATATATATATATATATATATATATATAATATATATATATATATATCCAAAGGGTGTCACTTTCTTTTTATTCAGATTATTGTCCAAGAATGTTATCAACCCCCATGTTATCCTTTTTGGAACGAAGGACCTTAATACCATCTATTCCTGTACGTTCCTGTTCTCTCCTCTCACCTGGTGGAAATTTAGTTTCCAATCAACGGAGGGACTTGGAGCCAAAATAAAACAAATCTGTTTCCCTCTGATTTGTTTATTTAGCGGTCACAGCTTAGCTTCTCTTTCGATGAACGAGATGAAATGAAACACTATTTCTACTCAGGAAAAGAACACTTACATACACTACACTGGGTATAAGCTATAACCACTATCCAACGTATGGGGAGCCCTGGAAATGAATAAAAGTATTTGATGGCACTCAGAATAAAAGAAAACGTGACACTCGATAGGAAAGGAGCTTAAGAAATGTAGCTCGTCAGCCTCTGAAGTGGCTGCATGATGAAACACTCGATCTGCTCAGTTCCGCCTAACTTTCGCTCAGAAATCTAACTGTTGACTAGAGAAGCTCAAGGACGTAAGTGGAACACTACGACGAAAAGAAAAGAAAGGAAAAGAGAAAAATTCCCCTGTATTCGAAACTCCGATAAACGAAGATTCGAAGGTACAAAAAAAAGGAGGACATCTATACGAAAGGTACGAAAAGAAGTATGAAAAGATATTGAAAACATTATCGAGACCACCAGTCTCGCTTCAATATACGAATTCTCAATATACAAAAATATTTAAAAGTACGTACCCCTTTCGTATATAGGGGATAACCTGATTAGAAGACGAAGATAAGTAAAGCTTCGTTTACATTAGTCAACGGAATGATTGGATTCCAACGATATTGTTGGAATTCGGTCAAGGTTGGAGTATAACTGTAACATCAAATGTCCTATGGTTACTCTCCAACCTTGGACGAAATCCAACTAAATCCTTGGAACCTAACCAATCCGTTGACTAGTGCAACCGTAGCTTAAGGCAGGAGGTAGAGGATGAGGCAAACACCAAGAGTACAAAAGGTTCTGAAGTTCTAGCTTGGGCGAAGGAATAGACATCTAAGTCCTACTCAGGCTGAGTGATCTTCATATTTTAGCCTCCAAAGGGAATGCTATAGACAAAATAGATTGGCTGTAATCAGGGTATAGAGGAGTAATGCTTAGTATTGAAGAAGTTGATCGAGACAGACTGTATAAGTAAATATTTGATGACCATACCTCTCAGGAGCCATAATAATGATTTTTTTTTTTATAAGAACAGAGACATTATGGACTGACTTTGTGTAAAGCAAAACACATCATGGCTACAAGAACCATACAATTGATTAATCAATAAATCTATTAATGTATTTATTGATCTATTAATTTATTAGTTTATTCATCTATTCATTTGTGTGTGTGTGTAAAGAGGTATTTATCTGTTGTTGCAGTGACGAATCACTAAAAAACAGCAATACATCACTATCATTACCAATATTACAGCTATTACCATCACTGATGTGAGTCTCTCACTCCTAATCCGCCACATCCACCACCAACAACACCATCACCATTATTGCTAATACCACAGCTACTTCCACCACCACCATTACCGTCTCCAATTCCTGATCCACCACTACCACCATCACCACCACCAAAACATTCATCCTCATAGGTCACCACCACTACTTCCTTTCCCACAACCATCTCCACCACAAACAACACCACAACCACCACAAACACCATTACGACCACAACCACAAACATGACCATAACCACCATAACCACCGCTCGATCCTAAACTACCTCCTCCTCCAATTCCACATGCAAGGCCATCATCATCGCAATTGTAACCACATACCTAACAGCCACCACCATTCACCCACGGACGAGACCCAGCCTTCCTCCTTGTCAGGAGCCCGGACCCATAACCCAGAAGGCACTCAGCCCGTTGGCATTCACAAGGCGACAGCTTGTCTATCACTCGGGCCTCAAGCCACGAGCTGCAATAACACCAATGACGTATCACAGGCACAAGCACAACGGCTGCTGGAGTCACATCTTATTTGAACAGCTCCAGACAGTTACCAGCACCAGTTCCGCTATCGCTTACAATAACAATGAGACAAGATGGAAGGGATGAAATCCTCATGACTTCGGTACTGAATCAACATCGACCATCTATTTTGGTCTCGTTCTGTCCACAGGTCCTCATTCGTGCTTGAAAGGTCTACGGTGATATAAAGAATAATTGGAGAAGCTACTTCTTACTTAGATTGTCCATATCCATAACATTATATTCATAAGCTCTAATTACTGCCCTTATATTATCATGCATCCATGATACATATACGGAATGAGTAAGAATGTCAATCCTCTTGTTTTATATATACATATATATATGTATATATAT
>NC_134796.1:57776569-57781569 GCF_046742065.1 Oratosquilla oratoria
GCGCGCGCACGCACGAACACCCACACACATGATCGAACATACCTTGAAGACGTTTCACCTTTCAAAATGCACATACATTCATAGAAACCCAACATCAAAGGATTACAAAGATTACAAAGGCGAAGCATGCCGACAGGAGACCTTTTGGTCCATATCTAGGTCGGATGCGAAAAAAAATCATAATAATAAAACAATAAATAAAAAACTATAATAATGTAAATAACAAATAAAATACATAAATAAATGCATAGGTATAGTTAAATAATAAACAAACAGGTAAATAGTAAATAACAATAAATTGACATATAACTAATAATAAATGAAAATCAGACAGACAAATGATAACAAAACAAAAACAAATAATATAAGATAAATTATAATCATTACAGCATCTTACTTAGGTATTTATCTAAATGATTCTTGAAGCTTTGAACTGAACTACATTGCACTACCTGTGCAGGAAGTTTATTCCATTCATTAACTACACGGTTGGCAAAGTTGTTTCTACCTACTTCCAAATTGAATCTATTTCCGGACAGTTTGAGACCATTGTTTCTTGTCTGATTCTCATTCAATGTGAAAATTTGGTCACTTTTGATGTTGTCAATTCCCTTTAAAATCTTAAAGACCTGTATCAAGTCACCTCTGAGTCTACGCTTTTTTAGGGAAAACAGATTCATGTGTTTTAGTCGATCAAGTGCACATAACGCATAACGCAACAAGAGCGTACTATATTTCAAGACTTAGCAAAGTTATCTGCATCTCACACAAACACTTTCTTTTCATTGACCTGCAATGCGACCTTTGAAGAAGAGAACAAGAACGATAATTTGACCAAGTTTGACACAAGAAGACCTTCGTTACAACGGCATTTCTTTGAGACGAGATCCTTTACAATAGAATCTGGAACATGACTTGAGTCGCTCCCGAGGCGGAAGGTGAAGCTCAAGAAAGTTCTCTTTGTTTCTCTGGATTCCGAAAGGAGCTTGTGTAAATAGAAGTCGAAGGAGAAAACAGAGAAAATAAATTCGGCGAGGAATACGAATTGGCTTAAAAAGGATCGGAATAAAGGGGGGAAGGATAGAGTGAAAGGAGAGTAAAAAAAAAAAAGAAAAAAAAAGAGAGAGAGAGAGAGAGAGATACGGTACTAAAAAGACGATCGACAGGAAAAAGAGATGTATAGAACGAAACATATAAAAACATACAAACATAATAGATAAATAAATAGATAGATAAAGAAGCAACTACTAGTAAATAGATATATAGATAAAAAGATAAGTGAATAAGTAAATAAATATATATGCACATTTATAGATAAATAAATAGCCTTTGGTATAAGTACGTATAGATAAATGAATAAAAAACGAATAAATAGATAAAGAAACGAATGGATAGAAAAATAAAGAAATTAATAAACAAATATATGGAAAATAGAATGAAAATACAAAAAGCCAGTTCAAAACATATATGCAAAATATTGGAAACACAAAATGAATGAAAAGTTATATGGAACTGAAAAAATCCAAATATCCCCAATTCATGATGAAAAGGACGAATACTCACTGGCCCTGAAGAAGGCTTTATTCCTAAAGCTATCCAGACACATTAGGCAAAGGTGTTGGTCCTGTCTGTATATAAATGCTATGTGACGCAAGTTTAAGAAAACAAGAGAGTGAATCCTAATCATAAGATCAAAGTCTATATAATTAGGATAAATTAGGTTAGGTTAGGTCTTCTTGGATTAGGTCAGGTTAGGTTAGGTTATATTAGGTAAATTAATGAAATTGTAGATTCACTGAATCGTTGTCGCGAGTTAATTTTCTACATTTTTGGCTTCTTTCTGTCACCAAACATTTGGCTCAGTCCAGCTGAAAATGATGAAGAAGAAGGAGAAGAAGAAGAAGAGGGGGAGGAGGACGAAGAAGAGGAAAAAAAGAAGAGGTTGAAAAGGAGAAGATGGAAATATTGACTGATGCACAATCGTAAATCTTTAGATTAAACTTTACGAAAAGAATATAGCTGATTAAACATAAAATTAAAAAATAGAGTTTTGTGAATTCTTCCGTGGACACATTCTTCTTAAAAAAAAGTAAGAAACGTGTTTACATGCGGATGAGTGAAAGCCAAAGGTTTTAGACAGTGAAATGGCATTTTATATTTTATGCTTTTGTTTATCATGTATAGCAAGGATTGCCAGTCAGTAATGTTTCTTACCCTTGTCATTTTCACTGCTTATGAATTTGTTTTTCCTTTTCTTTTTGTTTTTATTTCTTTTTTTTTTCGTTCTGACAAATGACACACAATTATTTCATAGCATAACTACTTTTTTATTATCAAATTTTACCTGAAAACAAACCCTGGATCACATTGATTAATTTTGCCATTTTCATATAATTAGGAATATGAAATGTCATTTTACCTCCATTCACTCATGAACTCACCCCCATCCATTTTTTGTAAATATTAAGAGGACTTTCACCATTTTTGCTCTTTCTCTTTTCATCTCCAGTAGCAGATGTCGTCCGTCCGTTTTCTCTTGTTTTTCCTTTCAAGCTGTAACCATCAGAAGCTAGTATATATATATATATATATATATATATATATATATATATATATATATATATATATATATATATATATATATACAAATATGTATATACATATATGTATATATACATCATAAATATATATACATACACACATATACATATATATATATATATGTATATAAATATATATATATATATATACATATATTATATATATATATATAATATATTTATATAAATATATACATAATATATATACATATTAATATATATATATATACATATTAATATATATATATATATACATATTAATATATATATATATATATACATATATATATATATATATATATATAATATATATATATATATATATATATATATATATATATATATATATTGGAGAGAGATTATCAGGTTGGATTGGAGTGAAACTTTGGGGCATCGGTGCTGGAAAAAACTTTAAGAACCACTGTTCTAAATGTTGGTGTTTGGGATATCAATGTCTACACGTCTTCGTTTATTCTCATCACTTGTAATATCCTTCTGCCTCCATCGTTCTGTCTTCATGTCGCCCATCTTGACGTTGGTCATAAGTTTCTTCCTAATACTCTCACCTCCACATGCACAGCACTCCATCTTGCTGTCTTATCTTTATGTAAGTGATATATCAGTTTCTTACGCGATGTTACGTATTCTGGCTGGTTTATTTTTATTTCTAGAAAACTAAGTTTGCGCTTAAGATAGTTTTTCTATTCGTTTGATTATGTGTTGATTTTTATTTGCTTATTTCTTTATCCATTCATTTGTTTGATTCATTTATTTATCAATATATTTTATTTTGTATTTTATTTATCTATTCATCTAATTTAGGTACATATTTATCTTTTCATCTATTTGTTTGCTAGGTCATTCGTTAATGTATTTGTCTATTTTTTTTTTTATCTATTCACTTATTTATTTTCTATTCGTTTATCTATTGATTTGTCTATTTTACCTTTCAACCATTGCCTGCTCTCCTTTTTTATATCTATTTTATTTATTTTATTCATTTATTTATTATTTATTTATCATTATTATTATTATTATTATTTTTTTTTTTTTTTGCCTAAGAGGTTTAATACCCATTACTACCATCACGCATTGATTACGATGTAGTGGGATCCGAACCACCACTAACCAGCTCCTCACCTCCAGAAGCCAGCACCCTGGACCTCTCCTCTACCACACTCATCAGCGCTCATGAATAGTTAAATGATCTTTATGGCTATTTCCAGGCAATCATGCACATTTGCACAGACCACTTGGAAATGGGTCTAATTTAGCAATAAATGAGATGATATGCTTCGTTTTTTCTCAGCAATTCCTCTATGTCTGCAGCTTTTATCTAGCACTTGGAATAGATACTACTAGCCTACTATGTTGGTTCCCGACAGTCCTGGATGAGCGGGGAGGCGACTCATCGTCGGCCTAGAAAAAAAAAATGCTTGACGCAACTGACAGGTCTTTGCCCCACCAGTGATTAATGGTTACAATAACATGTCCTAGATAGTTCTCTCTATTTAGGTTCTTTCTCTAGGAGGACAAGAAACTTATCTTGCAAAAATCATAATTGTGCCTTCGACCCTAGAATTTATCTATTCTTCCTATATATACAGCCACAAAAGAGGAGAAAGAACAGAATAGAAAAAAACAGTAAAAACGCAAAGGAAAATGAAATAATAAAGATGTAAAAAGATAAGACAAAGGAAAATAAAATAAACTATAGAATACAATTAAAAAAAAACCGGAAAGAATCTACTCGTACGCAATTTCTCTTTTCTTAAAAAGACGAGTTTTTGTAATAATAATCCGCCTCCATTAACTTCACCCTCTATCACCTTTACCCTATGTGGTAGGAGAAAGTTTACCATTTCCCAACAGATGGTCAGTAGATTTTGCACAGAAGTCTACAGACCAGAATGATGAATTGACAAAGAAAACTCGGACAACAACTCCCGAATTTTCTTAACAGATTTTTTTTTTTACTATATTTGGTACTGAGGTCTGCATACAATAAATAAGTACATAAATAAACGAATAAATAAGTAAACAAATACCCAAATGAATAAATGAAGAAAGAAAAAAACAATGAATAAATGCAAAGTTAAAAAAAGGGTTCATTTTCTTTGCCATTTGTCACCTAAATGCCGACTGACATTTGATAGTTTATACATACATGTCAGTATGATATGATACACACACAAAGACGATCCCTCCCTCTGTCGGCTATTCCTTTTTCCCTTGAGCAATGCTGTATTCCTCTGCTAGTTGTTAGCGTCACAAACTTACCCTCTCAGAGATGCCGAGGATGGTGCCTCGAAAAAAGACATATATAGAAAGGTAGAGAGAGAGAGAGAGAGACAGACAGATAGATAGAGAGAGAGAGAGAGAGAGTAAGATACAGGGAGA
>NC_134796.1:57786569-57834069 GCF_046742065.1 Oratosquilla oratoria
AAAGATGAAGATTCAAGTACTATCAAGAAACTGAAAGTTTCAGTTAATTTTGAATCACAAATGAGGTGGAAGGAAGTTCGTCACCTCGGAAGAGGCGGCTTTGCTACGGTCAAGCTCGTGAAAGACGATTCTTCAGGCTTCCTTTGCGCCAAAAAAACCATTAAGATTGATAATATTGAGCGACAGCTCGAAGAAATCAAAATTCATCAAAAACTTAAACATAAGAACGTCGTAGCCTTCCTGGGCGAATACAGGGACTCCGAAAATTTGTATGTTTTCCTGGAGTATGTCGACGGCGAGACACTAGAAGACAGAATCGGCTCAAAAGGAGTCTCAGAGAGACGAGCCAGATTGTACTTTAAGCAACTCATCGAAGGAGTCAAATATATTCACTCCAGAAACATCATACATAGAGATTTGAAACCAGATAATCTCTTTTTAACCAAGAATAATTATCTAAAAATTGGAGACTTCGGGCTTGCTGGCGAGTTCGTTAAAGGCGAGTACCTGACAAGAATCTGCGGGACTTCAGCCTACATCGCCCCCGAAGTCTTCACAGGACGATACTTGGGAGAGCCCAACGACGTGTGGGCCTGCGGCATTGTGCTCTTCAGGCTCGTAACTGGTCAGAATCCCTGGAAGATCCCTCAGACAAAGGACACCAACTTCGCGATCTGGACGTATTCGGCAGAAGAAATCAGGAAGGAAAAACCATGGAAATCAATTCCAGGAAGAATTTATCGTCTCATCGATACAATTATTGTTTCAAATCCCGAGGAAAGAGCGACTCTCATCGATATTGAGCAAAACTCGTGGATTCTTGATTAATGGAAGAAGTTGTATAATTTACAGAAAGTACCTACAATAAATTACAAAACAGAAATAATGAAACTTCAAATAATTGCCTAATACATTTGGCACGGCTTTATCTATAGCCCTTAAATAATGGGGTTTCCCCTCAGCTGAATAAAATTGTCCCCTCGCAGCTAGAAATATATACAAGTATGAATGGCTCTGTCATCCAACAAAATTAAAAAAAAAAAAGTGTTGGAATGCCACAGTGTAAGAATTTATCGAAAAATTGTTTAGTGGTGTGGTGAACACGTGAACTGTGTGGACAAAATTGTTGAATGACACTTCAGCTTGTGTTTTTATATTTCACTGTTTGCCCTCTCTCTCTCACTCTCTCTTTATTACTCTCTATATACAAGCGAATATCTGTGTGGCTATTGGCTGTTGTATTCGGTGTTTATCTACAAGCTTGACGAGGATTTTAACCTCGTGTCTGTTCCACTTTGGTCAGATATAGTAGGCATTATGAGCTGTTGCTGTTGAGCCATCATACTAACATTGAGTAACGTAACGTAACCTAAAGTAATATAATCTCAACTAATTTGACCTAACCTCACCTCGCCTCACATCACTTAACCAAACATAACCAAATTTAACCTAACTTAACCTCACCTCACCTACCCTAACCTAAGCTAACCTCAGTTTGCCTAACCTAACTTCTATATAGACGACTTGGACAATGGTATTATTAGTGTTAGTAAGTTTTTCGAACGACACTGAAATAGGACGCCAAATCAGGTCAGAAGACTTGGGGAAACTGTAGGAAGATCTTAACAAATTCTTCATATGGTCAGTGAAATGGGAGATGAACTTCAGTATTTCAAAATGCACTGTGTTAAACGTAGTTTTACACCGCCCATAATGTAGATATAGCTTTGATAACACACTTTTAGAGAATACTGAGTGCGAGAGAGACTTTAGAAGTGTTTACGAGTCCTAATCTTAAATCCAAGAAACAGTGCAATAGTGCCAGAAATAGAGCTAACAGATTATTAGGTTACATTGCTAAGACTGTTACTAATACAAGTACAGGGGTAGTTAATAAACTCTATCTGGCGTTAGACCAATCCTTGACTATGCGATACATTTTTGGTCTCCGTCCTATGGAATGAATATAAATTCATTAGAATCAGTACAGAGGAGAATGACCAAAATGGTACACGGGATCAGAAATTGACCTTACGAGGATAGGCTTAGGCACCTCAATCTACACACTCTAGAAAGACGCACAGTGCAGGGTGATCTAATAGATATATTCAAGTGAACAAGGGCTTTAACAAGGGTGATGCTGACAATGTCACCATATGAGGACTACAAGGCAGAACTCGTAGTAATGGATTTATATTGGAAAATTTTAGATTTAAGAAGGAAATAGCAAGAAATTGTTGAAATAGAGTGGTCAACCAATGGAATAGACCTTATATTGAGATCTGAAACTATCAGTTGTTGAAAGGGTTACACAACTTTATGGATGGGGATGACGGGTGGTAATGAAAATGGAACTGCCTAGTGTAGGCCTTATAGTCTCTTGGAGTTTCCTTCATTCTTATGTTATGTAACCTAACATAACCTAGCCTAGCCTAACCTATCCTAATCCAATCTAACCTAAACTAATCTAACTTAACTTAAACTATCCAAACCTAACCTAACCTGACCTAATATAACCCAGTCCAACCTAACATAATGTAACCTATGGTCATTCAGTAATGTACAGGCACACGCAACTAACGCACCCACCATACCCACCACTCACCTCCCATATATATATACATACATACATACATACATATATATATATATATATATATATATATATATATATATATATATATATATATATATCACGGGAAAGTAATGTCGTAGCACATTAGTAAATTAAACTTTTTATCCCACCGTCGGAAAAGAAGACAATATATATATATATATATATATATATATATATATATATATATATATATATATGTATGTATATATATATATATTTCGATCACTAACTGTAGATTGACAGCATCCAGGAGTCCGTGGAGCTCGCAGGAAGTTGAGCTAAGAAAACCTGGTAGTCGGCGTCCAATCCAGCCTCCATGGGGTGGAACCATACTAGGCGAGCAGATGGCACAGCCCGTGTTTCCGTCTGGTTGCAGCAACCCGTCTGTATATATTGTATGGACAGCTGGGAGGGAAGAGGTCACTTTGGCGATGGTTTCTAGAGCTAGTTGCTTCTGTAGTAGGGGCAGGTCATTCTTGCATGTTGGTGTATAGGTGACAGCGGGGAGCGGAACCCTCAAGGGGGGCGGACTGTGAACAGTTTCCTGTCTAGGAATATGAAATCCTATACTCTGTAGGTTTGTGCAAATGACTCTAATAAGGGTGCAACCACCAGGTTGGAGTCGGGGTCGAGGTGCGGTAGGGTCGAGAGACGTTCTGATGACATTCGAGTAGTGGGGGCTAATCTGTGGGGTGTGTAAGCATTTAACAGTGAAATATGTTACGTTAGCGTGTATTTGTTCCGCCAGAGGGGATACATGTAGTTCCTGTAGCATATTGGCAACCCAGTATGAGCCGCATAGCTTTATTTTGAAACTTATCGAGGGGGTCCAATGCTGATTTAGGTAGTTGACATACGGCAGGAGAGAGATAATCGATGACTGAGCGGATAAATGCTACGTATATATTTCTTGCCACTGCTATGGAGATCCCAACAGCGTTGTTGGTAAGGCACTGAAGGGATGTTAGGCGTTGTTGTAGTCGAGTCAATACGTCATTAACAAGTGGATGAATACGCTGCCGTACGGGGGTGGAGGAGGTGACGCGGACGGGCGCTCCCAGGTAGATATACTGCGTGCAGAGTGGTATAACGCTGGTACCCACTAGGAAAGCAGCGAGTGTTCGTGGCTTACGGGGAGAGAAGATCCTGCACTTTTCCGGGGAGATGATGAGACCACATGAAGATGAGTGTTCATGAAAAGAGTGGAGAAAGTGCTGAAGATCCTCAGAGGAGGTCGAATGAATGCATATGTCGTCTGCATAACATGTAATTTGGGTACCTGGGACATCTAATCGGGGAGTAGAGAAAGAAGGCGATGCATGAGGACATTGAATAAAAATGGACTGAGGACACCTCCCTGTGGGGTGCCAAGGTCAAATCTCCTGGTAGCACTAACAGCCCCTTTAAAGATTACACGAGACGATCTGCTTAGGTATCCTTGCACCCATCTCAAGAGATTTCCCTTGATACCAAAATTTACAAGCTGATTGAGGATGATATCCTTGTTTGCAATGTCAAATGCGCTTTTAAGATCTAGAAAGGCCACAATACTGGTAGGGGAGAGGCGGGTGTATAATTCAAAGAGACAGTGATGTGTGCTGCGGTGGGGCAGAAAGCCATAGAGCCTAGTGGAGAGTTTGTCGTGGAGACGGATCATGAGGCGGTTAAGAAGAATACGTCGGAGCCGGGTTTAGGAATTGGAACTATGAGACTGGTCGTCCAGGCTTGTGGAACATATCCATATCGTAGGCAGAGATTATAGAGACGGAGGAGGGGGTCACCTGGTACTTTCAGGAGAAGGCGGAGGACTGAGTATGTGATACCATCATCACCCGGAGTTGTCGGCCTATTGCTGGCAAAAGCACGGCATAATTCAGCTTTAGTTATGGGTATACTGTCCTCCTCATCTGGTTCTAGCAGAGCTGCGGACAGACGAAGAGTGCGATGTATCGAATGAGTGGAGAGAGACTCTCTGATATGCGCTGGGAGATTACGGACACTGGATTGTTTAGACCAAGCCTCTGTGATGGCCTGTGCGTAATGATATGGAATATGGTGAAGGCCAATGGGGGTCTTCTTTCGGATCACCTTGTTAATAAGTCTCCACATGGTTCCCACGCTCGTCTGTTGGTTGATGCCATTACTGAATTCGTTCCAGGCGTCAGTGTGTGCACACTGTTGTATGGTTACCAAGGCGGAACTTGATTCTTGGTATTGCCGTAGAGTGTCGGGGTTAGGAAATCTCTGATATGCAAGGCCGTCTGCCTCTGCCTGTCTTTCTGCTGTTAGTATACGGTCGTTGAACATCCAAGGCTGTACTCTCGTCTGGCGTTTGATGTTTGGCCTACGTACACAACGATCTAAAAAGTTGTGTGTGCAGGTGACAAGAGAGTTGTAAAGCTTTTCAGGAGATTCAACATTAAACTTGGGGAGGTGTGCAGATACGAAGGAGACGTAGTTGGGAGAATACTTTGGGGGGATACTGATTCGCGTGCGTCGAGAGTGAGGTGATCTGAGAAGAGGACGGGCACCGAAAAGCACTTGACGTTGGTAGGCACGAGTCCACATGTAAGTATGTGATCGAGGGTACCCCCCCCCCCCCGAGAGTGCGTAGCACCACCAGTGTTCCAGCGAGTAAGATTGTTGTGGTGTATAAAGTCGAAGTCGACTAGCCGGGTTCCGCTACGATTTACAGTGTCCGATTGGTCACCTAGGGTAGGGTGTCTAGCATTAAAATCCCCCATGTATATCATACCACGAGTCGTGGGAGTAGGAAGGGCTGCAGTATTCAGCTTACCAGGGGCAGAGTAAACATTACAGAGGCGAATCGTACCACTTCCTAGTGCAACCTCAATAAGTTGGTAAGTCGTGTCATTGTCTTCGAGAGTGCCTAGTGGTCGATGCTGGACGGTGGAGTGTACATAAGTAAGGAGCCCATTTCGAACGTGGTGAACATATGGAATATAACCACTATGGGATGGGGCTGCCCCCCCCCCCACCAGTGGGACGTCCAACAAAAGCTTCCTGGATAAAGATGACGTTCGGTTGATGACGGTTGACGTAGGCCCTAAGTGCACCAATCTTCGCAGGTGTGGTTATACCACAGGCATTCCAAGAGAGGATGTGTAGCTGTGCGTTGTTATTGAACGTTATTTCTGCTCTTTCGGAGGCCAGGTGAGACGATAGTAGATGACAGGCCACTGTCTCCTGTTGGTCCTCGGGAAGGGGCGTCCACTGTGATGGCAATCATTTTCTCGAGGCGAGTAGCGAGCGAGTCAAATTTAACAGTAAGTGCAGAGGTTGACGCGATGTTAGCCTGCTGGGCATCCACGAGCGATTTGAGTGTTGTATCGTTAACCGATAGTCGTGTAGACAAGGAGTCAAAGGCGGCCATAAGAGAATCAAAGCGGGCTTCAATGCTATCCAATCGAGTTTCAATAATTACAACACGATTTGTAAGGGAGACACAATGAGACTTGAAAGATTCTACGGCCTCTTGGAGCGTAATGATCTGCCGAGAGGCGGCAGCGGTGGATGGTGGCGGTGGCAGTGTAACCGTTGGATAGGTTAGTGTAACCGTTAAATAGGTTTGTTGGTTACGTAAGGAGGACTTAATGCGGGCGAGATAAACTCCAAAACGGGAGTTTTCTACCTTTAATTAACAATTGAGGCAAATCTGGTTTGCAAATATGATAAGGTACAAATGGGCCCTGTGGGCAGATTACAATAAGTGCCAGGCCTTGACCTAAGGCACAATAGGCTGGCAGCCTGCTCGGTCTGCCCAGCTCTGACGACTGGCCGGTAGGCTCTTGACCTACCCAGCCTCTCGCTACGTGACATGGGTGTTAAAGGTTATATAGGTTGTTAGTAGGTTACTGTAAGCAAAGGCGTTAGTCTCGCTATTCTATGCATTAGGGTCAGTTTATATATATAAGGGTTAGTTGTATAATTAGTGGATATTGTTAGGTATATTATATCTATGTTAGTTTATGCGTAATATACTAGGGCAGTTATAATAAAAGGACTTTTGATAAGTTAGTCTGGTGACATTGGGTATCTATCTTGTTTGTCATGAAATATGCTGCGTTAGGGGTATGTTGTGGGAAATGCAAGGTTAGCAAGAAGGGGAGTCTCGCTATGTTGCAAGCCTGTGGATCACGTGCGTGGTGGGTGATGGTTACAGGCAGAGGTCGATGATGTCGAGGCAGAGGTAGGTACTATGGTTGCTGTAGGAGTACGATGAGGGCAGGAACGCGAGTCATGTTCAGCTGAGCACCATGCACACTTTTAATGGACATTGCAATACCGAGAAATATGACCAATACCCCAACATTTGAAGCACCATGGTTTTTCGTCAGGCATTTTGCGGAGTTCACATGGTGGTAGGCAAGGAAGGAAGGAAAAGTTAATGTGGGATGGGGGCGGGTTAGATAGGCTTCACGTAATTACAAGTCTGTTCATGGGTACCTTATTCTGCAGAAAGTGGCGTACAGAATATACTCCTGTTAGTTCCTTAGCTAAGGTTGGTTCAATATCTACAGAATATCGAATGATGAGATATGTAGGGAACTTGCGCGTTCTATCTACAGAATCTTGTATATCAAGAGGTAACGACAAAATAGCCCCATCCTTGACCTCATCTATGATGTCCTCTCGGTGTCTCGATATGTAGACATAACTAGATGTGACAGCTGACATTTTGACCTCGGCTAATTCTCGATCAAGACCGAACATTCTTACGGCTTCGGAAAGCCATCGTAGTTTCTCATTAACTCCTGAGTTCCCCTGAATTGCAATTTGACATACTCGGAACGGGGGGCAAAGGCAAGAGAAGTAGATGAAGGTGGGGGTGGGGGTGGGGAGGTGCATTCTGCGTAGCAGGTCGTGATGGAATGGGTATAGTAGTGTCTCGTAGAAGCAGAGCCTTGTCATTCTTGGTGGCCTTGGCAGCGGGAGATGTCACTTCGCTATTGGCATCGGAATCGCTATCTATGGGACGCTTTGCGGAAGCGTTGGTGAAGTCCATAGGGTGGGGAGATGGATTGACAGGTGTCATTTGTCGGTGATCGTGATAATCAAGACGAGGCCAGTTTTTCAGTGACAGGTCGTCATCATCGCTTAATGCACGATCCGCCTCAATATTTGCAAGGGAGCCGGGACCTGTGTATTCCATTTCACGAGGCAAGTCTGCAGTGCTTGTAACTTGAGCAGTTTTACCAGGTGAGTGATGTAGCCATGATGTGGGTACCCGCGTCAAACACCTCGCACTGCGCATGCGCAGATGTGAGGAATTCGATCAGGGAGGCCCTCCACGAGTATTAATCACTATTTCGGCCAAGTTCCACAATAATCAAGTTCACTGATAACACTGCACGATGCACTGAGTTTTAACACCGCCTCCGGCCAACTCCGAATAATAGGAACACCGTATATCTTGCGAAAAACGGGGGTCAGTAGCAGAGCTTATCCAAGCAACCGCCACCTACCGTGTCCAACCGTGAAGTCCGACCCAAGACCATGGTGAATCACACACAAACAAGCACATACACACACACACATACGAATTTCATGTCAGGTATGACAAATTGAAGAGTAGTAGATTAGACCTAATGAGCGTTGTATACTATAGTTAGATAAATACAATTAGATGACTAAATACACACACACACACACACACACACACACGAATTTGAGGTAAGGTATGACAAATTGAATAGTGGACTAGACCTAATGAGTGTTGCTCATTTCTTGTATACTATAGTTAGGTAAGTGTAATTAGATAATTAAGTAAACGCACACACAGAAGTAGGCTGGGTATGGTCTCCAGTATTGTTGTACGAATATTTGTAAAATCTAATATAGTTTTGCGAGGAAAAATGAAATTAAAAATTGTATTCAACCTGATCATGAAGAACCATGAAACCGGCTGAGGGAGCCTACACGTGGAAATTCTACGAGAAGGATGCCGTATACAATCATCTCCCCCCTACCACTTGACTTCAAATCCTATCAAGACCTTTCAAAGGATTACAAAGGATTACAAAGGCGGAGCATACCGACAGGAGACCTTTTGATCCATATCTAGGTCGGATGCGAAAAAATATCATAATAATAAAATAATAAATAAAAACTATAATTATGTAAATAACAAATAAAATACATAAATGCATAGGTATAGTTAAATAATAAACAAACAGGTAAATAGTAAATAATAATAAATTGACATATAACTAATAATAAATGAAAATCAGACAGACAAAAGATAACAAAACAAAAACAAATAATGTAAGATAAATTATAATCATTACAGTATCTTGCTTAGGTATTTATCTAAATGATTCTTAAACCTTCGAGCTGAACTACATTGCACTACCTGTGTAGGAAGTTTATTCCATTCATTAACTACACGGTTGGCGAAGTTGTTTCTACCCACTTCCAAACTGAATCTATTTCTGGACAGTTTGAGACCATTGTTTCTTGTCTGATTCTCATTCAATGTGAAAATTTTGTCACTTTTGATGTTGTCAATTCCCTTTAAAATCTTAAAGACCTGTATCAAGTCACCTCTGAGTCTACGCTTTTTTAGGGAAAACAGATTCATGTGTTTTAGTAGATTTTCATATGATTTATTTTTGATATTTGAAATTAGTTTTGTGGCTCGCCGTTGTACTTTTTCCAATCTGTCAATGTCTTTAATGAGACTCGGTGACCATACGGAAACAGCATATTCCAAATGTGGACGAACTAACGATTTATATAGCTTGTTAATGAGTGATGTACTTTTGAAATCAAAAGATCGTGCAATCAGTCCTAGAATCTTATTTGCTTTCTCAGAGGCTGAAATACACTGCTCGGATTATTTGAGATCGTTACTGATAATTATATCGAGATCTTTTTCACCATCTACTTTTGTTAATGAATTTCCAAATACCTTGTAATCATACTTACTGTTATTTTTACCTATGTGCATTACCTTGCATTTACTTGTGTTAAATTTCATTAGCCACTTTTCAGACCATTGCTGTAATTTATCTAAATCTTCTTGAATATCTAATTGGTTTGAGTGATCATTTGCCACTCCGCACATTTTTGTATCATCAGCAAATTTGGAAATAGTAGATTTTAGTCCATGGTCTATATCATTTATATATACTATGAATAGAAGTGGCCCAAGAACGGAACCCTGAGGAACTCCACTTGTAAAAATTTTCCATCCAGAAGTTTTTCCATTTAAAACAACTCTCTGTTTTCGACCATTCAACCAATTACTAGTCCAACTTAATAGGCTACCACTTATTCCGTGTAAAGCTAATTTAGTAAGTAGTCTTTCGTGTGGGACGGTATCACAAGCTTTTGCAAAGTCTAGATATATTAAATCTATATTGTTTCTTTTGTCATAATTCGAGATAACTGTGTTGTAGAATTCGAGTAAGTTAGTCACGCAAGGACGTTTCCGTCTGAAACCATGCTGGCTATCATTTATCAAACGGTTACTTTCTAAATGATGTTCGATAGCATCTCTGATGATAGTTTCCATTATTTTTCCTACGATTGAAGTCAAACTTATAGGCCTATAGTTATTTGGTTTCTTTTTGTCACCTTTTTTGAATATGGGAGTAACGTTAGCTAGCTTCCATTCTCTTGGGACATCTCCGGATATGATGGATTTCTTGAAAATAATTTCTAATGGAACAACAATCTCATTTTTCATTTCCTTTAAGATTCTTGGATGCCAACCGTCAGGCCCTGGTGTTTTATTAACTTTGAGTTTGTCTATACACCTTTTATTTTTTTCTTTTGTTATATTTACCGTAGTAAGTTTACCCTAGACTTTTCACAGGTTTCAGTTTGGAATTCACTTTGAGGTGTTTCGTTTACGAATACCGAGCTAAAATAATTGTTTAAGATATTAAACATTCCTTCATTTGAATATTCAAGTTGACCGTCAGCAGATAATAGTGGACCAATGTGATTCCTAACAACCTTTTTATCTCTAATGTAACTATAGAATTCTTTGGGATTATCTATGGATTCAGCGATGTTTATTTCATATTATCGTTTTCTTTTTCTTATCGTCTTTTTTAAATCTCTCTGTATTGATACATAACTTTCATAGTCATTAGATGCACCCGAGCACTTATATTTCTTATAAGCCTGTCTCTTTTTAGCAATACTTTTTTTTCAGTTTCTTTGTCGAGCCACTTTGGGCGAGCCTGATTTGGGGGACGTCTGTCCTTAAAAGGAATGTAAGTTTGAATCATCTTAGTGAGCGTATTTTGAAATATTTCCCACATCTGATCTACAGGTCTTTCGTTTAATTTTGCCTCCCAATCTGTAAGCTGAAGCTCCTGACGTAGTCCTATAAACTGAGCTTTACTGAAATTGGGTATTTTAGAAACACAAGTATCTATTCTAAAATTGTTTAGGAGTTTGAATCTAACTAAGTTGTGATCGCTATTTGTAACAGATTCACCGACTTCTACATCAGTTACCATGCTTTCGCGGCTAGTGATCAAAAGATCGAGTAAGTTTCCATATCTTGTGGGCTCTTTTACATGCTGAATTAAGTAATTGTCATCAAGAAAATCAATCAAGCGACTACCTATATGGCCATGTTCAAGAGTCATCCAATCAATGTCAGTAAAATTCAAATCACCCATTATCAATAAATCCCGGTTGCAGAAACTAGACAGTTCTTGAAATAACAGTTTGTCGTCTGCTAATGATAATGTCTTTGGCCTATATATTACACCTATATTCATTTTTTGTCCATTTATTTGGGTTAACTCAACCCACAAACTATCATATGCATCCTGTTTCACTTCCTCTAAAACACAAGCATGAACATTGTTTTTAACGTACAATAGAACACCCCCACCTTTCTTGTGGTTTCTATCCTGATGAAAGTGTTTAAATCCCGCAATATTAAATTCAGCTTCGAACTCTGTACCATTTAACCATGTCTCTCTTGAGGTGCAGCCAAGAGGGATTGGCACTCGGTTCCTGGGACTGTTATTACGGGTTTTCGTGGTACCTCTACCGGCCAGAGTCACCCAGCATTCTTTTATAATAGAAAACTAATGTCCACTGGGATAAAAAAAAAAAATCAGTTTTGGATGTTCATTGGCCAAGCTGATTAGACCGTCGCTACTTGCGACGGAGGTCGAAGTGATAACAATCTAAACCCTACCGCCAGCGAATTGGACCAAAAGAATTAGTCATCAAAATCCTCTGTAAAGGGTACCTTCCTCGCGTCCTGACAGGGGAAATTTCATGAAGTTAAACACGTGGTCGTAATCGTGACGTTTGAAAGCGTCCATAGACACCCAGGGTTACTTCAAAGCCCGACGTCGTGTCGTGGAGAGTGCACGGCGAAAAGTCGATCCGTGTGAAACAAACCCTACGTGGCTGGAGCTCGAGAGCAGGATCCTGGAATCCTGGAACAGGATACGATAATGAGTGGAGCTGGAAAAGAACACAAACACGTTCCAGTGGCGAGGAAATTAATTTAATTCTTGCCAAAGAATTCGTTTACAGTTACAAGTTGAGGGCTTCATTATGAGATTTTCTTTTATTTGAAAGAAAATAAAGCTTAAGGCTCCAGTTTTTGAGAAAAGTGTAGTTACGACGTATATTTATTAGTGATGATCTTTACTCAGAAGATAAGTTAGTAAAAATATACACAGTTTAAATAAGAAAAACATGTAGTCTTGGTTTCTTTTTGAATATGTTCATGACGAAGAAATATTTGTCTTTAGTACAGTCATATTATTCATATTATTATTCTCTATTCTTCTTATACGCAAACATAAACACACACACACACACACACAAATATGTTGTGTTATTCAACAAAAAATGTCTTCAAGAAAACCTGGTCCTTTAATTTACTTTATATATATATATATATATATGTATATTATATATATATATATATGTATATATATATATAATTATATATATATATATATATATTATATTATATTATATATATGGATAACACACACACACACTCCGACTGAAATTTTGGTGGCAGTAGACAGGGAGAAACAATATCTTGAATTTATGTTAAATTAAAGATTATAAACAAAAAGATGGTTAGGGAAAATAATTGATTACAGGAAATATGTATAGTACATTTTCATATCGACTGACACAAATTCACACAAACACACACACACACACACACACACACACACACACACACACACACACACACACACACACACACACTCTTCTATATTGGATTGTATATCAATTTTAACTTCTTTTGTTCTTCATTTCTACTTTCACCCTTGAAGCTCCTGTTCAGTGCTATATTGTCTCCAAGGATAAAAAGTCTGGTTACCATCAGCAAAATACTATAATACTGTTTACTGAAATGGTAGTGTTCTTATTGGCTGACTTGGCTGACGGCTATTTCTTCGAGAGCAATAAAGCAATATTACCTGTTATAATTTTGTTTTTTACAAGTGTAGAGAGAACTTGTTTGGTATAAGACATATCCGAGTTTTCTGGGACATTCTCCTACGCGAAACACCCGAGCAAAAATAATCATATAATTTTGTGGAAATGCGCAAGAAAGGTTTCTCAAGATTTTACGGCGATTTTCAAGACGACTTCGACATGGAATCCAAAGACATTTCGAGGGACTTCCACAGGGATTTCGACCGACGAGTAAGAGCCTTTGTCAGCGTCTGCACTGTCAATGAGCTAATGGTCCTCCTTGGATTCTTTAACAAAAGGATTGGACAGCTCCTCGTGCAGAAGAAATATAGAAAGAATAATTATGAAACAGACAAAAGCATCTTACGGAGCCTCATCATCGTCAGAATTGTTTTAGATGAGATTAAGAGGTCCGTGATGCATTCAAAGAAACGAAAGTTTTCTGATTTGAAAGATGAAGATTCAAGTACTATCAAGAAACTGAAAGTTTCAGTTAATTTTGAATCACAAATGAGGTGGAAGGAAGTTCGTCACCTCGGAAGAGGCGGCTTTGCTACGGTCAAGCTCGTGAAAGACGATTCTTCAGGCTTCCTTTGCGCCAAAAAAACCATTAAGATTGATAATATTGAGCGACAGCTCGAAGAAATCAAAATTCATCAAAAACTGAAACATAAGAACGTCGTAGCCTTCCTGGGCGAATACAGGGACTCCGAAAATTTGTATGTTTTCCTGGAGTATGTCGACGGTGAAACACTAGAAGACAGAATCGGCTCAAAAGGAGTCTCAGAGAGACGAGCAAGATTGTACTTTAAGCAACTCATCGAAGGAGTCAAATATATTCACTCCAGAAACATCATACATAGAGATTTGAAACCAGATAATCTCTTTTTAACTAAGAATAATGATCTAAAAATTGGAGACTTCGGGCTTGCTGGCGAGTTCGTTAAAGGCGAGTACCTGACAAGAATCTGCGGGACTTCAGCCTACATCGCCCCCGAAGTCTTCACAGGACGATACTTGGGAGAGCCCAACGACGTGTGGGCCTGCGGCATTGTGCTCTTCAGACTCGTAACTGGTCAGAATCCCTGGAAGATCCCTCAGACAAAGGACACCAACTTCGCGATCTGGACGTATTCGGCAAAAGAAATCAGGAAGGAAAAACCATGGAAATCAATTCCAGGAAGAATTTATCGTCTCATCGATACAATTATTGTTTCAAATCCCGAGGAAAGAGCGACTCTCATCGATATTGAGCAAAACTCGTGGATTCTTGGTTAATGGAAGAAGTTGTATAATTTACAGAAAGTACCTACAATCATTTCGAAAACAGAAATAATGAACTTCAAATAATTGCCTAATACATTTGGCACGGCTTTATCTATAGCCCTTAAATAATGGGGTTTCCCCTCAGCTGAATAAAATTGTCCCCTCGCAGCTAGAAATATATACAAGTATGAATGGCTCTGTCATCCAACAAAATAATAAAAAAAAGTGTTGGAGTGTCACAGTGTAAGAATTTATCGAAAAATTGTTTAGTGGTGTGGTGAACACGTGAACTGTGTGGACAAAATTGTTGAATGACACTTCAGCTTGTGTTTTTATATTTCACTGTTTGCCCTCTCTCTCTCACTCTCTCTTTATTACTCTCTATATAAAAACGAATATCTGTGTGGCTATTGGCTGTTGTATTCGGTGTTTATCTACAAGCTTGACGAGGATTTTAACCTCGTGTCTGTTCCACTTTGGTCAGATATAGTAGGCATTATGAGCTGTTGCTGTTGAGCCATCATACTAACATTGAGTAACGTAACGTAACCTAAAGTAATATAATCTTAACTAATTTGACCTAACCTCACCTCGCCTTACATCACTTAACCAAACATAACCAAATTTAATCCTAACTTAACCTCACCTCACCTAACCTAACCTAAGCTAACCTCAGTTTGCCTAACCTAACTTCTATATAGACGACTTGGACAATGGTATTATTAGTGTTAGTAAGTTTTTCGAACGACACTGAAATAGGACGCCAAATCAGGTCAGAAGACTTGGGGAAACTGTAGGAAGATTTTAACAAATTCTTCATATGGTCAGTGAAATGGGAGATGAACTTCAGTATTTCAAAGTGCACTGTGTTTAACGTAGTTTTACACCGCTCACAATGTAGATACAGCTTTGATAACACATTTTTAGAGAATACGGAGTGCGAGAGAGACTTTAGAAGCGTTTGCGAGTCCTAATCTTAAATCCAAGAAACAGTGCAATAGTGCCAGAAATAGAGCTAACAGGGCATTAGGTTTCATTGCTAAGACTGTTACTAATACAAGTACAGGGGTAGTTAATAAACTCTATCTGGCGTTAGACCAATCCTTGTCTATGCGATACATTTTTGGTCTCCGTCCTATGGAATGAATATAAATTCATTAGAATCAGTACAGAGGAGAATGACCAAAATGGTACACGGGATCAGAAATTGACCTTACGAGGATAGGCTTAGGCACCTTAATCTACACACTCTAGAAAGACGCACAGTGCAGGGTGATCTAATAGATATATTCAAGTGAAGAAGGGCTTTAACAAGGGTGATGCTGACAATGTCACCATATGAGGACTACAAGGCAGAACTCGTAGTAATGGATTTATATTGGAAAATTTTAGATTTAAGAAGGAAATAGCAAGAAATTGTTGAAATAGAGTGGTCAACCAATGGAATAGACCTTATATTGAGATCTGAAACTATCAGTTGTTGAAAGGGTTACACAACTTTATGGATGGGGATGACGGGTGGTAATGAAAATGGAACTGCCTAGTGTAGGCCTTATAGTCTCTTGGAGTTTCCTTCATTCTTATGTTATGTAACCTAACATAACCTAGCCTAGCCTAACCTAATCCAATCTAACCTAAACTAATCTAACTTAACTTAAACTATCCAAACCTAACCTAACCTGACCTAATATAACCCAGTCCAACCTAACATAATGTAACCTATGGTCATTCAGTAATGTACAGGCACACGCAACTAACGCACCCACCATACCCACCACTCACCTCCCATATATATATATATATATATATATATATATATATATAATATATATATATATATATATATATATATATATATATATATATCACGGGAAAGTAATGTCGTAGCACATTAGTAAATTAAATTTTTTATCCCACCGTCGGAAAAGAAGATACTAATGTCGAAAGTTCTGTATATATATATATATATATATATATATATATATATATATATATATATATATATATATATATATATATATTTCGATCCCTAACTGTAGATTGACAGCATCCAGGAGTCCGTGGAGCTCGCAGGAAGTTGAGCTAAGAAAACCTGGTAGTCGGCGTCCAATCCAACCTCCATGGGGTGGAACCATACTAGGCGAGCAGATGGCACAGCCCGTGTTTCCGTCTGGTTGCAGCGACCCGTCTGTGTATATTGTATGGACAGCTGGGAGGGAAGAGGTCACTTTGGCGATGGTTTCTAGAGCTAGTTGCTTCTGTAGTAGGGGCAGGTCATTCTTGCATGTTGGTGTATAGGTGACAGCGGGGAGCGGAACCCTCAAGGGGGGCGGACTGTGAACAGTTTCCTGTCTAGGAATATGAAATCCTATACTCTGTAGGTTTGTGCAAATGACTCTAATAAGGGTGCAACCACCAGGTTGGAGTCGGGGTCGAGGTGCGGTAGGGTCGAGAGACGTTCTGATGACATTCGAGTAGTGGGGGCTAATCTGTGGGGTGTGTAAGCATTTAACAGTGAAATATGTTACGTTAGCGTGTATTTGTTCCGCCAGAGGGGATACATGTAGTTCCTGTAGCATATTGGCAACCCAGTATGAGCCGCATAGCTTTATTTTGAAACTTATCGAGGGGGTCCAATGCTGATTTAGGTAGTTGACATACGGCAGGAGAGAGATAATCGATGACTGAGCGGATAAATGCTACGTATATATTTCTTGCCACTGCTATGGAGATCCCAACAGCGTTGTTGGTAAGGCACTGAAGGGATGTTAGGCGTTGTTGTAGTCGAGTCAATACGTCATTAACAAGTGGATGAATACGCTGCCGTACGGGGGTGGAGGAGGTGACGCGGACGGGCGCTCCCAGGTAGATATACTGCGTGCAGAGTGGT
Organism: Oratosquilla oratoria; assembly: GCF_046742065.1. Taxonomy (NCBI): domain Eukaryota; kingdom Metazoa; phylum Arthropoda; class Malacostraca; order Stomatopoda; family Squillidae; genus Oratosquilla; species Oratosquilla oratoria. Next base: position 57,803,789 of record NC_134796.1, read on the forward strand.
ATAACGCTGGTACCCACTAGGAAAGCAGCGAGTGTTCGTGGCTTACGGGGAGAGAAGATCCTGCACTTTTCCGGGGAGATGATGAGACCACATGAAGATGAGTGTTCATGAAAAGAGTGGAGAAAGTGCTGAAGATCCTCAGAGGAGGTCGAATGAATGCATATGTCGTCTGCATAACATGTAATTTGGGTACCTGGGACATCTAATCGGGGAGTAGAGAAAGAAGGCGATGCATGAGGACATTGAATAAAAATGGACTGAGGACACCTCCCTGTGGGGTGCCAAGGTCAAATCTCCTGGTAGCACTAACAGCCCCTTTAAAGATTACACGAGACGATCTGCTTAGGTATCCTTGCACCCATCTCAAGAGATTTCCCTTGATACCAAAATTTACAAGCTGATTGAGGATGATATCCTTGTTTGCAATGTCAAATGCGCTTTTAAGATCTAGAAAGGCCACAATACTGGTAGGGGAGAGGCGGGTGTATAATTCAAAGAGACAGTGATGTGTGCTGCGGTGGGGCAGAAAGCCATAGAGCCTAGTGGAGAGTTTGTCGTGGAGACGGATCATGAGGCGGTTCAGAAGAATACGTCGGAGCCGGGTTTAGGAATTGGAACTATGAGACTGGTCGTCCAGGCTTGTGGAACATATCCATATCGTAGGCAGAGATTATAGAGACGGAGGAGGGGGTCACCTGGTACTTTCAGGAGAAGGCGGAGGACTGAGTATGTGATACCATCATCACCCGGAGCTGTTGGCCTATTGCTGGCAAGAGCACGGCATAATTCGGCTTTAGTTATGGGTATATTGTCCTCCTCGTCTGGTTCTAGCAGAGCTGCGGACAGACGAACAGTGCGATGTATCGAATGAGTGGAGAGGGACTCTATTATGCGCTGGGAGATTACGGACATTGGATTGTTCAGACCAAGCCTCTATGAGGGCCTGTGCGTAATGAGATGGACTATGGTGAAGGCCAATGGGGGTCTTCTTTCGGATCACCTTGTTAATGAGTCTCCACATGATTCCCACGCTCGTCTGTTGGTTGATACCATTAGTGAATTCGTTCCAGGCGTCAGTGTGTGCACACTGTTGTATGGTTACCAAGGCGGAACTTGATTCTTGGTATTGCCGTAGAGTGTCAGGGTTAGGAGATCTCTGATATGCAAGTAGGTCTGCCTCTGCCTGTCTTTCTGCTGTTAGTATACGGTCGTTGAGCATCCAAGACTGTACTCTCGTCTGGCGTTTGATGTCTGGCCTACGTACACAACGATCGAAAAAGTTGTGTGTGCAGGTGACAAGAGAGTTGTAAAGCTTTTCAGGAGATTCAACATTAAACTTGGGGAGATGTGCAGATACGAAGGAGACGTAGTTGGGAGAATACTTTGGGGGGATACTGATTCGCGTGCGCTGAGAGCGAGGTGATCTGAGAAGAGGACGGGCACCGAAAAGCACTTGACGTTGGTAGGCACGAGTCCACATGTAAGTATGTGATCGAGGGTACCCCCACCCCCCCGAGAGTGCGTAGCACCACCAGTGTTCCAGCGAGTAAGATTGTTGTGGTGTATAAAGTCGAAGTCGACTAGCCGGGTTCCGCTACGATTTACAGTGTCCGATTGGTCACCTAGGGTAGGGTGTCTAGCATTAAAATCCCCCATGTATATCATACCACGAGTCGTGGGAGTAGGAAGGGCTGCAGTATTCAGCTTACCAGGGGCAGAGTAAACATTACAGAGGCGAATCGTACCACTTCCTAGTGCAACCTCAATAAGTTGGTAAGTCGTGTCATTGTCTTCGAGAGTGCCTAGTGGTCGATGCTGGACGGTGGAGTGTACATAAGTAAGGAGCCCATTTCGAACGTGGTGAACATATGGAATATAACCACTATGGGATGGGGCTGCCCCCCCCCCCCCACCCACCTGTGGGACGTCCAACAAAAGCTTCCTGGATAAAGATGACGTTCGGTTGATGACGGTTGACGTAGGCCCTAAGTGCACCAATCTTCGCAGGTGTGGTTATACCACAGGCATTCCAAGAGAGGATGTGTAGCTGTGCGTTGTTATTGAACGTTATTTCTGCTCTTTCGGAGGCCAGGTGAGACGATAGTAGATGACAGGCCACTGTCTCCTGTTGGTCCTCGGGAGGGGGCGTCCATTGTGATGGCAATCATTTTCTCGAGGCGAGTAGCGAGCGAGTCAAATTTAACAGTAAGTGCAGAGGTTGACGCGATGTTAGCCTGCTGGGCATCCACGAGCGATTTGAGTGTTGTATCGTTAACCGATAGTCGTGTAGACAAGGAGTCAAAGGCGGCCATAAGAGAATCAAAGCGGGCTTCAATGCTATCCAATCGAGTTTCAATGATTACAATACGATTTGTAAGGGAGACACAATGAGACTTGAAAGATTCTACGGCCTCTTGGAGCGTAATGATCTGCCGAGAGGCGGCAGCGGTGGATGGTGGCGGTGGCAGTGTAACCGTTGGATAGGTTAGTGTAACCGTTAAATAGGTTTGTTGGTTACGTAAGGAGGACTTAATGCGGGCGAGATAAACTCCAAAATGGGGGTTTTCTACCTTTAATTAACAATTGAGGCAAATCTGGTTTACAAATATGATAAGGTACAAATGGACCCTGTGGGCAGATTACAATAAGTACCAGGCCTTGACCTAAGGCACAATAGGCTGGCAGCCTGCTCGGTCTGCCCAGCTCTGACCTCTGGCCGGTAGGCTCTTGACCTACGCAGCCTCTCCCCACGTGACATGGGTGTTAAAGGTTATATAGGTTGTTAGTAGGTTACTGTAAGCAAAGGCGTTAGTCTCGCTATTCTATGCATTAGGGTCAGTTTATATATATAAGGGTTAGTTGTATAATTAGTGGATATTGTTAGGTATATTATATCTATGTTAGTTTATGCGTAATATACTAGGGCAGTTATAATAAAAGGACTTTTGATAAGTTAGTCTGGTGACATTGGGTATCTATCTTGTTTGTCATGAAATATGCTGCGTTAGGGGTATGTTGTGGGAAATGCAAGGTTAGCAAGAAGGGGAGTCTCGCTATGTTGCAAGCCTGTGGATCACGTGCGTGGTGGGTGATGGTTACAGGCAGAGGTCGATGATGTCGAGGCAGAGGTAGGTACTATGGTTGCTGTAGGAGTACGATGAGGGCAGGAACGCGAGTCATGTTCAGCTGAGCACCATGCACACTTTTAATGGACATTGCAATACCGAGAAATATGACCAATACCCCAACATTTGAAGCACCATGGTTTTTCGTCAGGCATTTTGCGGAGTTTACATGGTGGTAGGCAAGGAAGGAAGGAAAAGTTAATGTGGGATGGGGGCGGGTTAGATAGGCTTCACGTAATTACAAGTCTGTTCATGGGTACCTTATTCTGCAGAAAACGGCGTACAGAACATACTCCTGTTAGTTCCTTAGCTAAGGTAGGTTCAATATCTACAGGATATCGTGTGATGAGATATGTGGGGAACTTGCGCGGTCTATCTACAGAATCTTGTATATCAAGAGGTAACGACAAAATCGCCCCATCCTTGACCTCATCTATGATGTCCTGTCGGCGTCTCGATATGTAGACATAACTAGATGTGACAGCTGACATTTTGACCTCGGCTAGTTCTCGATTAAGACCGAACATTCTTACGACTTCAGAAAGCCATCGTAGTTTCTCATTAACTCCTGGGTTCCCTCTGAATTGCAGTTTGACATACTCGGAACGGGGGGCAAAGGTAAGAGAAGTAGATGAAGGTGGGAGTGGGGGTGGGGGAGGTGTATTCTGTGTAGCAGGACGTGATGGAATGGTTATAGTAATGTCTCGTAGAGGCAGGGCCTTGTCACTCTTGGTGGCCTTGGCAGCGGGAGATGTTACTTCGCTATTGGCATCGGAATCGCTATCTATGGGACGCTTTGCGGAAGCGTTGGTGAAGTCCATAGGCTGGAGAGATGGATTGACAGGTGTCATTCGTCGGTGATCGTGATAATCAAGACGAGGCCAGTTTTTCAGTGACAGGTCGTCATCATCGCTTAATGCAAGATCCGCCTCAATATTTGCAAGGGAGCCGGGACCTGTGTATTCCATTTTACGAGGCAAGTCTGCAGCGCTTGTAACTTGAGCAGTTTTACCAGGTGAGTGATGTAGCCATGATGTGGGTACCTGCGTCAAACACCTCGCACTGCGCATGCGCAGATGTGAGGAATTCGATCAGGGAGGCCCTCCCCGAGTATTAATCACTATTTCGGCCAAGTTCCACAATAATCAAGTTCACTGATAACACTGCACGATGCACTGAGTTTTAACACGGCCTTCGGCCAACTCCGAATAATAGGAACACCGTATATCTTGCGAAAAACGGGGGTCAGTAGCAGAGCTTATCCAAGCAACCGCCACCTACCGTGTCCAACCGTGAAGTCCGACCCAAGACCATGGTGAATCACACACAAACACGCACATACACACACACACATACGAATTTCAGGTCAGGTATGACAAATTGAATAGTAGATTAGACCTAATGAGCGTTGCTCATTTCTTGTATACTATAGTTAGATAAATACAATTAGATGATTAAATACACACACACACACACACACACACACACACACACACACACACACACACACGAATTTGAGGTAAGGTATGACAAATTGAATAGTGGACTAGATCTAATGAGTGTATCTCATTTCTTGTATACTATAGTTAGGTAAGTGTAATTAGATAATTAAGTAAACGCACACACAGAAGTAGGCTGGGTATGGTCTCCATTATTGTTGTACGAATATTTGTAAAATCTAATATAGTTTTGCGAGGAAAAATGAAATTAAAAATTGTATTCAACCTGATCATGAAAAACCATGAAACCGGCTGAGGGAGCCTACACGTGGAAGTCCTACGAGAAGGATGCCGTATACAATCATCTCCCCCTACCACTTGACTTCAAATCCTATCAAGACCTTTCAAAGGATTACAAAGGCGGAGCATACCGACAGGAGACCTTTTGATCCATATCTAGGTCGGATGCGAAAAAAAATCATAATAATAAAATAATAAATAAAAACTATAATAATGTAAATAACAAATAAAATACATAAATGCATAGGTATAGTTAAATAATAAACAAACAGGTAAATAGTAAATAATAATAAATTGACATATAACTAATAATAAATGAAAATCAGACAGACAAAAGATAACAAAACAAAAACAAATAATGTAAGATAAATTATAATCATTACAGAATCTTGCTTAGGTATTTATCTAAATGATTCTTAAACCTTCGAGCTGAACTACATTGCACTACCTGTGCAGGAAGTTTATTCCATTCATTAACTACACGGTTGGCAAAGTTGTTTCTACCCACTTCCAAACTGAATCTATTTCCGGACAGTTTGAGACCATTGTTTCTGGTCTGATTCTCATTCAATGTGAAAATTTGGTCACTTTTGATGTTGTCAATTCCCTTTAGAATCTTAAAGACCTGTATCAAGTCACCTCTGAGTCTACGCTTTTTTAGGGAAAACAGATTCATGTGTTTTAGTAGATTTTCATATGATTTATTTTTGATATTTGGAATCAGTTTTGTGGCTCGCCGTTGTACTTTTTCCAATCTGTCAATGTCTTTAATGAGACTCGGTGACCATACGGAAACAGCATATTCCAAATGTGGACGAACTAACGATTTATATAGCTTGTTAATGAGTGATGTACTTTTGAAATCAAAAGATGGCGCAATCAGTCCTAGAATCTTATTTGCTTTCTCAGAGGCTGAAATACACTGCTTGGATGATTTGAGGTCGTTACTGATAATTACGCCGAGATCTTTTTCACTATCCACTTTTGTTAATGAATTTCCAAATAACTTGTAATCGTACTTACTGTTATTTTTACCTATGTGCATTACCTTGCATTTACTTGTGTTAAATTTCATTAGCAACTTTTCAGACCATTGCTGTAATTTATCTAAATCTTCTTGAATATCTAATTGGTTTGAGTGATCATTTGCCACTCCGCACATTTTTGTATCATCAGCAAATTTGGAAATAGTAGATTTTAGTCCATGGTCTATATCATTTATATATACTATGAATAGAAGTGGCCCAAGAACGGAACCCTGAGGAACTCCACTTGTAACATTTTTCCATCCAGAAGTTTTTCCATTTAAAACAACTCTCTGTTTTCGACCATTCAACCAATTACTAGTCCAACTTAATAGGCTACCACTTATTCCGTGTAAAGCTAATTTAGTAAGTAGTCTTTCGTGTGGGACGGTATCAAAAGCTTTTGCAAAGTCTAGATATATAAAATCTATATTGTTTCTTTTGTCATAATTCGAGATAACTGTGTTGTAGAATTCGAGTAAGTTAGTCACGCAAGGACGTTTCCGTCTGAAACCATGCTGGCTATCATTTATCAAACGGTTACTTTCTAAATGATGTTCGATAGCATCTCTGATGATAGTTTCCATTATTTTTCCTACGATTGAAGTCAAACTTATAGGCCTATAGTTATTTGGTTTCTTTTTGTCACCTTTTTTGAATATGGGAGTAACGTTAGTTAGCTTCCATTCTCTTGGGACATCTCCGGATATGATGGATTTCTTGAAAATAATTTCTAATGGAACAACAATCTCATTTTTCATTTCCTTTAAGATTCTTGGATGCCAACCGTCAGGCCCTGGTGCTTTATTAACTTTGAGTTTGTCTATACACCTTTTAATTTTTTCTTTTGTTATATTTACCGTAGTAAGTTTACCCTAGACTTTTCACAGGTTTCAGTTTGGAATTCACTTTGAGGTGTTTCGTTTACGAATACCGAGCTAAAATAATTGTTTAAGATATTAAACATTCCTTCATTTGAATATTCAAGTTGACCGTCAGCAGATAATAGTGGACCAATGTGATTCCTAACAACCTTTTTATCTCTAATGTAACTATAGAATTCTTTGGGATTCTCTTTGGATTTATCAGCGATGTTTATTTCGTATTGTCGTTTTCTTTTTCTTATTGTCTTTTTTAAATCTCTCTGTATTGATACATAACTTTCATAGTCATTAGATGCACCCGAGCACTTATATTTCTTATAAGCCTGTCTCTTTTTAGCAATACTTTTTTCAGTTTCTTTGTCGAGCCACTTTGGGCGAGCCTTAAAAGGAATGTAAGTATGAATCATCTTAGTGAGCGTATTTTGAAATATTTCCCACATCTGATCTACAGGTCTTTCGTTTAATTTTGCCTCCCAATCTGTAAGCTGAAGCTCCTGACGTAGTCCTATAAACTGAGCTTTACTGAAATTGGGTATTTTAGAAACACAAGTATCTATTCTAAAATTGTTTAGGAGTTTGAATCTAACTAAGTTGTGATCGCTATTTGTAACAGATTCACCGACTTCTACATCAGTTACCATGCTTTCGCGGCTAGTGATCAAAAGATCGAGTAAGTTTCCATATCTTGTGGGCTCTTTTACATGCTGAATTAAGTAATTGTCATCAAGAAAATCAATCAAGCGACTACCTATATGGCCATGTTCAAGAGTCATCCAATCAATGTCAGTAAAATTCAAATCACCCATTATTAATAAATCCCGGTTGCAGAAACTAGACAGTTCTTGAAATAACAGTTTGTCGTCTGCTAATGATAATGTCTTTGGCCTATATATTACACCTATATTCATTTTTTGTCCATTTGTTTGGGTTAACTCAACCCACAAACTATCATATGCATCCTGTTTCACTTTCTCTAAAACACAAGCATGAACATTGTTTTTAACGTACAATAGAACACCCCCACCTTTCTTGTGGTTTCTATCCTGATGAAAGTGTTTAAATCTCGCAATATTAAATTCAGCTTCGAACTCTGTACCATTTAACCATGTCTCTCTTGAGGTGCAGCCAAGAGGGATTGGCACTCGGTTCCTGGGACTGTTATTACGGGTTTTCGTGGTACCTCTACCGGCCAGAGTCACCCAGCATTCTTTTATAATAGAAAACTAATGTCCACTGGGATAAAAAAAAAAATCAGTTTTGGATGTTCACTGGCCAAGCTGAAATTTCATCAAGTTAAACACGTGGTCGTGATCGTGACGTTTGAAAGCGTCCATAGACACCCAGGGTTACTTCAAAGCCCGACGTCGTGTCGTGGTGAGTGCACGGCGAAAAGTCGATCCGTGTGAAACAAACCCTACGTGGCCTGAACTAGAGAGCAGGATCTTAGAATCCTGGAACAGGATACGATAATGAGTGGAGCTGGAAAAGAACACAAACACGTTCCAGTGGCGAGGAAATTAATTTAATTCTTGACAAAGAATTCGTTTACAGTTACAAGTTGAGGGCTTCATTATGAGATTTTCTTTTATTTGAAAGAAAAGAAAGCTTAAGGCTCCAGTTTTTTTTATTAAAGTGTAGTTACGACGTATATTTATTAGTGATGATCTTTACTCAGAAGATAAGTTAGTAAAAAGATACACAGTTTAAATAAGAAAAACATGTAGTCTTGGTTTCTTTTTGAATATGTTCAAGACGAAGAAATATTTGTCTTTAGTACAGTCATATTATTCATATTATTATTCTCTATTCTTCTTATACGCAAACATAAACACACACACACACAAATATGCTGTGTTATTCAACAAAAAATGTCTTCAAGAAAACCTAGTCCTTTAATTTACTTTATATTATATATATATATATATATATATATATATATATATATATATATATATATATATATATATATATATATATCATATATATATGGATAACACACACACACACTCCGACTGAAATTTTGGTGGCAGTAGACAGGGAGAAAGAATTTATGTTAGATTAAAGATTATAAACAAAAAGATGAAAGTTAAGCTGACAGGAAAATTGTGGTTAGGGAAAATGATTGATTACAGGAAATATATATAGTACAAGTACATTTTCATATCGACTGACACGAATTCACACAAACACACACACACACACACACACACACACACACACACACACACACACACACACACACACACACACACACACACACTCTTCTATATTGGATTGTATATCAATTTTAACTTCTTTTATTCTTCATTTCTACTTTCACCCTTGAAGCTCCTGTTCAGTGCTATATTGTCTCCAAGGATAAAAAGTCTGGTTACCATCAGCAAAATACTTTAATACTGTTTACTGAAATGGTAGTGTTCTTATTGGCTGACTTGGCTGACGGCTTTTTCTTCGAGAGCAATAAAGCAATATTACCTGTTATAATTTTGTTTTTTACAAGTGTAGAGAGAACTTGTTTGGTATAAGACATATCCTAGTTTTCTGGGACATTCTCCTACGCGAAACACGCGAGCAAAAATAATCATATAATTTTGTGGAAATGCGCAAGAACGGTTTCTCAAGATTTTACGGCGATTTTCAAGACGACTTCGACATGGAATCCAACGACATTTCGAGGGACTTCCGCAGGGATTTCGACCGACGAGTAAGAGCCTTTGTCAGCGTCTGCACTGTATCGGAGCTAATGGTCCTCCTTGGATTCTTTAACAAAAGGATTGGACAGCTCCTCGTGCAGAAGAAATATAGAAAGAATAATTATGAAACAGACAAAAGCATCTTACGGAGCCTCATCATCGTCAGAATTGTTTTAGATGAGATTAAGAGGTCCGTGATGCATTCCAAGAAACGAAAGTTTTCTGATTTGAAAGATGAAGATTCAAGTACTATCAAGAAACTGAAAGTTTCAGTAAATTTTGAATCACAAATGAGGTGGAAGGAAGTTCGTCACCTCGGAAGAGGCGGGTTTGCTACGGTCAAGCTCGTGAAAGACGATTCTTCAGGCTTCCTTTGCGCCAAAAAAACCATTAAGATTGATAATATTGAGCGACAGCTCGAAGAAATCAAAATTCATCAAAAACTTAAACATAAGAACGTCGTAGCCTTCCTGGGCGAATACAGGGACTCCGAAAATTTGTATGTTTTCCTGGAGTATGTCGACGGCGAGACACTAGAAGACAGAATCGGCTCAAAAGGAGTCTCAGAGAGAAGAGCCAGATTGTACTTTAAGCAACTCATCGAAGGAGTCAAATATATTCACTCCAGAAATATCATACACAGAGATTTGAAACCAGATAATCTCTTTTTAACTAAGAATAATGATCTAAAAATTGGAGACTTCGGGCTTGCTGGCGAGTTCGTTAAAGGCGAGTACCTAACAAGAATCTGCGGGACTTCAGCCTACATCGCCCCCGAAGTCTTCACAGGACGATACTTGGGAGAGCCCAACGACGTGTGGGCCTGCGGCATTGTGCTCTTCAGGCTCGTAACTGGTCAGAATCCCTGGAAGATCCCTCAGACAAAGGACACCAACTTCGCGATCTGGACGTATTCGGCAGAAGAAATCAGGAAGGAAAAACCATGGAAATCAATTCCAGGAAGAATTTATCGTCTCATCGATACAATTATTGTTTCAAATCCCGAGGAAAGAGCGACTCTCATCGATATTGAGCAAAACTCGTGGATTCTTGGTTAATGGAAGAAGTTGTATAATTTACAGAAAGTACCTACAATCAATTCGAAAACAGAAATAATGAACTTCAAATAATTGCCTAATACATTTGGCACGGCTTTATCTATAGCCCTTAAATAATGGGGTTTCCCCTCAGCTGAATAAAATTGTCCCCTCGCAGCTAGAAATATATATAAGTATGAATGGCTCTGTCATCCAACAAAATTAAAAAAAAAAAGTGTTGGAGTGCCACAGTGTAAGAATTTATCGAAAAATTGTTTAGTGGTGTGGTGAACACGTGAACTGTGTGGACAAAATTGTTGAATGACACTTCAGCTTGTGTTTTTATATTTCACTGTTTGCTCTCTCACTCTCTTTATTACTCTCTATATACAAGCGAATATCTGTGTGGCTATTGGCTGTTGTATTCGGTGTTTATCTACAAGCTTGACGAGGATTTTAACTTCGTGTCTGTTCCCCTTTGGTGAGATATAGTAGACATTACGAGATGTTGCTGTTGAGCCATCATACTAACATTGAGTAACGTAACGTAACCTAAAGTAATATAATCTCAACTAATTTGACCTAACCTCACCTCGCCTCACATCACTTAACCAAACATAACCAAATTTAACCTAACTTAACCTCACCTCACCTACCCTAACCTAAGCTAACCTCAGTTTGCCTAACCTAACTTCTATATAGACGACTTGGACAATGGTATTATTAGTGTTAGTAAGTTTTTCGAACGACACTGAAATAGGACGCCAAATCAGGTCAGAAGACTTGGGGAAACTGTAGGAAGATCTTAACAAATTGTTCACATGGTCAGTGAAATGGGAGATGAACTTCAGTATTTCAAAATGCACTGTGTTAAACGTAGTTTTACACCGCCCATAATGTAGATATAGCTTTGATAACACACTTTTAGAGAATACTGAGTGCGAGAGAGACTTTAGAAGTGTTTACGAGTCCTAATCTTAAATCCAAGAAACAGTGCATTAGTGCCAGAAATAGAGCTAACAGGGCATTAGGTTTCATTGCTAAGACTGTTACTAATACAAGTACAGAGATAGTTAATAAACTCTCTGGCGTTAGACCAATCCTTGACTATGCGATCCAGTTTTGGTCTCCGTCCTATGGAATGAATATAAATTCATTAGATATCAGTAGAGACGAGAATGAACAAAATGGTACACGGGTTCAGAAATTGACCTTACGAAGATAGGCTTAGGCACCTTAATTTACACACTCTAGAAAGACGCAGAGTGCAGGGTGATCTAATAGAGACATTCAAGTGAACAAGGGCTTTAACAAGGGTGATGCCGACAAAGTCACCATATGAAGACAACAAGGCAGAACTCGCAGTAATGGATTTATATTGGAAAATTTTAGATTTAAGAAGGAAATAGCAAGAAATTGTTGAAATAGAGTGGTCAACCAATGGAATAGACCTTATATTGAGATCTGAAACTATCAGTTGTTGAAAGGGTTACACAACTTTATGGATGGGGATGACGGGTGGTAATGAAAATGGAACTGCCTAGTGTAGGCCTTATAGTCTCTTGGAGTTTCCTTCATTCTTATGTTATGTAACCTAACATAACCTAGCCTAGCCTAACCTATCCTAATCCAATCTAACCTAAACTAATCTAACTTAACTTAAACTATCCAAACCTAACCTAACCTGACCTAATATAACCCAGTCCAACCTAACATAATGTAACCTATGGTCATTCAGTAATGTACAGGCACACGCAACTAACGCACCCACCATACCCACCACTCACCTCCCATATATATATATATATATACTGTATATATATATATATATATATATATATATATATATATATATATATATATATATAATATATATATATATATATCACGGGAAAGTAATGTCGTAGCACATTAGTAAATTAAACTTTTTATCCCACCGTCGGAAAAGAAGACGCTAATGTCGAAAGTTCTGTATATATATATATATATATATATATATATATATATATATATATATATATATATATATATATATATATATATATTTCGATCACTAACTGTAGATAGACAGCATCCAGGAGTCCGTGGAGCTCGCAGGAAGTTGAGCTAAGAAAACCTGGTAGTCGGCGTCCAATCCAGCCTCCATGGGGTGGAACCATACTAGGCGAGTAGATGGCACAGCCCGTGTTTCCGTCTGGTTGCAGCGACCCGTTTGTGTATATTGTATGGACAGCTGGGAGGGAAGAGGTCACTTTGGCGATGGTTTCTAGAGCTAGTTGCTTCTGTAGTAGGGGCAGGTCATTCTTGCATGTTGGTGTATAGGTGACAGAGGGGAGCGGAACCCTCAAGGGGGGCGGACTGTGAACAGTTTCCTGTCTAGGAATATGAAATCCTATACTCTGTAGGTTTGTGCAAATGACTCTAATAAGGGTGCAACCACCAGGTTGGAGTCGAGGTCGAGGTGCAGTAGGGTCGAGAGACGTTCTGATGACATTCGAGTAGTGGGGGCTAATCTGTGGGCTGTGTAAGCATTTAACAGTGAAATATGTTACTTTAGCGTGTATTTGTTCCGCCAGAGGGGATACATGTAGTTCCTGTAGCATATTGGCAACCCAGTATGAGCCGCATAGCTTTATTTTGAAACTTATCGAGGGGGTCCAATGCTGATTTAGGTAGTTGACATACGGCAGGAGAGAGATAATCGATGACTGAGCGGATAAATGCTACGTATATATTTCTTGCCACTGCTATGGAGATCCCAACAGCGTTGTTGGTAAGGCACTGAAGGGATGTTAGGCGTTGTTGTAGTCGAGTCAATACGTCATTAACAAGTGGATGAATACGCTGCCGTACGGGGGTGGAGGAGGTGACGCGGACGGGCGCTCCCAGGTAGATATACTGCGTGCAGAGTGGTATAACGCTGGTACCCACTAGGAAAGCAGCGAGTGTTCGTGGCTTACGGGGAGAGAAGATCCTGCACTTTTCCAGGGAGATGATGAGACCACATGAAGATGAGTGTTCATGAAAAGAGTGGAGAAAGTGCTGAAGATCCTCAGAGGAGGTCGAATGAATGCATATGTCGTCTGCATAACATGTAACTTGGGTACCTGGGACATCTAATCGGGGAGTAGAGAAAGAAGGCGATGCATGAGGACATTGAATAAAAATGGACTGAGGACACCTCCCTGTGGGGTGCCAAGGTCAAATCTCCTGGTAGCACTAATAGCCCCTTTAAAGATTACACGAGACGATCTGTTGCTTAGGTATCCTTGCACCCATCTCAAGAGATTTCCCTCGATACCAAAATTTACAAGCTGATTGAGGATGATATCCTTGTTTGCAATGTCAAATGCGCTTTTAAGATCTAGAAAGGCCACAATACTGGTAGGGGAGAGGCGGGTGTATAATTCAAAGAGACAGTGATGTGTGCTGCGGTGGGGCAGAAAGCCATAGAGCCTAGTGGAGAGTTTGTCGTGGAGACGGATCATGAGGCGGTTCAGAAGAATACGTCGGAGCCGGGTTTAGGAATTGGAACTATGAGACTGGTCGTCCAGGCTTGTGGAACATATCCATATCGTAGGCAGAGATTATAGAGACGGAGGAGGGGGTCACCTGGTACTTTCAGGAGAAGGCGGAGGACTGAGTATGTGATACCATCATCACCCGGAGCTGTCGGCCTATTGCTGGCAAGAGCACGGCATAATTCGGCTTTAGTTATGGGTATATTGTCCTCCTCGTCTGGTTCTAGCAGAGCTGCGGACAGACGAACAGTGCGATGTATCGAATGAGTGGAGAGGGACTCTATTATGCGCTGGGAGATTACGGACATTGGATTGTTCAGACCAAGCCTCTATGAGGGCCTGTGCGTAATGAGATGGACTATGGTGAAGGCCAATGGGAGTCTTCTTTCGGATCACCTTGTTAATGAGTCTCCATATGATTCCCACGCTCGTCTGTTGGTTGATACCATTAGTGAATTCGTTCCAGGCGTCAGTGTGTGCACACTGTTGTATGGTTACCAAGGCGGAACTTGATTCTTGGTATTGCCGTAGAGTGTCAGGGTTAGGAGATCTCTGATATGCAAGTAGGTCTGCCTCTGCCTGTCTTTCTGCTGTTAGTATACGGTCGTTGAGCATCCAAGGCTGTACTCTCGTCTGGCGTTTGATGTCTGGCCTACGTACACAACGATCGAAAAGGTTGTGTGTGCAGGTGACAAGAGAGTTGTAAAGCTTTTCAGGAGATTCAACATTAAACTTGAGGTGTGCAGATACGAAGGAGACGTAGTTGGGAGAAGACTTTGGGGGGATACTGATTCGCGTGCGTTGAGAGCGAGGTGATCTGAGAAGAGGACGGGCACCGAAAAGCACTTGACGTTGGTAGGCACGAGTCCACATGTAAGTATGTGATCGAGGGTACCCCCACCCCCCCGAGAGTGCGTAGCACCACCAGTGTTCCAGCGAGTAAGATTGTTGTGGTGTATAAAGTCGAAGTCGACTAGCCGGGTTCCGCTACGATTTACAGTGTCCGATTGGTCACCTAGGGTAGGGTGTCTAGCATTAAAATCCCCCATGTATATCATACCACGAGTCGTGGGAGTAGGAAGGGCTGCAGTATTCAGCTTACCAGGGGCAGAATAAACGTTACAGAGGCAAAGCGTACCACTTCCTAGTGCAACCTCGATAAGTTGGTAAGTCGTGTCATTATCTTCAAAAGTGCCGAGTGGTCGATGCTGGACGGTGGAGTGTACTTAAGGAAGGAGCCCATTTCGAACGTGGTGACATATGGAATATAACCACTAAGGGATGGGGCTATCCCCCCCCCCACCAGGGGGACGTCCAACAAAAGCTTCCTGGATAAAGATGACGTTCGGTTGATGACGGTTGACGTAGACCTTAAGTGCAGCAATCTTCGCAGGTGTGGTTATACCACAGGCATTCCAAGAGAGGATGTGTAGCTGTGCGTTGTTATTGAACGTTATTTCTGCTCTTTCGGAGGCCAGGTGAGACGATAGTAGATGACAGGCCACTGTCTCCTGTTGGTCCTCGGGAAGGGGCGTCCACTGTGATGGCAATCATTTTCTCGAGGCGAGTAGCGAGCGAGTCAAATTTAACAGTAAGTGCAGAGGTTGACGCGATGTTAGCCTGCTGGGCATCCACGAGCGATTTGAGTGTTGTATCGTTAACCGATAGTCGTGTAGACAAGGAGTCAAAGGCGGCCATAAGAGAATCAAAGCGGGCTTCAATGCTATCCAATCGAGTTTCAATAATTACAACACGATTTGTAAGGGAGACACAATGAGACTTGAAAGATTCTACGGCCTCTTGGAGCGTAATGATCTGCCGAGAGGCGGCAGCGGTGGATGGTGGCGGTGGCAGTGTAACCGTTGGATAGGTTAGTGTAACCGTTAAATAGGTTTGTTGGTTACGTAAGGAGGACTTAATGCGGGCGAGATAAACTCCAAAACGGGAGTTTTCTACCTTTAATTAACAATTGAGGCAAATCTGGTTTACAAATATGATAAGGTACAAATGGGCCCTGTGGGCAGATTACAATAAGTGCCAGGCCTTGACCTAAGGCACAATAGGCTGGCAGCCTGCTCGGTCTGCCCAGCTCTGACGACTGGCCGGTAGGCTCTTGACCTACCCAGCCTCTCGCTACGTGACATGGGTGTTAAAGGTTATATAGGTTGTTAGTAGGTTACTGTAAGCAAAGGCGTTAGTCTCGCTATTCTATGCATTAGGGTCAGTTTATATATATAAGGGTTAGTTGTATAATTAGTGGATATTGTTAGGTATATTATATCTATGTTAGTTTATGCGTAATATACTAGGGCAGTTATAATAAAAGGACTTTTGATAAGTTAGTCTGGTGACATTGGGTATCTATCTTGTTTGTCATGAAATATGCTGCGTTAGGGGTATGTTGTGGGAAATGCAAGGTTAGCAAGAAGGGGAGTCTCGCTATGTTGCAAGCCTGTGGATCACGTGCGTGGTGGGTGATGGTTACAGGCAGAGGTCGATGATGTCGAGGCAGAGGTAGGTACTATGGTTGCTGTAGGAGTACGATGAGGGCAGGAACGCGAGTCATGTTCAGCTGAGCACCATGCACACTTTTAATGGACATTGCAATACCGAGAAATATGACCAATACCCCAACATTTGAAGCACCATGGTTTTTCGTCAGGCATTTTGCGGAGTTCACATGGTGGTAGGCAAGGAAGGAAGGAAAAGTTAATGTGGGATGGGGGCGGATCAGATAGGCTTCACGTAATTACAAGTCTGTTCATGGGTACCTTATTCTGCAGAAAGCGGCGTACAGAATATACTCCTGTTAGTTCCTTAGCTAAGGTTGGTTCAATATCTACAGAATATCGAATGATGAGATATGTAGGGAACTTGCGCGGTCTATCTACAGAATCTTGTATATCAAGAGGTAACGACAAAATCGCCCCATCCTTGACCTCATCTATGATGTCCTGTCGGCGTCTCGATATGTAGACATAACTAGATGTGACAGCTGACATTTTGACCTCGGCTAGTTCTCGATTAAGACCGAACATTCTTACGACTTCGGAAAGCCATCGTAGTTTCTCATTAACTTCTGGGTTCCCTCTGAATTTCAGTTTGACATACTCGGAACGGGGGGCAAAGGCAAGAGAAGTAGATGAAGGTGGGGGTGGGGGTGGGGAGGTGCATTCTGCGTAGCAGGTCGTGATGGAATGGGTATAGTAGTGTCTCGTAGAAGCAGAGCCTTGTCATTCTTGGTGGCCTTGGCAGCGGGAGATGTCACTTCGCTATTGGCATCGGAATCGCTATCTATGGGACGCTTTGCGGAAGCGTTGGTGAAGTCCATAGGGTGGGGAGATGGATTGACAGGTGTCATTTGTCGGTGATCGTGATAATCAAGACGAGGCCAGTTTTTCAGTGACAGGTCGTCATCATCGCTTAATGCACGATCCGCCTCAATATTTGCAAGGGAGCCGGGACCTGTGTATTCCATTTCACGAGGCAAGTCTGCAGTGCTTGTAACTTGAGCAGTTTTACCAGGTGAGTGATGTAGCCATGATGTGGGTACCCGCGTCAAACACCTCGCACTGCGCATGCGCAGATGTGAGGAATTCGATCAGGGAGGCCCTCCACGAGTATTAATCACTATTTCGGCCAAGTTCCACAATAATCAAGTTCACTGATAACACTGCACGATGCACTGAGTTTTAACACGGCCTCCGGCCAACTCCGAATAATAGGAACACCGTATATCTTGCGAAAAACGGGGGTCAGTAGCAGAGCTTATCCAAGCAACCGCCACCTACCGTGTCCAACCGTGAAGTCCGACCCAAGACCATGGTAAATCACACACAAACACGCACATACACACACACACATACGAATTTCAGGTCAGGTATGACAAATTGAAGAGTAGTAGATTAGACTTAATGAGCGTTGCTCATTTCTTGTATACTATAGTTAGATAAATACAATTAGATGATTAAATACACACACACACACACACACACACACACGAATTTGAGGTAAGGTATGACAAATTGAATAGTGGACTAGACCTAATGAGTGTTGCTCATTTCTTGTATACTATAGTTAGGTAAGTGTAATTAGATAATTAAGTAAACGCACACACAGAAGTAGGCTGGGTATGGTCTCCAGTATTGTTGTACGAATATTTGTAAAATCTAATATAGTTTTGCGAGGAAAAATGAAATTAAAAATTGTATTCAACCTGATCATGAAGAACCATGAAACCGGCTGAGGGAGCCTACACGTGGAAGTCCTACGAGAAGGATGCCGTATACAATCATCTCCCCCTACCACTTGACTTCAAATCCTATCAAGACCTTTCAAAGGATTACAAAGGATTACAAAGGCGGAGCATACCGACAGGAGACCTTTTGATCCATATCTAGGTCGGATGCGAAAAATAAATCATAATAATAAAATAATAAATAAAAACTATAATAATGTAAATAACAAATAAAATACATAAATGCATAGGTATAGTTAAATAATAAACAAACAGGTAAATAGTAAATAATAATAAATTGACATATAACTAATAATAAATGAAAATCAGACAGACAAAAGATAACAAAACAAAAACAAATAATGTAAGATAAATTATAATCATTACAGAATCTTGCTTAGGTATTTATCTAAATGATTCTTAAACCTTCGAGCTGAACTACATTGCACTACCTGTGCAGGAAGTTTATTCCATTCATTAACTACACGGTTGGCAAAGTTGTTTCTACCCACTTCCAAACTGAATCTATTTCCGGACAGTTTGAGACCATTGTTTCTTGTCTGATTCTCATTCAATGTGAAAATTTGGTCACTTTTGATGTTGTCAATTCCCTTTAGAATCTTAAAGACCTGTATCAAGTCACCTCTGAGTCTACGCTTTTTTAGGGAAAACAGATTCATGTGTTTTAATGGATTTTCATATGATTTATTTTTGATATTTGGAATAAATTTTGTGGCTCGCTGTTGTACTTTTTCCAATCTGTCAATGAGATTCGGTGATCATACGGAAACAGCATATTCCAAATATAGACGAACTAACGATTTATATAGCTTGTTAATGAGTGATGTACTTTTGAAATCAAAAGATGGCGCAATCAGTCCTAGAATCTTATTTGCTTTCTCAGAGGCTGAAATACACTGCTTGGATGATTTGAGGTCGTTACTGATAATTACGCCGAGATCTTTTTCACTATCCACTTTTGTTAATGAATTTCCAAATAACTTGTAATCGTACTTACTGTTATTTTTACCTATGTGCATTACCTTGCATTTACTTGTGTTAAATTTCATTAGCCACTTTTCAGACCATTGCTGTAATTGATCTAAATCTTCTTGAATATCTAATTGGTTTGAGTGATCATTTGCCACTCCGCACATTTTTGTATCATCAGCAAATTTGGAAATAGTAGATTTTAGTCCATGGTCTATATCATTTATATATACTATGAATAGAAGTGGCCCAAGAACGGAACCCTGAGGAACTCCACTTGTAACATTTTTCCATCTAGAAGTTTTTTCCATTTAGAATAACTCTCTGTTTGCGATCACTCAACAATTACTAGTCCAACTTAATAGGCTATCACTTATTCCGTGTGAACCTAATTTAGTCAGTCTTTCGTTGGGGACGGTATCAAAATCTTTTGCAAAGTCTAGATATATTAAATCTATATTGTTTCTTTTGTCATAATTCGAGATAACTGTGTTGTAGAATTCGAGTAAGTTAGTCACGCAAGGACGTTTCCGTCTGAAACCATGCTGGCTATCATTTATCAAACGGTTACTTTCTAAATGATGTTCGATAGCATCTCTGATGATAGTTTCCATTATTTTTCCTACGATTGAAGTCAAACTTATAGGCCTATAGTTATTTGTTTTCTTTTTGTCACCTTTTTTGAATATGGGAGTAACGTTAGCTAGCTTCCATTCTCTTGGGACATCTCCGGATATGATGGATTTCTTGAAAATAATTTCTAATGGAACAACAATCTCATTTTTCATTTCCTTTAAGATTCTTGGATGCCAACCGTCAGGCCCTGGTGTTTTATTAACTTTGAGTTTGTCTATACACCTTTTAATTTTTTCTTTTGTTATATTTACCGTAGTAAGTTTACCCTAGACTTTTCACAGGTTTCAGTTTGGAATTCACTTTGAGGTGTTTCGTTTACGAATACCGAGCTAAAATAATTGTTTAAGATATTAAACATTCCTTCATTTGAATATTCAAGTTGACCGTCAGCAGATAATAGTGGACCAATGTGATTCCTAACAACCTTTTTATCTCTAATGTAACTATAGAATTCTTTGGGATTCTCTTTGGATTTATCAGCGATGTTTATTTCGTATTGTCGTTTTCTTTTTCTTATTGTCTTTTTTAAATCTCTCTGTATTGATACATAACTTTCATAGTCATTAGATGCACCCGAGCACTTATATTTCTTATAAGCCTGTCTCTTTTTAGCAATACTTTTTTTTCAGTTTCTTTGTCGAGCCACTTTGGGCGAGCCTGATTTGGGGGACGTCTGTCCTTAAAAGGAATGTAAGTTTGAATCATCTTAGTGAGCGTATTTTGAAATATTTCCCACATCTGATCTACAGGTCTTTCGTTTAATTTTGCCTCCCAATCTGTAAGCTGAAGCTCCTGACGTAGTCCTATAAACTGAGCTTTACTGAAATTGGGTATTTTAGAAACACAAGTATCTATTCTAAAATTGTTTAGGAGTTTGAATCTAACTAAGTTGTGATCGCTATTTGTAACAGATTCACCGACTTCTACATCAGTTACCATGCTTTCGCGGCTAGTGATCAAAAGATCGAGTAAGTTTCCATATCTTGTGGGCTCTTTTACATGCTGAATTAAGTAATTGTCATCAAGAAAATCAATCAAGCGACTACCTATATGGCCATGTTCAAGAGTCATCCAATCAATGTCAGTAAAATTGAAATCACCCATTATCAATAAATCCCGGTTGCAGAAACTAGACAGTTCTTGAAATAACAGTTTGTCGTCTGCTAATGATAATGTCTTTGGCCTATATATTACACCTATATTCATTTTTTGTCCATTTGTTTGGGTTAACTCAACCCACAAACTATCATATGCATCCTGTTTCACTTTCTCTAAAACACAAGCATGAACATTGTTTTTAACGTACAATAGAACACCCCCACCTTTCTTGTGGTTTCTATCCTGATGAAAGTGTTTAAATCCCGCAATATTAAATTCAGCTTCGAACTCTGTACCATTTAACCATGTCTCTCTTGAGGTGCAGCCAAGAGGGATTGGCACTCGGTTCCTGGGACTGTTATTACGGGTTTTCGTGGTACCTCTACCGGCCAGAGTCACCCAGCATTCTTTTATAATAGAAAACTAATGTCCACTGGGATAAAAAAAAAAAAAATCAGTTTTGGATGTTCATTGGCCAAGCTGATTAGACCGTCGCTGCTTGCGACGGAGGTCGAAGTGATAACAATCTAAACCCTACCGCCAGCGAATTGGACCAAAAGAATTAGTCATCAAAATCCTCTGTAAAGGGTACCTTCCTCGCGTCCTGACAGGGGAAATTTCATGAAGATAAACACGTGGTCGTGATCGTGACGTTTGAAAGCGTCCATAGACACCCAGGGTTACTTCAAAGCCCGACGTCGTGTCGTGGAGAGTGCACGGCGAAAAGTCGATCCGTGTGAAACAAACCCTAGGTGGCCTGAACTAGAGAGCAGGATCTTAGAATCCTGAAACAGGATACGATAATGAGTGGAGCTGGAAAAGAACACAAACACGTTCCAGTGGCGAGGAAATTAATTTAATTCTTGCCAAAGAATTCGTTTACAGTTACAAGTTGAGGGCTTCATTATGAGATTTTCTTTTATTTGAAAGAAAAGAAAGCTTAAGGCTCCAGTTTTTTGAGAAAAGTGTAGTTACGACGTATATTTATTAGTGATGATCTTTACTCAGAAGATAAGTTAGTAAAAAGATACACAGTTTAAATAAGAAAAACATGTAGTCTTGGTTTCTTTTTGAATATGTTCAAGACGAAGAAATATTTGTCTTTAGTACAGTCATATTATTCATATTATTATTCTCTATTCTTCTTATACGCAAACATAAACACACACACACACACAAATATGCTGTGTTATTCAACAAAAAATGTCTTCAAGAAAACCTGGTCCTTTAATTTACTTTATATTATATATCTATATATATATATATATATATATATATATATATAAAAATTATATTATATTATATATATGGATAACACACACACACACTCCGACTGAAATTTTGGTGGCAGTAGACAGGGAGAAGGAATATCTTGAATTTATGTTAAATTAAAGATTATAAACAAAAAGATGAAAGTTAAGCTGACAGGAAAATTGTGGTTATGGGAAATAATTGATTACAGGAAATATATATTGTAGAAGTACATTTTCATATCGACTGACAAATTCACACACACACACACACACACACACACACACACACACACACACACACACACACACACACACACACACACACACACACACACACTCTTCTATATTGGATTGTATATCAATTTTAACTTCTTTTATTCTTCATTTCTACTTTCACCCTTGAAGCTCCTGTTCAGTGCTATATTGTCTCCAAGGATAAAAAGTCTGGTTACCATCAGGAAAATACTTTAATACTGTTTACTGAAATGGTAGTGTTCTTATTGGCTGACTTGGCTGACGGCTATTTCTTCGAGAGCAATAAAGCAATATTACCTGTTATAATTTTGTTTTTTACAAGCGTAGAGAGAACTTGTTTGGTACAGATCCAGGTTTTCTGGGACATTCTCCTACGCGAAACACGCGAGCAAAAATAATCATATAATTTTGTGGAAATGCGCAAGAACGGTTTCTCAAGATTTTACGGCGACTTTCAAGACGACTTCGACATGGAATCCAACGACATTTCGAGGGACTTCCGCAGGGATTTCGACCGACGAGTAAGAGCCTTTGTCAGCATCTGCACAGTATCGGAGCTAATGGTCCTCCTTGGATTCTTTAACAAAAGGATTGGACAGCTCCTCGTGCAGAAGGAAAATAGACACGATACGCATCAAACAGATAAAAGCATCTTACGGAGCCTCATCATCGTCAGAATTGTTTTAGATGAGATTAAGAGGTCCGTGATGCATTCCAAGAAACGAAAGTTTTCTGATCTGAAAGATGAAGCTTCACGTACTATCAAGAAACTGAAAGTTTCAGTTCATTTTGAATCACAAATGAGGTGGAAGGAAGTTCGTCACCTCGGAAGAGGCGGCTTTGCTACGGTCAAGCTCGTGAAAGACGATTCTTCAGGCTTCCTTTGCGCCAAAAAAACCATTAAGATTGATAATATTGAGCGACAGCTCGAAGAAATCAAAATTCATCAAAAACTGAAACATAAGAACGTCGTAGCCTTCCTGGGCGAATACAGGGACTCCGAAAATTTGTATGTTTTCCTGGAGTATGTCGACGGTGAAACACTAGAAGACAGAATCGGCTCAAAAGGAGTCTCAGAGAGACGAGCAAGATTGTACTTTAAGCAACTCATCGAAGGAGTCAAATATATTCACTCCAGAAACATCATACACAGAGATTTGAAACCAGATAATCTCTTTTTAACCAAGAATAATTATCTAAAAATTGGAGACTTCGGGCTTGCTGGCGAGTTCGTTAAAGGCGAGTACCTAACAAGAATCTGCGGGACTTCAGCCTACATCGCCCCCGAAGTCTTCACAGGACGATACTTGGGAGAGCCCAACGACGTGTGGGCCTGCGGCATTGTGCTCTTCAGGCTCGTAACTGGTCAGAATCCCTGGAAGATCCCTCAGACAAAGGACACCAACTTCGCGATCTGGACGTATTCGGCAGAAGAAATCAGGAAGGAAAAACCATGGAAATCAATTCCAGGAAGAATTTATCGTCTCATCGATACAATTATTGTTTCAAATCCCGAGGAAAGAGCGACTCTCATCGATATTGAGCAAAACTCGTGGATTCTTGGTTAATGGAAGAAGTTGTATAATTTACAGAAAGTACCTACAATCATTTCGAAAACAGAAATAATGAACTTCAAATAATTGCCTAATACATTTGGCACGGCTTTATCTATAGCCCTTAAATAATGGGGTTTCCCCTCAGCTGAATAAAATTGTCCCCTCGCAGCTAGAAATATATACAAGTATGAATGGCTCTGTCATCCAACAAAATTAAAAAAAAAAGTGTTGGAGTGCCACAGTGTAAGAATTTATCGAAAAATTGTTTAGTGGTGTGGTGAACACGTGAACTGTGTGGACAAAATTGTTGAATGACACTTCAGCTTGTGTTTTTATATTTCACTGTTTGCCCTCTCTCTCTCACTCTCTCTTTATTACTCTCTATATACAAGCGAATATCTGTGTGGCTATTGGCTGTTGTATTCGGTGTTTATCTACAAGCTTGACGAGGATTTTAACCTCGTGTCTGTTCCACTTTGGTCAGATATAGTAGACATTACGAGATGTTGCTGTTGAGCCATCATACTAACATTGAGTAACGTAACGTAACCTAAAGTAATATAATCTCAACTAATTTGACCTAACCTCACCTCGCCTCACATCACTTAACCAGACATACCCAAATTTAACCTAACTTAACCTCACCTCACCTAACCTAAGCTAACCTCAGTTTGCCTTACCTAACTTCTATATGAACGACTTGGACAATGGTATTATTAGTGTTGTTAGTAAGTTTGCGAACGACACTGAAATAGGACGCCAAATCAGGTCAGGAGAAGACTGGGAAACTGTAGGAAGATCTTAACAAATTATTCATATGGTCAGTGAAATGGGAGATGAACTTCAGTATTTCAAAGTGCACTGTGTTTAACGTAGTTTTACACCGCTCACAATGTAGATATAGCTTTGATAACACACTTTTAGAGAATACTGAGTGCGAGAGAGACTTTAGAAGTGTTTACGAGTCCTAATCTTAAATCCAAGAAACAGTGCATTAGTGCCAGAAATAGAGCTAACAGGGCATTAGGTTTCATTGCTAAGACTGTTACTAATACAAGTACAGGGGTAGTTAATAAACTCTATCTGGCGTTAGACCAATCCTTGACTATGCGATCCAGTTTTGGTCTCCGTCCTATGGAATGAATATAAATTCATTAGAATCAGTTGAGACGAGAATGAACAAAATGGTACACGGGTTCAGAAATTGACCTTACGAAGATAGGCTTAGGCACCTTAAGGGTTGATTCACACTATCGGTCCGGTCGCGCTCCAGTCTCGCTACGCTCTCGGTCCGGTCCAATATTGTCTCATTAATTTCAATGGAAGCATTCACACTGGCGCTCTCGCTCCAGTCTCGCTCCGGTCTCGCTCCGGTCACGGTTCCGTCAAAAGATATTTTTACTGGAGCGAGACTGGACCGTGACCGAACCGTGAGCGCCAGTGTGAACTCAGTTGCCACGGTCCTGCACCTGCCAGGGCTGCCGTTTCGTAGAATTTTGTACCAAATAGCGGCATGTGGCAACTGCACAAGGATATGAGGAAATTTTTTCTACATATCAGCGGGCTGTTCATAACATTTAAAAACTCAAACTTTTGTTTAAAAATCATAGAACTGTTATCAAATGATAAATGGTACATCAAAATATGACTTAATTGGTAATTGTGTTACTTATAAAATATTGTACCCCAAAAGATACGTTTTTACATACATACATATACCAAGGCTTTTTCCCCCTTACCAGGGAGGTAGCCAAAAAAGGACAAGGCATAAAATCCTTCCCACCCATTCCATCCCCGAAAACACTCTACACCCCTCCACCCTCCCTCCCATCTTAGCACCTCCTAGATACGTTTTCACGGTGTAGTAAAAAAAAATATACGCTAAAGTTTCAGCTTTCTTTTAGCGATAATAATAATAATAAAAAAGAATTTTCATATCTTACTGAATATGTTAGGGCATGGGGGCCTTATATACATTCAAGAATAAAAAAACTAGAACCAACATTTTGTCAAAGTTTGACAAGTATATCTTGCTATGAAAGTCTGCACACGCCCGAGAAAAATGTATACCCCGGTATGGCAACACTCCCATTCTACACGGCAGTGTAGAAAACGCTGCAGCCCTGCCTACTGCTCCACTCCAGTCGAGATTCAGTCTTCGTTTAATTAAGCAAATAGTGTTTCCTTCTGTCCTACCAAACCATGGATAATCCAAAGAAAACACCACAATGGAATCATGCGAAAGGTAGATAAATGATAAAAATACGTTTTCTTTTTATTTATCACTGATACAATGGCAATGCGCACAGCTAGGATTAGTCAAAGGTAAACCAGAGCTCTATGACCTAACTTTGCTGTACTACAGTCACACATCCTTCGTAACTGATGGTAAGACTTCTACTGGTGTCGAGGGAGGGGGGATGACGGGAACGAGAGCGGACCGATAAATACCTCAGAACCGGGAGTGGAGCGTGACCGGACCGATAGTGTGAATCAACCCTGAATACCTCAGAACCGGAGCGTAGCGAGACTGGAGCGCGACCGGACCGATAGTGTGAATCAACCCTAATTTACACACTCTAGAAAGACGCAGAGTGCAGGGTGATCTAATAGAGACATTCAAGTGAACAAGGGCTTTAACAAGGGTGATGCCGACAAAGTCACCATATGAAGACAACAAGGCAGAACTCGCAGTAATGAATTTAAATTAGAAAATTTTAGATTTAAGAAGGAAATAGCAAGAACCGGTTTACCGGTAGAGTGGTCAACGAATGGAATAGACCTTATATTGATATCTGAAACTATCGGATGTTGAAAGGGTTACACAACTTTATGGATTGTGATGACGGATGGTAATTAACATGGAACTGCCTAGTGTAGGCCTTATAGTCTCTTGGAGTCTCCTTCATTCTTATGTTATGTAACCTAATATAATCTAGCCTAACCTATCCTAATCCAATCTAACCTAACCTATTCTAACTTAACTTAAACTATCCAAACCTAACCTATCCTAATCTAACCGAATATAACCCAGTCCAACCTAACCTAATGTAACTTAGTCTAACCTAATCTAACCTAATCGAAGTTTACCTAACCTAATGTAACCTATGGTCATTCAGTAATGTACAGGCACACGCAACTAACGCACCCACCCATACCCACCACTCACCTCCCATATATATATACATACATACATACATACATATATATATATATATATATATATATATATATATACACGGACACACATACGAATTTGAGGTCAGGTATGACAAATTGAAGAGTTGTAGACTAGACCTAATGAGCGTTGCTCATTTCTTGTATACTATAGTTAGGTAAATACAATTAGATAATTAAGTAAACACACACACACACACGAATTTGAGGTAAGGTATGACAAATTGAAGAGTAGTGGACTAGACCTAATGAGTGTTGCTCATTTCTTGTATACTATAGTTAGGTAAATGCAATTAGATAATTAAGTAAACACACACACAATCTACACTAGATGAGTACAGTTGCCCTCACTTATAAAGCCTTGCTTTAACTAACATCATTACACCGAATTTCGGCTATATTTTGAGCCCTAGTGAGGTCTACCGACCATTCGTCTGATATAACGAACAAGGTTCGGTATAAGCAGTGCAAGTTTCATTATGGATGGCGGGCGCATGGGACATTTAATTGTGTACACGTATGGCACGTACAGTAAACACATTCAGATATAACGACCAAGCCTTCACCCCCCCCCGCCCCAATTAATTCAATATATTGAGGGTTTACTGTATCAAGGTATCCGTAGTCATCTTTTATAGCGTGATTAAGTCGTCGTGATAGAAAGATCCTAGCATTATTAAAACTTGATATAAGAATATAAGCATGAAGAAGACTGCAAGAGACCATAAGGCCTGAACTAGACAGTTCCATGTCCATTACCTTTTCTTAAAACAATAGTTTCAGCGCTCGTTACATGGTTACTAAATCTGTTCCATTCGTTAACCAATATGTTGGTAAGCCGAAGGATTTTATTAAAGAAATGATATATTCTATTGTTGATTATTGTATACATCTTCCTATACAGCATTTACCATAGGGTAAAATGTGGTTTATTTCAGAAACATATATTGGATACTCAACAACAAACGCTACATCTGTTCCGAGAAAAATGCTTGAGTGGTCTACGACTTTTGACTGAGAGTTTTCATAAAATAATTGCTAACAACTGTGTACATCAAATTGTGACCGACATTTCAGTTCAATAGGACCCTTCCTAGTTTATTACTTAATATCGATATATATATATATATATATATATATATATATATATATATGTATATATATATATATATATATATATATATTATATATATATATATATTCTTTTTTTTTTTTTTTTTTTTTTTTTTTTTACAAAATTTGACAACTTTATGGCAATGTTTCCTTTGTATATTGGATAATTTCATAATTTTCACTTTATTCTATTTTGTATTATTTTATTTTGTATAATTTTATTTGACTTTATTGAATCTAACTTCAACTATTCTTCTGTTTATTTATTCATTTATTGTTTGATCTTTTCATTTATCAGTTTTCTTATTTGTATTGGCTGCCATAGAAATGTTCTATTAACTTTCCGTGGAACTCCGATTATTGAAAGAAAAAAAGTTATTACATTTATGAAAGTATTTCGTCATTCATATCCAGCGCTTCTATCCTTGAAAACAATATCCCACCAAAGATATGAAATCGTAGAGTAAAAAAAAAAAAAAAAAATACATATAAAAATTAATAAATAAAAAAAAAAAATAATAATAAAAAAGAGGGCCGGGAGAAAGTAGAAAGTGATCAGTATTTTATTTATTTATTTATTTATTAAAGAGTCTAGTCTTCATTTATAAAAGATCCATGCGAGACTGATCCGTAGGAATGTCCCTAAGTCCATAGAATATTGATTATGTAAAAACTATGCAGTTAGTATCTTAGTAACTTATCTCTATTAACCCCAGACATGCTTGATTTTGTTTTATTTATATATTCATTTATTTAAATACTTCTTGGATATTTTAGTTTTTGTGTGGAAAGATCTTGATAGAGTAGGGACGACTATAAGGTCAACAAGGTACAGTGGTTATGTCCCACTGGATTCACTTATAAGTACTAAAGAGACCTCATTTTATGCAAAAACTCAAACTCGCTTTCATTTTGTTTTATCTATCTATAAATCAATTTATGTTTATTTTATTTTTTGTTTATATGTTTATTTCATTTTATCATTATTTTATTTTATTTTATTTATTTGATCGGTAACTCTACAATATATCATAAAATAGATAAACCTAAAGATGTAAGTCACATACACGTCGGTGAAAAATTCCAACCAATGCAAAACACACAAAGCAAAACAACGGCACACTGGAATCAACACAAGCGCGTCAGCGCATTCCCGTCCTGTGTAATCAACCGGACGCATTATACGGGAATGCTACGGAAATGAAATGAATGAGGATTTTTGTAGAACAGAAGAGAACTGTTTTAACAAGTGTTTCCGCTTTCAGTCCGGTCACGGGGGACATACTCGAACTCAAAATCAAACCTAAAAAAAAAAAAAAAAAAAAGAGAAAGTAAAAGAGCTTTTCCATTTAGTGCTCGCTTGCTGCTGTAGTGCTTTCAAGCTCTATTTGCTTGCAAATATGCTCTCCATTTAATACTTCCCTAAGGCCTGGTAAAATGGACTTTTGAATGTAATATAAGTGATAAAGAATGTCTGTACTCAAAGCCATAGAGTTGTATAATAAAATCAAACTTTTATGTACGCAAGAACAGATAACACATCATATGTATACTATTGCAATGCACACATCATGTAACTAAAGCTAGCAATCTACTTATCATACATACTATAATTATTCTATATTCTAAAAATTGCTAAAAAAAAAAATTACTCATTCATATTGATTATCGTTCTATCTTTCTGTAGGCTGATACTTCTCTAGTATCATCTAATGTAATTCAGTATAGAAAAATACCAACATGTGTATATATCTTTTTTGAAATATAAAGAGTTTAGAAGAGCCTTGCTACAAGCCTTCAATATGTCAAAACAAACCGATACAAACATAATTATACACACACACGCTATATATATATATATTATATATATACACACACATATATATATATATATATATATATATATACGTACATACATATATATACATGTTCACTATTATAT
>NC_134796.1:57839069-57849069 GCF_046742065.1 Oratosquilla oratoria
TTCTAAGCCATCAACATCGGGAGGTCCGCGGAGGCCAACATGCAGAAACTGAAACGTGGCACGGCCAAGGACTCGAACCAGGGCTATCACGTGACAAGTGCTTTAGTAACTTAACCGACTACGCCATCAAGAGAGATATAAATTGAGCGCAACTTTTCTTATACATTTGTATGCTCGAGTTACATACTAATTGTACTGTCATAGTGGAGATGGGTTGAACGCAAATTTGTGACTCGAGCATACAATTATATGAGAAAAGTTGCGCTCAACTTATATCTCTCTTGATGGCGCAATAGGTTAAGTCACTAAAGCATATATATATATATATATACACAGACATGGCAGAATTGAATAGACACCAAGAAAAATGCATTTCTGCTCTTATTTAATGCTTAATGTTATTCAATTTTACCTAATATTTTATATTTACCTAGATTTATGTTTCAGATTACATACAAGATTAATCAAACATGACACGAGGCAAATGAGCAGCAGACTTATCTGAATTTCAGCGAGGTCGTGTTGTGAGTCATCATGAAGGTGGATGTATTCAACGCTAAATATATAAAAATCTGCCACTACCCCTTTCTACTGTTAAAAGAGTGATCATACAATTCACCAGAGAGGGCAAGATGGGCACTAAATCTCATTCAGGTCGTCCTGGGCCCTCAGAAAGAACCTTGCGTCTTGTCAAAAGAAATGTCGAAGAGGATCCACGTTGCAAGGCCTCTGACATAGCAACACAAACTGATGTCAGGCCCAGAACAGCTGTCAGGTATCTCCATAGGCTGAGTTACTATGGCAGAGCTGCAAGAAAGAAACCACTCCTTCGTCCAGCCAATATCAAGCGCAGAATTAATATTGATTTTACTATTAGTGTTAAGAGTAATTTTGTAAAAACTCATTGGGATAAGAAATGTATCACTCTACCTTTTAATAACACAATACAAGACATTTCAAAAGTATGTAATGATAAAATAAATGTTGTATTCAACTATCCCAACACCCTTTTCAGTAAAGTGGTAAATGTCCATCATAGAGCTAAGACGGATGACAGCCAAGGAGTTTACAAAATATCTTGAAGAGATTGTGAACCAGTTTATTGGGGCCAAACGGGAAGAGATCTCAAAGCAAGAATTAAGGAACATAAGAACTCCGTGAAATATGCACAAGAAAATTCTGCCGTATTTCCACATACAATGAAAAACCATCGCTTAAAATTTGGAGAATACAGAAATCATCTATAACTTTAAGTGCAGTTTCCGGAAGATCATTGAGTCATCATTAATTGAAAATTACTCAAATTATAATACATCAAAAGGACAATGGTCATCAGATTGCTTAACAAGATTAACAATTAAAAAACTTTCACCCAATGTAGATGGCCTGGAAGACAGGAATCGTTACCAAGGCAGAGTTACTTGAACCACCTACTCATGTTCCCTTTGTATACCTTTGTATCCACTATATAATTCTTACTTGTACACCATGTAACTATCTGCTAAAGAGGACCACTGAGAGTGGTCGAAATATACAGTTAATTCTATTCTTCCTCCGTTTACTTTCTCCGACAGTGGGATTTTTTCATATTATATATATGTATATATATATGTATATATATATATATATATATATATATATATATACACACACACATAAGCATGTGTGTTTATGTGAGTGTGTGTGCGCGTGCGCGTGTGTGTGCACGCGCGCGCACTTGTGCGTGTTTTGTGCATGTTCATTTGTTTATGAGCGCGTATACGAAGGGTTAATTACGCAGTACACGATAATGGTTCCCTGGATAAGGTTGATGAGAAATGGAGCAGTATGGAGAGATAACGATAAAGGCGCTGAAACACTTGGGATAGGCTGAGATATTAACCTCTTCAATATGGTGATGCACTTGGTGTATATACATACATACACGCATGCAGACACATAAATAATATTATATATATATATATATATATATATATATATATATACATATATATATTATATATATATATATATATATTACATATATATACATACACACACATATATACATATATATATATATATATATATATATATTAATTTATATATATTAGATTTGTCCTCATAGTCAAAGAATTAAGCTGGCCTTGAGTAAAGCTACTTCAATTAAACTTTAATCACTCGTATCGTCTACCGATTTATAGGTTTATTTTGCCTGTCAGAGTTTAAACACTATTTTAGTGTTTACTTCTAATTTACTAAAGTATATGTATTTTGTAAGAAGTTGATATGTATATTTTGTTCCTTGATAACATGTATATTTTTGAGAATATTTCGTTCATCCAGGAGAAGTATATCTTACTGTCAGAGAGTTGACACAGTACTTGAATATTCACTTGTACTTCATTACACGAACTCTAAAAAAAAAAGTATCTATATTCGCTTTCACGTATCAATATTTTGAAATATAATTACCTTCCTAATAATTCACGAGGGTTTTCGTAGTGTTGTGGTTAGTGTTCCTCCCTTAAACGTGGGAAGCCCAGGTTTGATCTATGGGAGGTAATAGTCAATTGTTAAAGTCACCCATTTTTGGCTTTCCGACCCCTCTCTGCAACGGCGGGTATCAGAGATGCTTTATACCAGTATTGTTTTTAGATCCTGGCACCTGATGAATATAGTAAACCCTCGATATACGGAACTGAGGGAAAATGTGGATGTTATTGCTGAAAGATTGATATATCCGAATATTTCAATATATCGAAGTTTGGTCCGGTTTATGAGGTGGAAGTTTAGGTTTCTTTGATGTCACCAATAACAGTGGGTAGTTTGAAAGTAAGATGGCGTCCGTTATATCCGACAGTGTCAATTTTTGCAAACTTCCATATGATATAA
The DNA here is from genome assembly GCF_046742065.1 of Oratosquilla oratoria. NCBI lineage: Eukaryota > Metazoa > Arthropoda > Malacostraca > Stomatopoda > Squillidae > Oratosquilla > Oratosquilla oratoria. The sequence continues at coordinate 57,841,944 of NC_134796.1, forward strand.
ACGTAAGCACAAGTGGCGGTTGGCGAGTGTTGGATTAAGAGACCTAATTGTACTCACTTCGAAAACACATCCCCTCTATTATCTATATGTTTATTCACTTATTTATCCATTTCTTTATTAATCTATTCATCTATTTATATAGCTATCCAACTGTGTATTCATTCATCTGTTCACGTATTTATTAACAAAATTTTCCATTAATATATTTATCATTCAATTCATTTACCTATTCATTTATTCATTTATTTATTCGTTAATTCGTTTTACTTATTTATTTACTTATTCTTTTTTTTTAATATATAATTTATTACTGTGAAAAGCAACGGCCGACTTGAGGTCAAATAAAGCCCCTCTGCTGCTGAAATAATCACCTTTCCTTTCAGTGCACGGATAGCTAGGGCGAGTGGTAGTCACCAGTACCCCTGACCGACTCGTCTCTGGTTACCATCTGAGATCGAAGTTCTACACCTGATGCACTTAGGCTCAGATGGATTGTCAGGCCATATCTATAATACAAGAAAAAATATATACGTACATACATACATATATATATATATATATATATATATATATATATATACATATGCACACACGTATACTCGTGTCTATTATATATATATATATATATATATATATATATATGTGTATATATATGTATATTTATATATGTATACATATATATATATAATGTATATATATATATATATATATATATATACATATAGATAATCATTCAATCATTTAGCCAACACATTTGTATTCAAACAAATTATTTGGAAAATAGGTAAATTAATTGTTGAATAGATAATAGGTAAATAAATATATGACTAAACAAATTAATAAACACATACATCAATAAATAAGTTATTAATCAATCAAACGTTATAAACAAATAAATAGAAAAACGTACATTTTTTTATAACCTATTTTCATTTAATTATCTATTCATTCATTTCTTTATTTTGCCCATCATATGTTCAAACTTCCTTTAGGCTGACATGATTCATCCTCTTCTGATCACTAATCATTAAACCACCCTCTAACACACAACAACCAAGTACAACGCTGAAAATGCAAATACACAACTAGACCATAGATAACCTAGACAACAGCAACGAAACTAAACTTCTTTGTTTTATAATTTTCCGTCCTCATTGTGTTTAGAAGCTACTTAGGGTTGCCATAATCAAGCGTCTTTCTTCTGATTACTAATCATTAAGCGAACCTCTTATGTCTTCCTACATTGCGGCACTGCTGCTGTCTCGCGCTACTACTTACGGCCTCATAAATTGCGACCACTATAACATTATATCACAGGTAACAGTCTCAGGCATAACAACTTGTTTTCTAGCCTTCAACAAGGTGTGTGTTTGTATGTGTGTGTTTGTGTGTGTGTGTGTTTGTCTGTGCATGTGTGTGTCTGTGGATGTGTGTGTCTGTGTGCGTGCTTCTCTCTCCCTCTCTCTCTCTCCCTCTGTGTGTGTGTGTGTGTGTGTGTGTGTGTGTGTGTGTGTGTGTGTGTGTGTGTGTGTGTGTGTGTGTGTGTGTGTGTGTGTGTTTGTGTGTGTGTGTGTTTTCCTAATTGTATTTACCTAATTGTAGTGTACAGGAAGGGCGCAACGCTCGTTGGGTACCGTCTCCAATTTTCTATTTTTATTTATCATACCTAGACATGTGTGTATGTGTGTGTGTGTGTGTGTGTGTGTGTGTGTGTGTGTGTGTGTGTGTGTGTGTGTGTGTGTGTGTGTGTGTGTGTGTGTGTGTGTGTGTGTGTGTGTGTGTGTGTGTGTGTGTGTGTGTGTGTGTGTGTGTGTGTGTGTGTGTGTGTGTGTGTGTGTGTGTGTGTGTGTGTGTTTTATGTGTGTGTATTTACCTAGTTGTATCTTACGGGACGAGAGCTATGCTCGTAGTGACTCGTTTTCGTGTGTGTGTGTGTGTGTGTGTGTGTGTGTGTGTGTGTGTGTGTGTGTGTGTGTGTGTGTGTGTGTGTGTGTGTGTGTGTTGTCTGATTTCTTACGGTCTTGGACCCCGTGTTGGACTCGTGATCGAATAAAATATTAATCATTGTCCATATAGGCTACATACTTATCAATGTGCAATACTGCCATCTAATGCACACTATTAACTCATTGGTGAGAAACAACAGTAATGCCTTACAGTGCTTATTTATCTTTTTAAAACTTGGTCGGGGTTCTACCTTGGGTTTTCGTCATTGCAAGCCCTCGACGCTAACTCCCAAGACAACAAACGGATTATCTCAAGGGATGCGGAAGATTTGTTTGAATTTATTCATATACAGAAACACCATAATATATAAACCCTTATATATACATGATATTGATATATGTATAATATATATATATATATATATTATATATATATGTATATATATGTATATATATATATATTTGTATATATATGTATATATACATATACTGTATACACACTTGCGTGCGTGAGCATATCTACATAGATAAGAATACATGAAAGTGAACCTACGCCTTCCCCCATACTAATCACCTTCTTCCATTTGACAAGCGTTTCATTCCTTTCTTATCGGAACTCCTTGATAACCCTTGGAAAGGCCCTCCTCATCTGGTGGTCCTTCTTCTTGTGTTTTCGTTTCCTTCCTTTAATCAACAAGATTCTTCTTACCATCCCTCTGTTTGTATTCGCTGCTGTCTTCGTCTTCCTTGTCGTCGTCGTCGTTGTTCCTGTTGATGTTGTCTTTTTATTCTGTCTTTTTTTCCATCTTCTTTGTTGTCGTTTTCTTTGTCGTTGTCCGTTTTCATTCTCTTTGTCGTCGTCGTCGTCGTCGTCGTCGTCGTCGTTGTTGTTTCTGTTGGTTTCGTCGAGTATTTTTGTTTTATTAATTGTTATTCTTCTTTGTTGTTATTTTCTTTGTCACTGTTGCCCGTGTCTTTGTTTTCTTTGTTGTTTACTTTATCGTTGGCCTTGTCGTCGTTGTATTTGTTTTTGTTGGGTTCACCATCTATGTCTGTGTTTCCATTTTTGTCCTCATTTCTGTTATCGCTTACTTGACGCTACCACGTACCACATCTCTTCTTCTTCTTTATCGTCCACATTTCTCTCCTCTTTCTCCATATTCTCTTCTTCTGTTTCTTTTTCTTTCATCTTTTTGTCAATAGTTTTTTGACAGACTCCCAGACCCATCACATAAATAGAACAAAATAAACAAACAATAAACAAACAAAATAAGCTAAAAAAAAATTGCAGCTTATTGTCAAGGAACTTATGGAACTAGATTATAAATCATCACCATCATCACAATTTTTTATAACTACCTCTCATCGTCTCATCCTTATTAAACAACCCAATAGTTCGAATTCCCCGGAGAGGGATTCCTCCATAAGGATGGAAGCGCTGGTAAAACCCAGTCCATAACAACGCTCCTTTTGCCCCCTCCACTCTCCATGATCAACCAAACAAGACCTACGCTGTGATCAGCGTCGATAAAGTGTCGATTTTTGCAATTATCGCTCCTCTGCCCCGTTAAGCACTTTGATGAATCTCGCTCCTGTGAACATCAAAGAAATTCCCAGTTATCACATTAATATTTTTGTATTCAACAACTTAAGGGGACGAAAGTTGAGACGCATTTTTATATGAATATTTCTTTTTTTCTTCTTTTTTTGTCTGACAAAGTTGGGATGATAAAATTCTTACCTTGAACGTAGGTAATGGGATTTGAAATATAATAATGGACGGTGAAGGATTATATGAAATGCTCTGGATCTACGGCGTTTCGGTAAAGTATGTGTGTGTATGTGTGGGTACATGTATGTATATATGTATGCATGTATGTACGTTTTTATGTATATACTGTATATATATATATATATATATATATATATATATACATACATTATATATATATATATACATACATTATATATATATATATATATATATATATATATATATATACACGTGTAGGTATAGCTATAGGTTTAAATACTCGTATACATACATGTATAAGTATACGTACACTTATATGAACATATCGAGAGGGACACAATGAGAGTGAAAGACTGATAGACAAAGAAAGAGAGATGGCATATGAAAGAGGAGACAGAATATTTGGAAAAGGATAATGAGAGAAAAAACTATTGTAGATAAAGTATTCATCTTTATCTTTTATTGTGTACTTTGTCTTTATAATTTATTATACACATAAGCGTCACTTCCTTCTTGCATCCTCACTACTCTCCATACCTGTGTATTTATGTAATGAACGTTGAATAATGAATTTAGATGATAAAATAGATTCTTACACTCTCTACAATAAATACCAATGCGGACACCGATCGATGATTTCCATATACCTTCGTTTACACCAGTGTCCTCTACCATGCATTCCCTTTGTTTTCGTTAAGTATCGCTCGTTTCACAAGTATCGACTTTTCGACTTTCGCCGTCCACGACACGACGTCGTACTCTCAAATAACCATGAGTGGCTATAGACGTTTTCAGACGTGATCCTGGTTGTGACGTGTGAAAGCGTCCATAGCCTCCTTTCACACGTATCGACTTTTCGCCGTGCGCCGTCCACGACACGACGTCGTGCACTCAATTAACCATGGGTGTTTATGGACGCTTTCGCATGTCACGGCCACGAACACCCATGGTCACTGAGAGCATTCTCAGAACACACACACACACACAAACCTCGTGGCGCAGTGGTTAGAGTTCTCGCCTGTCAATAAGGTGGTCCGGGTTCGAATCCCGCCCAGGGCTGAAATAATTTCAGTATCGCTGCGATGCGGGTTGTTACTCCAACTTTCGTGGGCGGGGAGTTGGGGGTGTGTGTGCGTGTAAGGTCACAGTATTACCCATAGATCGGTCATACGAGCTCTGAGCTCTCGTCCGGGAGGTTAATGGCTGTCGATCACGAGTTCAACGCGTGATCCGAGACCATGGTGAAATAATCTATCCATTTATTTTTCCATCTCACTCTTATAAAAAACATAGACAAATAAGTAAATAATTATCATAAATACGCAAATGAATGAATGAATAAATAAGTAAATGAACACGTTATTAAATTATCAAAATGAAATGACAAATAAATGAACAGATAAGTAATAAGATAAATAAAAAATATGTAAATTCATGAATAAATATAGCACCTCCAATGAAAACTCTGTGGCCAATGGTTCAGTATTTTGTATAGAAGCAGTTGCCAACATATAGGAAGTCATCGATTTATTTTGATTAATTTATGTATGTATGTATGTATATATATATATATATATACATACATACACATATGTGTGTGTGTGTGTGTGTGTGTGTGTGTGTGTGTGTGTGTGTGTGTGTGTGTGTGTGTGTGTGTGTGTGTGTGTGTGTGTGTGTGTGAGTGTGTGTATGATACATATATTTTTTCCGTTCACCTGGACTTCTATGTTGATGCCCAGCCAAGTAAGTAGGTTTAGCAATATCCGGCTAAGGAGAGCATCAGAGAGGGATTGGTTTTATATTTGTATAATTGAAACCCTCTTGTTAAATTTTACTGAATACATGTGTATACACACATATACATCCATGTACATAACTATCTACGTACCTGCTGAAATACATACATGAATACATATATACATACCTATATACTTACATGCATACATACATACATGTATACACACAGTACATACAAACATAGTCATACAATATATACGTGATTACATAGGACGGAATCAAGATCGAGCCCTGTTCATTCCTTGGAAATCATCACGCTTCTGCAAGCCCTCACGGTCCCCTTAATCAAGGGAACGATGTATGTATATTGTGTGTGTCCACACACACACACATACACACACACACACAAACACACACACGCACATATACACACACACACACACACACGCACACAAACACACACACACTTGCACACACACACATGCGCACATACACTCACACAAACACACACACACACACAATGAAATACAGACAAACGCATGAATTTCTCGTTTTCCTAAATAACATATATACATCAATCTTATAACAAATCCTTTTCTTCGGTGATTCTCGTTCTTAAAATATGTCCAAAGGTAAAGTTTACATTCATTTTGTCTTTATTGCTCCTTAATACCCAAGATCGAAAAGCTGTCTATTTTAATCCGAAATGACTCCTCTTGTCTCAAATTCAATTAAGGGAACCGGTGTCTCCTTTCCAATAGTTTTGAAAACCGTTTTCTCCAGTGAGTCTTCAGAATGATTAAGTCATTCTCGCCTAAGCCAGGCATGAATATATATATATATATATATATATATATATATATATATATATATATATATATATATATATATATATATATATATGGAAATTGGTATGTTATAACACATTTGTAAAAGTTCACTATTATTTCTCCGATAGTGGGTTTATAGTGAACATTATATAAATATATATATATATATATATATATATATATATATATATATATATATATATATATATATATACTGTATAGATAGATACGTAGGAAGATAGGTAGATAGAGACAGGTAAATAAAGAATGACAGGAGAGAGATAATGGGGGAGATGGAGAGAGAGAAAGTGACACAGATACAGAGACAGCAGACAGACAAACAGAGTGAGAGAGAGAGACAGACAGACAGAGATAGAAGAGAGATGAGAGAGAGAGAAAAGTGAGAGAAAGAGCTACAGAGACTGAAAGAGACAGAAAGTTTCTCACTCCCATTCGACCCAGTCAACCTAAAGTTGCCTCTTTCTGTCTATTCTCCCACTGTTCATCCCTCTCATGTGTTGCAATATCATCAAATAAAATTATTGAGCTGATTGGTTGAAATATACTCTCCCATCTGTTACTCCGAGAAAGAAGTGTCATAAATCCCGCACATAATGCATCAGCTCCCTTGATGGGAGAGGGTGAGTCATCTTTTATTATTTTCTGTTATTCTAAAACGTAACGCCCACTGCTTCTGTCTTGCAACGAGTTGCAGTGACAAAGCGAGGCGACAAGAGACTTCTCTTTCCATAATGAGGTTGAATGCAAAGATAGAATAAAATAGAATAGAACAAAATAAATTTAATATGTTAAAATTCTATAATGTAATACAAATAAATTAAGATGAAATTAAATAGAAT
>NC_134796.1:57859069-57866569 GCF_046742065.1 Oratosquilla oratoria
TGAAAAAGTTATTAAAAATAGATGGACAAAACATCTGGAGGAAAACAATATACTAAACCCGAAACAATTCGGATTTAGACAGGGAAGGTCATGTGCCACAAATTTGATCTGCTTCTATTCAAGACTAATATATATAATACAAGAAATGGATGGATGGGCTGATTGTGCTTTCCCAGATTTAAAAAAAGCTTTTGATAAAGTACCATACAAAATTATTATGAAAACTGGAAATCATTGGAGGGATACAAGGAAAACTATTGAAATTGATGGAGGATTTCTTGCATGAAAGAAAAAATGATAGTGCTCAGAGTTAAGAGTTCCATTTGGGAAAAAGTGTTTGTTATTTATGTAAATGACATGGATGAGGGTGTAGAATGTTACATGAACTTCTTTGCAGATGACGCAAAACTGATGAGGAAAGTACAGAAACGGACTGTGAGTCGCTACAGAGAGATCTAAACAGGGTTTGGGAATGGAGTCAGAAGTGGGAAGTGGACTTCAACATAAAGAAATGTAGCATAATGGAATTTGGAAAAAGTAAAAAAAAAAGAATATCAGGACAATATAAAATCGGTACAAAGGAAGTAAAGAAAGTGAGTTCTGAAAAAGACCTGGGAGTAATTATCACAAAAGACATGACTCCTGATAAACAGATAAATAAAATTGTCGCAGAAACCTACAACTTGCTAAGATCAATAAAAGTGACCTTTATCTACTTGGACGAAGAAATGGTGAAAAAAATATTAGTTACACTGATAAGGCCAAAACTGGAGTATGTAGCGACACTATGGGCACCCAGTACAATAAAGAATATAAAGAAAATTGAAAGAATCTAAAGACCAATTACGAAGATGGCCCCAACACTTTCAAAACTGTCATATGAGGAGAGATTGTCAAAGCTGGAATTGCCGATTCTGGAACAAAGAGAAAGAGGTGACCTACTGACCATCTATAGAACCATGAGAGGCATGAAAGGCCTTGATAGAGAAGACTTACTAAACTGGGATAAGAGAAATACAAGAGGACATGAAAAGAAACTACTGAAGAGCAGTTATAGAAGGAACCTGAAAAAGAACAGCTTTCGAACACGGAGTGGTGGATGTCTGGAACAAATTGGACGAAACAATAATGTGTGCAAAAAAACATAAAGAATTTAAGAGCAAACTAGATACTGCGAGATACAAAGATGGGACACCACGAGCGTAGCTCTCCTTCCCGTAAGAATCAACTCGGTAAACACAAAAAGGTAGGTAAATACACGCATACACACACACACTCCTCTTCCTACTTTTCCTCTTCCTCTTTTTAGTCTTCTCCTTCATCATAGTATTTCTTCATTTTCTCCATCTTCGCTTGTTTGCATCCATCTCGGTTTAAGTGAGATTTTGTGTTATTTGGCTACCTCACCTACAAGGGGGAAACGACATTTCGTTATATGTATATCTTATACTTTTCCTTTCATTTGCATATATCTGTTTAAGTGGGTATATAATTTCTTATAGTTTTACTTTAAATTTGTCTGTATAAGAAAGGCTTTACAGACTATTATATTTACACTCTTTTATTTTTGTTCCGTCTTCTGCCGTATTTACACGGGGCAAGTTGAGAACCAAGTCATGTGTGCAAGTTTCATCGACTGGAAAGGAAAGCGAGCAAGTACATGTTCACACAGGACATGTCAAAGACAAGTGGCCAGTGTGAACGTGAACTTGCTCGCTTTCCTCTCCAGTTCAAGTAACTTGTACACTTCACTTGCCTCTCAACTTGACCCGTGTAAATGAGGCTTAACTGCGGATTTACGTTTTATTACGTCTTACTGTTGATGAATTGGACTTTTTATCTTTCTCTGTTGAGCGGAGCTACACGAGTAACAAAGGCATTATTGTTTACACATAAAGACCTCTTGATCTCAGTCTATTATTTTATTGCTAAAAGGAATGTTCAATTTCCTTAATGTATCATTGGTTAACCCTTTAAATTTTCCAGGTGATACTCTATGTCGAATAACTAGAATATTTGAATAATTTGATAACTTTTTTGATAAGGACAAGGTTAAAATTCTCATTATAAGTGTACTTATCGTTGCATATGAAATTGTATATATGTATATTTGACACACATACATATGCACGCGGACACACACACAAATATACATGCACATTCTCTCACACATACATGCCCATACACAAAGACACACGCAATATATCTATATATATATATACATATATATATATATATATATATATATATATATATATATGTGTGTGTGTGTGTGTGTGTGTGTGTGTGTGTGTGTGTGTGTGTGTGTGTGTGTGTGTGTGTGTGCGTGCACGTATATCGAATCAGCCATCCTGAGTCCACTGCTAAACAATGGCCTTTCAAAGCATTCCATGATTCACACGACCGTGCCAATCTCTGCCACGGCACTCTTGCAAACTTTTCAATCTCGTCTCTCCACCTTCTGTCTGGTCTCTCTCTTCCACGCTTCCCATCTTGCTGCTTCCACTCAGTATCACACTTGCTCCTTCGCTCATCAGTCGTTCTCACTAACCTGCCCAATTCCACTTCCTCTCTTTTAACGTCTCCACTATATTTTTACTCGTCTGTTCTCTCACACAAATGTATCTCTTTCGGTCTCTCAGCATTATTCCCATCATTAATCTATCCATTCTCCTCTATGCAATCCTTAGCTTTGTGTCCATCGACTTCGTCACTTTCCAAGCGTCACACCCGTAGATTATTGCTAGCAGAATGTATTGATTGTAAACTTTACATTTGAAACATAAAGGTACAGAGCCTCTCAGCATTTTATTGTACTTACCAAACAGTTTCCAATCAATTGTAATACGTCTTTTTGTTTCATTATCATGATCTTTGGTCACTTACACCATCTGGCCTAAATAATTATATTCTTCAACTTCTTCAAGATTCTCACTATCAATTATAATCTCTTTACTTTGAACTTTGGTGTTGAACATTACTTTGGTTTTACTCTTATTCATTTTTAAGCCTACTTTGAGACTTTCTTTGTTCAGATCACTCAGCATATCTTGCAAGACTTCTGCTCTTTGTAAAATAAGAATGTTATCCGCAAATCTTAGGTGGTTCAAATATTCGCTATTAATCTTCAAATCTTTCTCTTCCCAACTCAACCTTCTGAAAATCTCTTTCAAGCAAACTGTAAATAATTTGGGTGAAACTGTAACGTCTTGCCGTACTCCTTTCTAGATTATGATCTGTTCTGTATTTTTATATAGTGGAATTACAGCGGTGCCTTTAGCATATTTTCTGGAACTCTTACGATCTGTTCCTTTGTACCATGTTTGCGTAGCTGTAGCGAGTTTAGTATTTCTATTTGTTCTACCGAGTCAAAGGCCTTCTCGTAATCTACAAAAGCTAAACAAGTGATCTACGAGTAGAGTCGAATATCCGCTTCTAAAGCCTGCAGGTTCTTTCGATTGGTTTTAATCTAAAACTTGACTTAGTCAAAGGATTGCAAAGGATTACAAGGGCGGAGCATGCCGACAGGAGACCTTTTGGTCCATATCTAGGTCGGATGCGAATTTTTTTTATTATAATGATAAATGTATAAATGAAAATAAAAACTATAATAATGTAAATAATAAATAAAATACATAAATGCATAGGTACAGTTCAATAATAAACGAACAGGTTAATAGTAAATAATGATAAATTGACATATAACTAATAATAAATGAGAATCAAGCAAATAATAAACAGACAAATGATAACAAAACAAGTAAACAAATAATATAAAATAAATCATAATCATTACAGCATCTTGCTTAGGTGTTTATCTTAACGAATCTTAAAGCTTCGAACTAAACTTCATTGCACTGCATCTGCAGGAAGTTTATTCTATTCATTAATTACACTATTGGCGAAGTTGTTTTTACCCACTTCCAAATCAAATCTATTTCCGGACAGTTTGAGACCATTGTTTCTTGTCTGATTCTCATTCAGTGTGAAAATTTTGTCACTTTTGATGTTGTCAATTCCCTTTAGAATCTTAAAGACCTGTATCAAGTCACCTCTGAGTCTACGTTTTTTTTAGGGAAAACAGATTCATATGTTTTAGTCGATTTTCGTATGTTTTATTTTTGATATTTGGAATCAGCTTTGTGGCTCGCCGTTGTACTTTTTCCAATCTGTCAATGTCTTTAATGAGAGTCGGTGACCATACGGAAACAGCATATTCCATTTGTGGACGAACTAACGATTTATATAGTTTGTTAATGAGAGATGAGCTTTTGAAGTCAAAAGATCGCGCGATCAGTCCTAGAATCTTATTTACTTTCTCAGAGGCTGAAATACACTGATTAGATGATTTGAGGTCGTTACTGACGATAATTACTAAATTCGAATTCATGTTTTCGACGGTGTCCTCGTTAGTTCTTAGAGTTTTGAATCTATTTTTTATTTCTAACTGAATTTTCTTATTATTATAATTTATCTTCGCAAGACTTATTTTCTTTTTCTAATCTAGTTTATTCCCCTCGGCTCTGAAATTGAATTTAGCTGTGCAACCTACCATTCTCTGGTCATTACCTATACTGATTTTATTTATGACAGTAAACTCTCCAGCCTGTGGTCTTCTGAGAGGGTTCTTACGTTGTAAGTATAGATCTTCATTTTCTTAATGATGTTTAATGTCCAAGACTTGGATCTGCTTGGACAGTGCTTACTCACATTCGATGAAACACTGTCCGTAAACACACAAGGCAATGGGGTTGGACGTTTAGGAGATGATGATCCAGCAGGAACGCCCGCTTTTTTGTGTGCTTTTTAATGCGCTATGAAGGGACTTTGGCAGTAATCTCACCTCCCTGCCAACTGGTTTCTGGTGAGATATTTCTCTGGTGTCACCTTATTCATTATATTCGGTGAAGCCCTATATATCTGTAGGGTACCCAATGGTCCACGCTGTCATTATGACGGTATCCCATATATCTATGAGGAATTTCCCTGTTCGCCATCAGGGACATATATATATATATATATATATATATATATATATATATATATATATATATATATATATATATATATATATATAATGTGTGTATGTGTGTGTGTGTGTTTACTGATAATTACGCCGAGATCTTTTTCATTGTCCAATTTTGTTAACGAATTTCCAATTAACTTGTAGCCATTTTTCAGACCATTGCTGTAATTGATCTAAATCTTCTTAAATATCTAATTGGTTTAAGTGATCATTTGGCATTCCGAACAGTTTTTAATCATCAGCAAATTTGGAAACAGTAGATTTTAGTCCATGATCTACATCATTTATATATACTATGAATAGAAGTGGGCCAAGAACGGAACCATGATGAAATTCACTTGTAAAATTTGTCCATCTAGAAGTTTTTCCATTTGAAACAACTCTCTGTTTTCGATCATTCAACCAATTACTAGTCCAACTTAATAGGCTACCACTTATTCCGTGTGAAGCTAATTTAGTAAGTAGTCTTTCATGGGAGACGGTATAAAAAGCTTTTGCAAAGTCTAGATATATTAAATCTATATTGTTTCTTTTGTCATAATTCGAGATAACTGTGTTGTAAAATTCAAGTCACGCAAGAACGTTTTCTTCCGTAACCATACTGGCCATCATTTATCAAACAGTTACTTTCTAAATGATGTTCGATAGCATCTCTGATGATAGTTTAAATAATTTTTCCTATTTGTAAGGATCTTGGAGAATACTTTATATACATTTGATAGCAAGCTAATCGGTCGGTAGTTACTAAGGTCCTTCCGATCCCCTTTTTTAATGAAGCAAAATCACTATAGCATTACACCAGGATTCAGGAACGCTTGCTTGACGTATGCACTGGGTGTACAACTGAACTAATTTAATATGAACTTTTTTCCCTGCGTCTTTCAAAAGATCAATTCATAAACCATATTCCCCAGGGGCTTTCATATTTCTATAGCAAAATTTGCTTCTTTGTAATTTCTGGTACACTACTAACGTCTACTGATGAATTTACAGAGTTAACTACGATCTTCGACGAGTAAAGCTCTTGATAAAATTCTTCTACTCTTTTTACCATTCTGTCTCCGCATTTGATGATCTCTCCATTTCTATCTTTGAAACATATCATTTCCTGTCTTCCTAAAGCATGTCTGTGCTTGCTCCCTTTAATACTTTTACCTTTCCGAATAGTCCCCTCTGTTTTATATTGTTTCTCTTTTTCTCTGATATCTGCTTTTTGTTGATAAGCTTGTTTAGTTCTTACTACTTCGTCTCTCCTGCTTTTAATCTGCATGGTCCTTCTTCTTTTAATTAGGGCATTTGTAGCTTTGGAGTAATTGTTTTCTCTTATATTTTTTGTACTTCTTACTTTTTCTTCTGATTCCCTAACGATAATCACTAAATTCGAATTCATGTCTTCGACGGTGTCCTCGTTAGTTCTTAGAGTTTCGAATCTATTTTTTATTTCTAACTGAATTTTCTTATTATTATAATTAATCTTCGCAAGACTCATTTTCTTTTTCTAGTCTAGTTTATTCCTCTCGGCTCTGAAATTGAATTTAGTTGTGTAACCTAACATTCTATGGTCACTACCTATATTGATTTTATTTATGACAGTAAACTCTCCAGCCTATGGTCTTCTGAGAGGGTTCTTACGTTGTAAGTATAGATCTTCATTTTCTTAATGATGTTTAATGTCCAAGACTTGGATCTGCTTGGACAGTGCTTACTCACATTCGATGAAACACTGTCCGTAAACACACAAGGCAATGGGGTTGGACGTTTAGGAGACGATGATCCAGCAGGAACGCCCGCTTTTTTGTGTGCTTTTTATTGAGCTATGAAGGGACTTTGGCAGTAATCTCACCTCCCTGCCAACTGGTTTCTGGTGAGATATTTCTCTGGTGTCACTTTATTCATTATATTCGGCGAAGCCCTATATATCTGTAGGGTACCCAGTGGTCCACGCTGTCATTATGACGGTATCCCATATATCTATGAGGAATTTCCCTTTTCGCCATCAGGGACATGCCAGTTAGCAGTGGGTCCTGCGACTGTGTGTGTGAACTGCTCTTTGATCTTTCTTACAAAACCTGTTCGATATGGGTGACCCTGCAGAGATTTCCTCTCTATCAACATAGCTTTTGTAATCATTAAGATTCTCAAGCCTATCTATATATCTATATATATATATATATATATATTTATATATATACATATATATATATTATATATATACATAATATATATACATATATAAATATATACATATATATTTATGTGTGTGTGTGTGTGTGTGTGTGTGTGTGTGTGTGTGTGTGTGTGTGTGCGCGCGCGCATATAATTATTCTTATGTATATATATATATATATATATATATATATATATATATATATATATATATATATTCATTTCAATACCTTCTCCACCCTCTCTCACTTTCCTTTGTCTTGTCATTCTTCCCGACCTCACTCTATTACATTTGACTCATGTTCGTC
>NC_134796.1:57871569-57879069 GCF_046742065.1 Oratosquilla oratoria
CACCGTAATTCCAATGATTAAACCCAAATCTATGCGAATAGTCTCCTTTCCTAAATACAAATCGTCATAACCCATTCAACAGTCTCAGGCAAAATAGGCCACACCCCTTTCCTCCTTTGACCAATCACAATCGTTCTTGGATAGGGTGAAAGGGGTCTACGAAAACTGACTAGTCAAGGAATACAGTACAAGAGGTGTAACATATTTTGTCTGCAATCATGCCGTTATTTTGATTACTTATATTTGTTTTTCATCTACATAAGGGCAAGCCAACCTGATACAAAATTTACTGATAAAATATAAAAAAAAAGTATTTACACATTTATTTTCAAGTCTCACCACCATCATCCCACTCCCACATAAGTGGGAAGTGAGAAAAACCTAGTAAGGCAAAGCTCAGTCAAGCATATAAGGTAGTACATATCACGGATATATTGAAATATTGAATACAGAGATGTATAACTTTATATGCATCTGTCTATATCTCTATATATCTATCTCTTTCTCCTCCCTCTCTCTCACTCACACTTTCTCTATCTCCTCCTCTCTCTTTCTCTCTCTCTCTCTCTCTCTCTCACCACACTTGAAGTGAGAAGATCCATTCTTTATCTTCAGCATTACCCAGTCCTTCGCCACCTCGGGTTCCTTCCCACTTACACGAAGCCCTCGTGGAAGCCTCTTACCTCCTCAATCCGAAAAAAGTCTGAACAGCGCATGTCTCCTCAACTCTTTTTCAACCCTTCCTTCGCCTGTTTTCATTTATATTTAAGATGTGTTCTTTTTACCTGGAGCTTCTGTTTTCTTTGCACCTAAATTGAGCTGCTATTTTGTACTGTCACGATCCATGCATATTATATCTTAAGGATATAGATGTATAGGACAATGAAACTTTATTTCATTGTAATGTATAGCGTTTCATAGCGCGGAGATGGCCAAGCGTAAGAAACGACATGACGTCACAGTATTCACTCTATTCCCCTCCCCTCCCATTCTTATTTTCTCTATCACTCTATCTCTACTTCTCTCTCTCTCTTTTGGAACTCCGTGGGTTCATATTGCATAGCAAGGTTTTGTTTTTATCTGCTGGGTTCTTTTAGACTTTTGTTTATTTATGTATTTTGTCTTTTTATTCGTATGTATTTTTCTGTTTCCCTGAAAATGGAACATGTATTTATTTATTGTGTTGTGCTTAATTACCTAGATTATGCCAATCTAATAATATCAAGTATATTTGATCTATTTTTGTGATGGCTTTTGGAATTTGTTGATGTTGTCTGCTTATGAAATATCTGTTTTGTAATTCTCACCCGAATATTTTCCGTGTGTAGATAACCTGTGTATACATGAATTGTATACATCTTAACACGCTATCACACTGGGTTATTTGTCCTCTAATCCCCAATTAATCGGCGGTACCATCCACTCTCTGAACCTTTTTCGCCGTAAAATCACCATGACAAACCATTATGTTTCCTCAACAATTTATATAGTATATTATTTGATAAGCTAGAGGGGAAAATTATTTTCCTTCAGCATATTAGATTCATTACCGAAAGCTTCAGGCTGCAAATCTGCTCCAAGAGTCGGAGGAAAAATAGTTTAGTGTGATAACGCCTTCAGGGCTGGTGACCCTCGCTTCCGACTGGCCAACGCGTACTAGCAACTGGTCGGCCAGCACAAGCTGGCCGATGATTTGTCCATTCATGCAAGATGTTTAGTAACCTGAACGTACCAGGCCCTGATTGGTCGGAACGTGCTATCTATTGCTTAACCCTTTCTCGTTTCCTTTTTTTTTTTTTTTTTTTTGGGGGGGGCGAATACATTCTGCCCTTTGATTGGCCAGTGAGCGCTCATTCTCATTGGCCCTCATGTTAATCAATCAATCAACCAATCAATCAGCCATTTTGAGTCCACTGCTGAGCAAAGGCCTCTCTCATACCACTCCATGACTCGCAAGACTGCACCAACCCCTGCCACGTTACTCCTGCAAACTTCACTATCTCTTCCATCCACTTTCTGTCTGGTGTCCCTCTTACATGCTTCCTATCTCTTGGCATCAACTCAGTAACACACTTAACTGCCCAATTCCACTTTCTCTCTTTTACCGCCTCCACAATATATATTTCACTCCAGTCTGCTATCTCACCCATCTTGCACTATTTCTGTCTTTCATCGCAATCCCCACCATCTCCTTCACTCAGTGGTGGGAATAATGTTGAAAGACAGAAAGAGGGCAAGTTGGGTGAAGTCATGTCCTAGCCACTATTTGACCACATGTTGTACGTGTTATTCGTTGATTGGCTCTCGCCTTACTTCCCTTGGATTGGCCCAAATTTTCTGCCCACTGATTAGCATATGCGTGTTGTCTGCTAATTGGCCCGCGTGTGTCGTCTGCTAATTCGCCCGCACATGCTATTATTTGCTAATTGGCACATGTTACCTGGCAACTGATCCGTGTGCATTGTCTGCTTATTGGCCCGCGCGTGTTGTTTGCTAATTGACCCTCGCATGTTGTCTTCTAATTGGCCCGTGCGTCTTGTTTGCTATTTGGCCCGCGCGTGTTGTCTGCTATTAGACCCCTTATTGGCCCACGCGTGTTGTCTGCTAATTGGCCCCACACGTGCTATTCTCTGGCCCTCAACCTGTTGCCCTCTAATTGGTTCAAGTCCTCTGCACCTGAATGCTCCATTGAACACCCCTGATTGGTCTTGATGTCTTAACCATTATTTAGTCCACGCGCCCTGTGCATGATACCCGCTAACAAGTGCTGTCCGCTGATTAGCAAACACATGCTGCACGCTTATTGGCCACCAGGCGTTCTTCTATGCCCCGTGCATGCTGTCGGCTGATTACCTCACGCGTGCTTGTCCCGCAAGTAATGCCTAATGATTGGCCCGCTCGTGATGAGCTGTGATTGGTTCAGGCGTGTTGACTGTTGATTGGCTCGTGAGTCTCAAAAGCTGACTGGCCAACGTGCGGTGACCTCTGATGTACGCGCACGCGCACGCGCATGCTCACGCACACACACGACTTGGCGCAGTGGTAGCACTCGCGGCCGCCACTACGGCGGTCCAGGTTCGAATCCCACCCAGGGTTGAAATAATTTCAGTATCGCTGCGCTGCAAGTCGTTATTCCAACTCTTGTGGAAGGGGAGATGGGTGTGTGTGTGCGAGTAAGGTCACAGCATTACCTATAGTCCAACACGTGATCCAAGACTATGGTGAACCATGATGTATCACACACAAGAACACCTACATACACACGCACGCACACACACATACACATACATACATGTGCGCGTTCGCACACACACACACGCACAAACACACTTACATATATATACTGTACACATACACACTGCTCGACTGTGCTGTGGTGTCTCTCTCGACCGTTAATTTAGCGATCCGAATGCGATTCCACTTAGAGTTGAAAATATCAGCTTCGCTTCATTGCGAGCATGCACTCTAACTCTGATGGGCAAGGAGTTTTGTGTGTGTGTGTGTGTGTGTGTGTGTGTGTGTGTGTGTGTGTGTGTGTGTGTGTGTGTGTGTGTGTGTGTGTGTGTGTGTGTGTGTGAAAGATTCACCTTGGTCTTTGGATCACGTGTTGGACTCGTGATCGACAGCTATCTCCCTCCCGGAAGAGAGCTCAGAGCTTGTATGACCGATCTATGGGTAATGCTATGACCTTACACGCACACACACACCTAACTCCCCGCCCACGAGAGTTGGAGTAACGACTCGAAGCGCAGCGATACTGAAATAATTTCAGCCCTGGGCAGGATTCGAACCAGGTACCACCGGTACCGCCGTACTGACAGTCTGGGACTCTACCAACCGCGCCACCGAGTCGTGTGTGTGTGTGTGTGTGTGTGTGTGTGTGTGTGTGTGTTTGTGTGATTCACCACGGTCTTGAATTACGCGTTGAACTTGTGATCAATAGCTATTACCCTCCCGAATGAGAGCTAAGAGTTTATATATGGCTCGGTCTATGGGTAATGCTGTGACCTTACACACAAACACAAACACACACACACACACACACACACACACACACACACACACACACACAATCCTAATAATCAGCTCTGAGCTCACTCACGTAGTGTGGTGTCTTGCTGTCTCGAAAAGAGGCTGCAGAATATCCGAGGTGAATACACATAACTCCTTGTTCACCAGAGTTGGAGTGCCGGCTCACAGTGCAGCGATGGTGAAATTGTCTCTGCGGACGAGAGAGGTACCATTGCTCCATCAAGCCGTGTGTGTGTGTGTGTGTGTGTGTGTGTGTGTGTATGTGTGCGCGCGCGCGTGTATGTATATATTTACTTCCGTGTCTACATACTTGTACACATACACGAGATCGTACACAGTCACGCGTTCACATACCCGTAAAGAAATCACTGCTTACTGTTTTTTTACACACTATTTACTCTAAGTTAACAAAAAGAAAGAAAACATTTACCTCAACTTTAGTTGTTCCCCATATACCCCTCATCAATCTCTGCCAGGAGGAGTATGCGGTGAAGATTACATGTAAGAAGGCCCGCTCCATAATCTGCATAATATAATCATTATGACCCACCAACCGAGATAAAGTTTGATAGGAAAGTAATTGGATCTAATTAGGTAATGATAAAGCCTGGAAGGCTGGGGCGGGAGGAGTGGGGGGGGTGACCACCTATTGTCTTAGATATATGTGGTATGGGATTTATGTGTCATGATGTATGTGTGGTCTCTGGTTTTTCTCATGAACTAAGTGCTCCTGATGCTAGTGATTGCCACTTGCCCTGGATAGAATGAACTTATGGATTTCAAAATTTGATTAAAAAGTAGTGCCTTGCTGCATATGTTATTGAAGTTGTATAAAGAATACTAGTGACTGTTGGTTATGCATTATCTACACATATGTACGAGTATATGTACATATACATACTATATATATATATATATGTGTGTGTGTGTGTGTGTGTATACACATTCTATAGGTATATATACATATTTACATGTGTCTCTCGCTGTGTGTGTGTGTGTGTCTATACCTGTGTGTCGCGCTATGTAATCATATTTGCATGTATAGCTGAAAAAAAAATCCTTTCAATTTTAATTTCTCGATTAAGGAATGATATCACACGCTATCATCAAGTCCATGAAAACCACACAAGAAATTAGTGTGATCTATTTCCTCTCTGATAATTGCCCTCTTTGTTACCATAAAGAGTAAAACCAATATTTGTTGTACTATTTGTCGTGACAGCACAGAAGGGGAGGAATTGACGCAATGTAAAATGACAAACCGCATCACGTTTTCTATAAGCCCCAAATCGCATAGAGAATTGCCATCCGTAAAAAAAAAAAAAAAAAAAAAAACAGAGAACTAATCCATACCACATCAATTCCAGCAAACATCAGTAATATGGTGTCATGATTGAAGTAGTGGACCACAAAATTGGCTTGCTCCAATTGTCAGTCACATTCCCGTATCATCATCAACATCGTCACAATTCTCACCACCACGCTCACTATCGACCTGATGCTCTCTGGGTTCGTAATATCACCATCTTTTACCTCCAACACTGTAAACACCATCACTACTTTTACCAACACAATTATAACCACCGTAAGTGTTATGTGCTTATTAGTTTCACCACTTCCAATACTAACACCACTACCATCTCTTTATCTACCACCACGTATATACCACCATCACCTCAACTTCTATTACTACCACTACCACTACTATCCACTTACTACCTTTACTACTACCACTACCACCACCAGTACTACCTTCACTATCACTACTATTTCTATTACCAAAATTTGCAACACTAATTTATAACTACCATTACACCTACTATTAATGTGACCATTACCATTACCAGTACCACCACTACCATCGTCATCGCTGTTATAATTATCATTTCCACCACCACGGTACTTTAACTACCCTCACTGTCACCATTACCAAGTTCACCACCATTACTACCACTATCACCACTAGACTGACACAACAAAACAACCACAAAAAAATCACCACTACCATAACCACAAGTACACAAACATCATCTCTACTACCACATGGGTTCAGAAACATACTTTACGAAGAGAGGCTTAACCCATTCAACTTCGATGACAAGATGTCTTGTCATTTGGTCAAATAAAACAAAAAATCATAAAACACAAAAATGTTTGATCAAACACCAGAAAAATATGACGTCAGTCCTCGCTTCGCTCGCAGCGAAGCGAGGACTGACGTCATATTTTTCTGGTGTTTGATCAAACATTTTGGTGTTTTATGATTTTTTGTTTTATTTGACCAAATGACAAGACATCTTGTCATCGGAGTTGAATGGGTTAAGCACCTTAACTTACACTCTCTGGAAAGATATAGAGTGCGGGGTGATCTAATAGAGGTGTTCAAGTGGATCAAAGGCTTTAACAAGGGTGACGCAAAACAAGGTCATCATATTAAGATAACAGGGTAGGACTCGCAGTAATGGATTTAAATTGGACAAATTTATATTTAAGAAGGAAATAGGAAAGAATTGGTTTACTAATAGGGTGGTCAACGAATGGAATAGACTTAGTAACAATGTAGTGAGCGCTGAAACTATCGGTTGTTTTAAGAAACGGTTAGACAATTTTATGGATGGGGATTACAAGTGGTAATAGGCATGGAACTGTCCAGTGCAGGCCTTATGGTTTCTTGCAGTCTCCTTCATTCTTATGTTCTTATGCTACCACATCACCAACGTTTTTCCCATCACTAAAACCACAACCACTACCACTACAACCACCATTACACAAGCACAACCATCTCTGCTACCACCATATTAACGTCATTACTATTATCACCACTATTCCTAGCACCACCAACACCAAAAACTCTATTCATGTGACCTCAATCACAGTGAAGGAAAACATTACTGTTAACACGTCACCGCCATCTCCGTCACCTCTTTACCTCAAATGTTTTGGGCATCAAGCTTTTTATCAACATCCTCAACAAAGGAGAGGTCATGTGTGTAACAACTCAACCATGTAATTGGTTTTATTCTATCATAACAATAGACTCAATTATATTTTTGCTGCCGTGTACTCAATATCTAAATTGGAGAGATTTCTTGGCGATACAAGAACTGTTGGAAAGTATCTTACTTCAGATTACAAATTTAGGTACTATGGTAAATATAGATTAATAAATAATAAAAACATTGATTAAATATAAAGTAAGCAAATAAATAAAAAGACAAATGAAGAAATAAATTAAACAAATCAATCAATAATATGGATTGATAAGGAAACTGAAAAG
This sequence comes from Oratosquilla oratoria, assembly GCF_046742065.1. Lineage (NCBI taxonomy): Eukaryota > Metazoa > Arthropoda > Malacostraca > Stomatopoda > Squillidae > Oratosquilla > Oratosquilla oratoria. Next base: position 57,878,879 of record NC_134796.1, read on the forward strand.
TAAATAAACAACTAAACAAATGAGTAAACAACTAGATGAATAAACATATCAATACATTGATAAATGCATAACAAATAGATAAATAAATAAATGAATATATGAATAAATTGAAAGAATAAAACAAATAAATAGAAATGAGTAAGCAAACAATACATAAATAAATTGATGAAATATAAAAGGAAATACTAATG
>NC_134796.1:57884069-57889069 GCF_046742065.1 Oratosquilla oratoria
ATATATTTCTCTGGATAGTGGTAGGTGGTTTTGTACATTCTGAATGAGATGTCACTAGTTTGATAACATAAACATGAAGAAGACTGTAAGAGACTATAAGGCCTACACTAGGTAGTTCCATATCCATTACCATCTATCATTCCCATCCAAAAAGTTGTCTAACCTCTTCTTAAAACAACGAACAGTTTCAGCGCTCTTTATGTGGTTACTAAGTATATTCCATTCGTTAGCCACTCTAACTCTTGCGGGATGATGGCCACCTCTATGTATTTTATTCTGGTATCATCTGACGATTTCATTCAATTGAGAGTAGGCCACCCACAGAGACAGAGTAAGATTGCTTTCGACATTCTCTTAGATTATTAAGATTATTTCTATTAACTAGATTCCGGTCATCAGTCTGTCACTGTTACCCAAAGTTCACCATAAAAACTAAATTTGGTTGATATGTCTATATAACTATTCTTCTTTCCTCTACAGAAAATTACCTCGTGACACATTTTTTATATCGACTGGTTATGGATACTAGGGTTTTTTATTACAGTCCATTAATCCACACTTCTTTATATTAATTTGTTAGGGATACTAAGTTCGTTATTGGCATGTTTTGTTATTACAAGCCCATTGTAATCTATTTATAATCCAAATTTTTTATAATAATTAGAGAGTGATACTAAGGCTTCTCGTTGGTGTTTTCTTTTACTGATTCGGTGCCCCTTACAAAGGACTTTGTAGCATGAAATTTAATGAACCATGCCCTTAGTCTAAATCACTAACGGCAGGATTCGAACTGCCATCGCCTCGACTTTCGCCGCGCGTAGCGACGCTCTAATCCACTCGGCCAGCGAGCATTCATGTCTTATAATTATAATCCATTATTCTACTGTATCCCTGTTCACACGACGTCTTCCTTATCCATATTCATCCTTCTTCTATAGAAAGCTTCCTTACGGACCATTGAGTCCCTCCATCGACGTCTTCCGGAGACTTCTGAAGTCAGCTCCAACGACGGTCTCTTAAAGTCAAAATTCAAAATCCCGTTGCCGTGCCAAAATCGAATCCGAAATTTCTTTCTTCTCGAAATTCGCCGCTCTTACCTTGACTGCCTTTCGCAATTCGCTAGAAATGTTTCCTTCATTATCGTCTTGGGGGAAGAAGGGGAATGAGATCTATCTGTTCGTACAGCCTTACCGTATGCAAATTTCAAACTTTCTTGTAAGCGTGCGAAGTAGAAAAGAAAAATATAAGAAAAAGAAAGAATGTGTGTGTATGTGTATGTGTGTGTGTGTGTGTGTGTGTGTGTGTGTGTGTGTGTGTGTGCGCGCGCTTGTGTAGCCGAATGTCAGTGTGAGCCTGTATGTTTATGTGCGTGTCCACATGTTTCCATTAATGTATATACGACAAATATTTCAAGTGGCCGAGTAGCTTAGAGCGTCGCTACTTGTGGCGGTGGTCGAGGTCACGTTAGTTCGAACCCAGCCGCTAGCGAGTTGGACCATTGGCATGGTTCATTAAATTCCACGTTACAAGTTCTTCTGTAAAGGGCACAGTCCTAGCCTCCTGATAGGGGTAGTTCGCGACGTTAAACCTAATTATATTAAAAAAGAAAAGAAAAAAAAAAGCGACATTTATATAAAAAGTTATACACGCTCCCATATTCACTGAGATTTTACGTTTAATTTTGTCCCTTTTTTTCATGCAAATATTATACAGTACATACAATACATGGAAGCATATTGAATATGTATTAATCTTAAATCGTCATTTAAGTTGTCCATTTCATTATACAGAAATAAAATTATTTCTATTAATTTGAAGATTTTTCCAAGCTATTCCCTTTGTATTTTCACCTCGATCTAAGGAAATATCACAGATGGTCAGACAAGCTTCAGTCTTCCGTTATTTGATAAAAAAAAAAAAAAAAAAAAAAAAAAAAAAGAGGATGAACTTATGGGTACGCTCAGGAGTCGAAGGTTTCTGAGAAGAAGAAAAAAAATAGAACGAGAAGATTGATTTCGATAACATATACGGTATACACACTAATACACATATATATAATATATATTTATATTAAAATTTACCTTTTCCTTTGGTAACATGTGAGACAATTCATGGATGGATTTGTTAAAAGGCAATTTTATGCTTCTATTATCCCAATGATGATTCATGGCGGAATGGGAATCTGTTTTGTGAAAACTAATTTTGGCCTTGCTGAGAGCTTTTTGTAAAAACCACGGCGGGTATCCTAATTTTGTTAGTTGATTTTTCACTGAATTTAATTCCAAATCTAAGTATTGGGAGCTACAAATTCTCAAAGCCCGTAAGAATAGGCCTGAAGCTACACTATATTTTATTTTGTCAGGATGGTGGCTAAAGAAATGTAGGTAGCTCCCTGTGTGGGTGGGCTTCCTATAAACTGTGAAGGACAGTGACTCCGCATTTCTTATTATTAAAATATCTAGAAAAGGTAATTTGTGATCTAATTCCCATTCCACCTTGAATTTAATATTGTTCGTTAGGTGATTGAGCTGGTTGTGAAATTCTTGGAATGATCCCCATTCATCATCCCAAACCGCATCTACATATCTATGCCAAAACATGGCGGGTGGTTTAATTTTCGGTAATAGCACTGATTCAAAATATTCCATTATCCTAATAATTTGTTCATTCTTCTCCGAAAGTGGGTCATCAGTATTATATATTTATATATATATATATTATACATATGTATATATATTATATACACATATATGGACATTACGATATACACACAAATATACATACATATATATATGTATATATATATATATATGTATATATATATGTACATATATATATATATGTACATATATGTATATATATATATGTACATATATGTATATATATATATATGTACATATATATATATATATATATATATATATATATATATATACATATATTTATGTATATGCTGGTACATTGTGACAAGTTGAGGAAGGAGGAAAAAGAAGTCACGGGTCAGGAACTCGGAACTAGACCCGTGACTTCTTTTTCCACCTTTACATATATATATATATATATATATATATATATATATTATATATATATATATATTCATACATTATATATACATATATATATATATATATATATATACACACGTATATATGTATACATGTTCTTTTCATCGTAAAGAGTACTTTGTTTATAAAGAGAAACTACCCTACGCAATAGCTAAATAAGTTTACATAATTCATCTAAAATTAGTAGTCATAAGTATTTTACTCTCCTTGCTGTAAAACTATTCTGTACAGCAATTTGTATATATATATATATATATATATATATATATATATATATATGCTAATAAGAACACGGGTACGTGAGTTCACAATGCAAAGTAGACCACTTGGTAAAAGAAACTAACGAAGCAGAGCATTTTCGTATATTACATCTTCAGTGCACTGAAGATATAATATAAGAAAGCGCTCTGCTTCGATAGTTTCTTTTTCCAAGTGGTCTACTTTGCATTTATATACATATATATACTCATACACACACCAGTCAACCCAGAGAAAATACTTACCTTGATGATTTATTGTAAGACAAGGAAAACCAGCCACCTCATACTTAAAAACAGCCCCCCACCAAGAGAGAAAGGAACTTCAGAAATCTATAGGTTTATTTGTGCATGAGGAAACTATGAAGCCCCTCCCTCCACCTATATCGGCTTGACGACAATGAGGTTATTTCGTCGCCTTTTATACCTCCTGGCATCAGGAACCCGTTGAAAAAATTTAAGAGAAGTCCATGGCATAACACTAACAATAAGCATCCTAGAAGAAAACTGTGAGATTTTAGAAATGTAGAAAGATGATAGACTCCTCCTAATCTTAGAAGCATGATACATTAAAGAGTTGAGCCCAAATCAAAATATACAAGCAGATAATTTACGAGCTCTCCCAAGCATGAAACAAACCACCACAATTCCAAGCATTAGACATAACACCACAAATTCAAATATGAGATAAGACGCCACAAGCCCAATCATACGACATTTCGTCACAACACGAAGCCGGAGGCTCCACCTAGCACATGACATTTCACCACTGCCTGAGTTACCAGGTAACTTCTCCTAAGTGACCGGTAACCTCCCACAGTGAAAAACAAACATGAAAACTTAAGCATAAAAAGTAATATCATTACATAATTCACAGGAGCACTTCTTATCCTGACCAAATAGAATATCCCCAAGCTAATGAAGAAGGGTCTTGAACCCGAAATCGCGATATAGCAAACATGATCATGTATAGTGAAGTCATAAACTTCCTTTCAAAGAACATAAGTCCATAGTATGGCATATGAAAAATACCTTTAAGAAAATAATAAATACACAACCATCACTTCTAATGAAGTATGCACAAGAGAAAATCTCTTACCTATATATATATATATATATATATATATATATATATATATATATATATATATATATATATACATTATACATATTTTTTCAAAAATACAAGCATAGGGTCACAATCACTAATATTAAAGGTGCGTCAGAGGTAACGGCCAGGGTTTTCCAGGACAAGAAGGTACAGGTTGCACACAAACCACGCAACACTCTGCATGACAACCTAAACAGTGTCAAGGACACGGAAGCACACACGCAACATGCGAGCGTGGTATACCGCCTTGGCTACTTAGTTTGTGGTGCAAATTACATACGAGAAACACAAAAGAAACTGGCCACCATGGTAGAAGAATACAAACAAAAATACAGCTTCAGCACTTTACAAACACGTCACCGAACACCAATACAACTTAGATTGGGAAGGAGAGAAAGCCATGCACATAGACAACTAAAAAAAGAAGAAGATTATTCTTAGAGGCCTGGACAACAAAAGAAGACAGCATCAACAGGTGCATTGACTTGAACCCGATCTACCTAACCACAACGAACATAACGTATCACAAAATCAACATACGGTGCAATTAGTTTATTTAATTTCTTG
>NC_134796.1:57899069-57916569 GCF_046742065.1 Oratosquilla oratoria
AGAGAAAAGGTGATGCAAGGAGAATGAGGATAAAAACGTAGTGATAATGACGCTGAGCTGCCCTACATCTGATACCCTCTTGAAATCTTATCCGCGCTTGATTCCATCCCTCCTCCTCTTCTTCTCTTCCTCCTCCTCTTCTTTTTCCTCTCTTTCACCTTCCTCTCCTCCACTTACATCATCTAATTCAATGTCAACTCAGCCACCAATTCCACCTGTATCACCAAATTCATCACCATCTTTAACAACACATTTGCCATCACACCATACCACCACTACCATCACAATCCACCCATACCACCACTGCCACCACAATCAGCAGCAGCAACTATTCATCCCCTACCACTATCACTACTATCACCACCGGTATCACTACTTCCACCACCACCTCCGCCACCACTACCACCATCACTCGCACTACCACAACCACAAACATCGTCACCACAAGCACCACCCCCAATACAAGCAGCACTATCCTCCCCACCACCTCTACCACCAGCACCTCCACCACAACCACCACCTCTCCTACCACCACCTCCACCACAACAACCTCATCCAAGGAGATTTTCTCCTCTTTATCCACTCATCCCGACTCCCACGGATCCTGGTTCTCGCCATGACACCATTTTTCCCGAAGATCTGGGAAGGGAGGAAGGGAGCGGGAGTGATACAGATGACGAGGACACGAGGATTGGGAGAATGTAGAGAGGATATCTGTGAGCCATGTTCATATAACACACACACACACACACATAAACACGCACACAAAAAAGAAAAAAGAAAGAAAAAAAAATATATATATACATTTATACATATTATATATATATATATATATATATATATATATATATATATATATATATATATTTCATATATATTTATACATATATCACAACAAAGTATTGTAGCACATGAGTAAAATTAGACTTAAACCCACTTTCGGAAAAGAAAAGACGAAAGTAGAAAGTTTCGTATATTGCGATCAATGTCTGTGATCCTCTTCAGCAGATTGAATACAGAGTTGAAAAGACTTGTGTATATACAAGGATGTGAGGTAAATATGTAAGAACCAGGGGAGGACTCAAGTCACGTAGCGTTGGCCTTGTGACTTGTGTCCTCCACCTGGTTCCTACGTATTTACCTCGCATCCTTGTGTGTGTATATAAATATATATATATATATATATATATATATATATTATATATACATATATATACATATATGTATATACATATATACATATGTATATATATGTATATATATATATAATGTATATACATATATGTATATATACATATATATACATATATGTATATATATATATATTGTGTGTGTGTGTAATGTGTGTGTGTATTTGAATATATAGTATATATTCATGTTTTAATATTGAATTCGTGATTTCTATATTGAATTAAATTGGACATAATGTTCCAATTTGAACAACTCAGCTTCATTTTAATTATGGAAAGGCATCAATCTCTATGACATTGTGAAGCTGAATAATTTGTCGCAAACTATAATAAAACCTATAAAAAACGTCATTAAAACTTAGGATAGAGTGACAGGTCCTAAGTGATCAACAGAGGCCGTTTTTATGAAGAAAGACAAGATTATCGTTTTCTTCATTTTCATTGTGTGGGTCAAGTTGGCTCCATTGCGTCTGCAACGAAGCCTCTTCTGTCCCCGGTATCATCATTATCATCATCATCATCATCATCGTACCTCTCAAATAGAAACGCAAGTCTTATCATAACTGTCACTTTCATACAAACATATATACATAAGCATTCACATGTCCCACATGCACATGGACATACACGTACACATATACATGGGTATACACATACATATGCATATAGCCACTCATACACATACATATACACATATACATACACACATACGTATACACATTCATATGGACATACACATGGACATAGACATACTCGAACGCATACACGGATATACACATACGCGCGCGCACACACACACACACACGCGCGCGCACACACACACACACACACACACACACACACACACAAACCGAGGAGGTTCTCTCGTCCCGTTAGCCACTTATGATATATTGTAGTTGTTGTTGTTTCTTGCTATTGCTATTGTTGTTGTTGTCATGGATGTTTTTCTTTATGATTTTTATTCAGGTTAATGTCACGAACTACCCTTCTCAGAGGTGCCGATAACGGCGCTTCCATGAGAAGGTCTTTAACGACGAAGAGAATTTAGTGCATTCAACTTCGTCGCACCTCACTCGTAGTGAATTGATTATAATCTATTTTGATTAATTACTTCTGCAATGCAGAACAGTTACTTCATCTTGGTTGTCAATAGTGGCTATTCTATTGACTGAATAAAGTTTATTTTGTTAAATTATTTACGTCTTGTACAAAACCTTTTCTCATTAGTATGGTTATTGGTAGTTTTATTTTGTTTTATCTTTGCAACAGATTTAACATTGTTTCATTTTTCATTTATTTATTCATTTATTTCATATTATTTTTGTTTTGCAAATGGAAACCAATATAAAAAATTCTATGCGATAAACCAGCGATCTACCACCATAGACCAGCATTGCATATGTATAGCTTGATATACCACTACCATCTTTTTCCGAGTATCATGATATACCAACATCACATATGCATACCATAATACTTTAATACCATTACACCATTACCATATTTTTCCGAGTATCACGATGTACCTGCATTGCATATCTATACCATAATACCGTGATATACCAGTACCATTTTTTTCCGAGTATCGCGAAATACCAGCATCACATATGCATACTATAATATCTTAATACCATGACACCACTACCTTATTTTTTCCGAGTATCACGATGTACCAGCATTGCATATGTATACCATAATACCGTGATACCAGCATCGCACATGCATACCGTAATACCATAATACCATAATACCATATTTTTCCCAATATCACGATGTACCAGCACTGCATATGTGCACCATAATACTGTGATATACCACTTCCATCTTTTTCAGTGTCACAATTCGAGCTTAATTTCTTAGAATACCATACGAAGAATTGAGTTACACGATTGAAATGTTTGTCTAATTAGAGAGAGCATCTGTAATAATGATATGTTTCATAAGATTCATGTCTTCATTTATATCAGTGCAAGGTGTCCTGTGAAGTATATTTGATTTTATGCTAAATGACAGATTTGCAAACTCATTTTTTTTTTGTCACGATTTTTTGAATGACCTCTTCCCTTCTCTCACTCTTTATAGTCGAATTACATGTTAGTATCCATCTTTGTGTGGAGTTAAAGCCTCGAGAGGGTCAAGATATTGCTATATCAGTTTTTATCTCTCTCTCGCTCTATCTTTCTCTCTTTCTTTCTCTCTCTGTGTCTGTCTGTGTCTCTCTCCTTATTTACATAACAACTGACAACTAGTGACTACTTTCTTTTTGTTCCACATAACATACAGTGACATAAATAAAAATAGATATTTGAATAAATAGGCAGATAGATATACATAAACAGTTAGATAAACAGATGAATAGATAAATACATAGAGAAAAAATATAGAGAAATAAATATATTAATTGATAAATAAATAAATTAACAAACAAATAAATATATAGACAAATTAAATAAACAGACCTATATTAATAAGATGGAGACAACAGTACACCTAGGTTTCTTAATCCAACACTCGCCCACCGCCACTTGTGCGGACGTTTGGGCCCGGGACATTAAGCCGCTTCGGGTACTGGTGTTTTATGACCTGGGGGGCCGATGCCCGAAATGGGTTCATGTCTTGGGCCCAAACGTTCACACAAGTGGCGGTTGCCAAGTGTTGGATATATAAGAACATAAGAATTTAGAAAACTGCAAAAGACCATAAGACCTACAATAGGCAGTTCCATGATTAAGAGAGCTATGTATGTATATATATATATATATATATATATATATATATATATACATATATATATATATATATATATGTGTGTGTGTGTGTGTGTGTGTGTGTGTGTGTGTGTGTGTGTGTGTGTGTGTGTGTGTGTGTGTGTGTGTGTTTATATATGCCTAGGTCTTTTTATCCAACATTCGCCAACCGCCACCTGTGAGAATGTTTGGGCCCAGGACATAAACCCACTTCGGGAATTGGTGGTGGTTAAATCTTGGGCCAATTCCCGATATGGCTTTATGTTCTGGGCCCGAACGTCCGCACAAGTGGTGGATGGCGAGTGTTGAATTAACAGACCTCCCAGGTGTATGAAGTTTCCTCCCTGTGAGATTTGTGGAAGTACACACAAACCGTTTCCACGAGTCTATGTTATTCTATTAAATGAAAATTAAGGAAAATGTTGTACGTAATATCTGTGGATACTTGGAACTAGACACGAGTTCTACAATATACGGTGTCTATAAATATACATGATATATAGAAATATAGAATAAACAACATGCATTATACAATACGCAGTATATAGAATAGAATATACAATATACACAATACAATATACAATATGCAATATACACAATACAATATACAAGGTTTAATGTATAATATGTAACATAAAATATATATATAAACAAAATACAAAAACTAATCGGTCGATCCGCCTGAGCAGAAACGAAAAAGGAGGAAAAAGAAATGAATAAAAAGAGAGAAAAAGAAGTTAACCAAAGTTGCCATGATTAGAAATGCAACGGTGCGAGACATTGAAACCTTCTTGCGCTCGAAATACACTATATTTCTTATCCAATAAAAATAAAATAACTTTATTAGATTTTGAGTCAGAAAAAAAGAATACAATGAATCAATTCAAGCAGAAGTTAAAAAGTAATGATTACTTCCAGAGAAATTTGATCTTGAGGAAGCGGAAATCCCACAGGCCCGTGGAAAATAGGTAAATATTCGTATTAATCGTAATATTGGTAACATTTATTCACTGACTCCGCATTATATAGTATCATATATGCTCACCTCATTCATGTAGTTCCTAGTAAATCTCATTATATGTATTAAATGATGTTTCATATATTTTCACTCATCTATTAATTTTTTTTATCTACTTGTCTCAATGTTCATTCTGTTAAACAGTTGTGGACATCCAAACCCATGATATATTTGAACAATACAAATATATCTTCTCATATTGAACATTGAGAGTATTACTATATACAATAATTTCATTATAATTGCAGTAATTTATTTTATAAATATATAATACACCATAGGTCAGATCTGGATATCCGTATTTGTAAGAGATGTTCAAAAGAACAACTCTACCACAATTTGTTATCTAATCAGATTACACTGTTTAATCTCCAAAGCCCCTATTCATAATATAATGTTCAGTTCATTTTTTGAACAAAGTGTGATTACAAAATATTATAATTCTTAGTTGAATTTCAACAATGTTCACAATATGATTTCAGCTACTACAGGAAATTCAGTAAGGTTATGTTTATTGTAAAGAAGTACATGATTATGGGTAAATACAATTTGATTTCAAAGCAATGAAAGATTTTTTCAAAAGTAATATTCAACGAGACAATGGTATATTACCAGGAAATGCTATAGTTTGTATTTGAATACAGACACTAACATCCAGTCGTATATATCTGTTTATGAAAAAATATATCATATTTCTTGTGTGAATGTTCACAGAAAAAAATAAATAAGCATAGAAATAATGATTATATATATTCGTGTGTGTGTGTGTGTGTGTGTGTGTGTGTGTGTGTGTGTGTGTGTGTGTGTGTGTGTGTGTGTGTGTGTGTGTGTGTGTGTGTGTGTGTGTGTGTGTGTGTGTGTGTGATTCACCATGGACTCAGACCATATGTTGGACTCGCAATCGACAGCTATTTTCCTCCCGGAAGAGAGCCCAGAGCTCATATATGACCGATCTATGGGCAATACTGTTATCTTACACGCGGACACACACCCAACTTCCCCGCCCGCGAAAGTTGGAGTAACGACTCGCAGCGCAGGCATACTGAATTTTTTCAGCCCTGGGCGGGATTCGAACCTGAACCGCCGTGTGTGTGTGTGTGTGTGTGTGTGTGTGTGTGTGTGTGTGTGTGTGTGTGTGTGTGTGTGTGTGTGTGTGTGTGTGTGTGTGTGTGTGTGTGTGTGTGTGTGTGTTGGGGGAAGGCAATATCTTTTACAAAAAGATTGTTGCACACAATAAAAAATATACGTAACGACAAATCTATTGCACAAGAAATGAAACACACGCTTTGCAATATACTACAGTTGCATCCAGGGACCAATCAATCCACACATGAATCGTTAATCATAACCTATGCAATTCATCTAGACACCTACAATGGAACCGTAAAAACATAAAGCATAAACACATCGCATTCATTCAAACATCGATTAACAAAAATCATGTTTACTAACACAGTAATTGTCACGTGAAAAATATATATTTTTAATACAGCGGTTATATTCAATAAATCTCCACGTCCCTGACAACTGGGGAATTACTGTAATAGTGTATTTGTTAATGATACCACAATTAATGCAATTACCCCAGTCATGGCTATTGTTATAGTGAAACAGCATAACCGATATTGTTGTTATGATTCTTTTTCCCAGTCATTAAGGGCAACCCAACCCCGATGTATAGTGGTATGTCGAATTAGAATACATAAAATATGTACATATACATATACCAAAGGCTTTTTCCCACTTACACGGGGGGTAGCCAAAAAGAAAAAGGCATAGAAACAACTCCCACCCATTCCATCCCATACATATTCCACTCCCCTCCACCCTCTTCCCTCCCTCTCATCTTGGCACCTCCTGGATGACGGGTCATCCCTGCATCCCGTCCATACACACACACACAGATATGTATATATATATATATATATATATATATATATATATATATATGCATATATACATATATATTGCATACACGACAGTAATAGAAATGATATGAAGAGAGAAATAGATATAAGAATTAATTCAGCTAATAGATGTCATTTTGGCCTTATACCAATATTAAAGAAGAGAAGTATATCAAGAAATACAAAATTAAGAATCTACAATTCAATTCTACGACCTATAGTTTTATATGTCAGAGAGACATGGAACATAACAAAATAAGTGGAACAAAGACTACTGTTTTTTGAGAATACAATATTTAGACGAATTTCCGGATCAGTTTCTGATGGAAATGAGAATAAGTGGAGAAGATGGCATAATAATGAGCTGAAAGAATTATTCAAACAAGAGAAAATAACAGATGTTATAAATAGAACAAAGTTGAGATGAGGTGGACATGTGGCGCGTATGGAAGACCATAGAATTCCAGAACGAGTTATGATGTGTAGAATGCCTGGAAGAAGACACAGAGGTATACCTGGAATGAGATGGATGTTACGTTCTGGATGCGGAGTTGGACAAAAGAGACATCGATAAAACAACCTGGATGGAACCAACGCAGGATCGAAGGACATGGAAAGCGTTACTGCTGGCGGACCAAAATCTACCGGAGGTTGAAGATTCAATGAAGTAAGAGTGTACACACACACACACACACACACACACACACACACACACACACACACACACACACACACACACACACACACACGTGGCGCAGTGGTTAGAGTTCCCGGCCACCACTACGGGGGTCCGCGTTCGAATCCCGCCCAAGACTGAAATAATTTCAGTATCGCTGCACTGCGAGTCATTACTCCAACCCTTGTGGGCGGGGAGTTGGTCTGTGTGTGCGTGTAAGGTCACAGCATTACCCAAAGATCGGTTATACGAGTATATGAGCTCTGAGCTTTCATCCAGGAGGGTAATAGCTGCCGACCACGAGCCCAACACGTGATCCAAGACCATGGTGAATCACATATATACATGCACACACACATACATTATGTACACACACATACACACACACACACACACATATATATATATATATATATATATATATATATATATATATTTTATTTCAATATATATATATATATATATATATATATATATATATGATTGAATAAGTATACCCAGCTTATTAAGGTAAAATGGCCTTTTCGTATATATAAGTATATTAGATTGGAATTATGTAAAACATGACAATGACGGTGGAGGAGGAAGAGGAGGACAAGGAGGAGGTGACGGAGTTGGAGGAAGATACTAAAATCGAATAGTAAGTTATGCGGCCGGGGCAAATTGCAGAGTTCAAGAGATGAGGGCTTCAGGTGGACTGTGGAATCACGGGAACCAGGTAAAACACAGAACCAATCATATACCAGTGGACCACACATAATTTACATGCATAAAGTACATCCACATTTTACACGTATACACTACTCACAACACAAGCAGATACACACGCACTCGCACACACACACATACACACGCACTCTTACACGACTCGGTGGCGCAGTTGGTAGAACGATGCACTACTAGCATGGTGGTGCGCGTAGTGCTTGGTTCGAATCCTGCCCAGGGCCGAAATTAATTTCGGTACAGCTGCGCTTCGGGTCGTTACTCTGACTCTCGTGGGCGGGGAGTTGGGGGTGTGTGTGAGTGAAAGGTCATAGCATTACCCATAGATCGGACCTACGAGCTCTGAGCTCTCTTCCAGGAGGGAAATAGCTGTCGATCACGAGTCGAACACGTAATCCAAAAAGACCAAGCGAATACACACACATACAATACACACACTGTTTGTACGTGTATACTACACACAACACAAGTACAGTACACACACACACACACACATGCATGCACACATACACACACACACACACACGCACACAAACACACACATGGAGACACAGATACGGGGCACCCTGAGAGTAGCTCTTATCCTTACATGAAATAAATAGAATTAAATAAACAAACACGTATACGCACAAACACGTGAATACACAAATATAAACAAGCCTATCAGCATGATCACTTAGTTATTATCATTATTATCACCAACACTCTTAAGCTGCTGCTGATGATAATAATGATAAAGATCATGATCACATAATGACTGTAAAGGAGATTACAATGAATTATTTCCAATCAGACGATTCCTGTTTTTCGTCTCATTAACGTCTGCTGATTCCACTGGGGTTAGAAGAAGCTTCCTGGCGGCGAAGGATCAAGCCCACAATACTTTGCTTACAGACACTTCAATCAAGACGAACATGAGACACCGTGGGAACAAGAACTCTTTGGAGCCCCAACCGCCGCCGCAACCGCCGCCGCCGACCGCCCCTGCCGCCGCGGCCGACCGCTGAGACCAAAAGTAGGGTAGAGGAGAGGAGAGGAGAACAGATTAGCGGAGAAGAAGATAGAAGGGAGAAGAGAGAAGAGGAGAGGAGAGGAGGGGAGAGAATATTAGTGGAAAAGAGAGGAGAAGAAGGGAGAGAAGGGAGAAAGGGAGAGGAGGTAAGAGGAGAGGAGGGGAGGGGAGGGAAAGGAGAGGGGAGGGAAGCGGAGGGGAGGGGGAGGAGAGGAGCGGAGGGGTGAAAAGGGAGAGGTGAGGGAAGGGATAGGGGAGGTGAGAGGAGGTAAGGAACGGAAAGGGGAGGGGAGGGGAGAGGTGTGAGGGGAGAGGAGAGGAGGGAAGGAAGAGAGGGAGGGAGGGAGGGAGGGAGGAGAGGGAAAAGAGGTAGAGGAGGGAGGGGAAAGAGGAGAGGGAGGAGAGGTAGGGGAAGGAGGGGAAGGAGGAGAGGGAGGAGAGGTAGGGGAGGGAGGGGAAGGAGGAGATGGAGGGGAGGGAGGGGAAGGAGGAGAGGGAGGAGAGGTAGGGGAGGGTGAGGAAGGAGGAAATGGAGGGGAGGGAGGGGAAGGAGGAGAGGGAGGAGAGGTAAGGGAGGGAGGGGAAGGAGGAGAGGGAGGGGAGGGAGGGGAAGGAGGAGAGGGAGGGGAAGGAGGAGAGGGAGGGGAGGTAGGGGAAGGAAGGGAGGGAGGGGTAGGAGGGGAGGGGAGGAGAAGAGAGGAGGGGAGAGGAAGGGAGAGGAGAGGAGAGGGAAAGGAGAGTAAGAGAGAGGAGGAGAGGATGGCGGGAAGGAAGAGTAAGGAGAGGGGAGAGGAGGAAAAATGAGAGAGAGGGACAGGAGAGGTTAAGGAAGGAGGGGAGAAGAGAGGAGAATAGAGAAAAGGAGAGGAGAGGAGAAAAGAGGAGAGGAGATGGAAGGAGAAGAGAGGAGGGAAGAGGCGAAGAGTGGAGTTAGAGGGGAGGGGGAGGGGGCAGTAGAGGATAGGAGAAAAGAGCAAAAAAGAGGAGAGGAGAGGAGAGTTGAAGATAGGAGAGGAAAGAGAAAGAGGTAGATAGATAGAGAAAGAGAGAGAGTAAGAGCAGGTGATTACCTCTTCTTTAGAAGGACCATCAATGTATACTCATGAAATTACAAGTGCCCAAACTAGCACAATGTCATCAGCTTTCGTAGAAAAATGTATTAATCTTTTTTTATATCACAACTATAACTTTTGTGGTTATTCGATTTTCAGCCGAAGTGAGACGTGTGAGAGGAGAGGCAAAAAAGAGAGGTAAGAGAAATAGGAGGAAGAGGAGGGAGAGGAGGAAGTGGAAGAAGAGGAGGAGGAGGAGGAGGAGAAAGCTAATAGGGAGAAAGTGAAGGAGCTGAAGGAGGAAGAGGAGGTGGTGGTGAAAGAGAAAAAGGAGCAGAAGAAGGAGAAGGTGGAGGAGGGGAGGAGGCGTAGGAAGAGGAAGAAAATATGGAAAAGGATGGAGGAAGAGCAGGAGGAGGAGGAAGAAATGTAGGAGAAAAGGGAGGAGGAAGAGGAGGATGGGAGGAGGAAAGGAGGAGGAGAAGGAGGGGAAGAGGAGAAGGAGGGGAAGATGAGGAGAGCGGAAAGAGGAAGAGGAGGAGGAGGAAGCGGAACAAGAAGGGAGGAGGAGGAGGAAGGGAGTAGGAGGAAGGGAGGAAAAGGAGGAGTAGGAGGAGGAGGAGAAGGAGAAGAATGAGGAGGAGAAGGAGGAGGAGGAGGAGGGGAAAGGGGAGGAGGAAGAGGAGGAGGAGGATCATGCTCCGAATGAATGGTGTCAAATGAAGTCTGTGGCGACGACGACCCTGTTGGAGGAGAAGAGCTCTTCCGGCTCGGTGACACTCGGGGAACTGCCGTCTTTTTTTTTTTTTTTTTTTTTTTTTTTGAGGGGGGGGGTGATGGGGAGGGTAAAGAGGGAGGGGGAGAGGTAGTGTCAGATGGAACGAAGAACGAAAGAGCACGGATAAAGGTCAATGGTACAAGTACAGTTTTGTTTATACTCTATTGAAGTGTATAATATGTCATATACATATATACACACACACACATATATATATATATATATATATATATATGTGTGTGTGTGTGTGTGTGTGTGTGTGTGTGTGTGTGTACTACTTAATCAAATGTAGGGATTATTGTGGTAGATGAAATTGTGCATTTCTGTGTGTGCGTCTGAATGTGTGTGTGTCTGTATGTGTGTGGGGGTATGTATGCATTTGTATATGTATACATGTATAAACACGAAAAACTCATTTAAGACCACACATTTTATATACTATATGTTCTCCCTGTTCTAATTGCTTTTTTCCGATATACTGTAGTAGACTAATTTTTTCTACTTTTTACAGTTTAATTTTCAGTTTTTATGAGTCCTTGTGAAAATTACACAATAAACCTTTAGTATTCGCGTACTTGGCATTCGCGGGTCTGGTTGCTTGGTTACCTTGAAAATAATATACATACCTATATATACATACAATGTATATACATACATTTATATATATATATATATATATAGTATGTATATATATATATATATATATATATATATATATAATATATATATATGTGTGTGTGTGTGTGTGTGTGTGTGTGTGTGTGTGTGTGTGTGTGTGTGAATGTACGTATGTGTATCCTTTATATAATATGTAATTTAATATGCTCCTGTAATTTCGTTTGTTTGATACTAAAGAACCTTTCGAAATCCTGCACTGTGACACCCCTCCCCCCCCAAAAAAAAAAAAAACAATAAAGAACCTGGAACTCAATTTGTGTCTTGCATATTATCATTCTGCCTATGCCTTTACGTATGAACATGTGTATGTTCAGTTTTGTGCATAAATAAATAAATAAATAAATAAATAAATAAATAAATAAATAAAGGAAAGAAAAAATTATAAGGAAGCTATTTCCCATATCGACAAACCAACGAAGTGATGCTCTTACAACGCAGAATGACAATCCAATCCGACATTTCAAACAGAAAATATGCTGTTTTGAAAATTCACCTTTTTCCCACACAGATAACATAATAGAAATTAAAATA
Organism: Oratosquilla oratoria; assembly: GCF_046742065.1. NCBI lineage: Eukaryota > Metazoa > Arthropoda > Malacostraca > Stomatopoda > Squillidae > Oratosquilla > Oratosquilla oratoria. The sequence continues at coordinate 57,911,382 of NC_134796.1, forward strand.
AAATAGAGAAAAAAGTGTTGTTTGAAATGAGTATGGGAATTCGTTTCATAGCGACAACTCGGTGGAGTATGGTCATCCTAAACTTCCCATTTTCTTCTGTTTATCTCTGTTTCCGTTTTCTATTTCCTATCATGGCCGACAATCCCAAGTCTGACTATGCTTACACAGATCCTAAAAGTTAAAAAAAAAAAATCTTGATCTGAGAGCAGGGCGAGGTGAACGCCATTGAATACAGCAAACGCGATAGTTATGTTAACACAACACTATTGTCACGTCCACTTAACACGCTTGTGATGTCTCTTGTATACAAAGCAACTGCGGTCCAATGCTCGTGATGACACCGTGCGGCTTATGCCGCTGTCACACTATGCGGTGGCACTGTGGTGTACATGTACCCCACAAACATGTTTATAAGTGCAAAGTTTATGCATCGTTGAGTTGTGTGGTAGTTGATCTGACTCAATGGTCGAGAAGGCAAGTAAGGGTCACCGCAATTAAGTCGCCTCTGGTCAGGCGTCAGGTCGGTCCCTTGTATATATACTGCCTGCCCCGAGCGGGCAGGCCAGTCAATTCACTCAGTCATTTAGTCAGTCAGTCTGACCTCTGCGATTGTAGCGCGTCCCTAGGCCTTCGCGGTCGGTCCCCCCATTTGTGGGACCACGACACGTTCGTCCTTAGGCCGACGCACACGTACCTTAAACTATACAACGAAACCGCGTATCACTTTCCCTATGTCGCCATTGCCCAAGTAACATACACCCATATGTTACAGGCACCGGATACAGCTAGATGATGGGCAAGTTTATTTAGATTAATAAAATCACTTGGCGATAGCCAGAACTTTATATAACGATCACCATCTCCTGGTTAAAATACTTTCATAACCAGAGCTGGGCGCGTTCCGCTTTAGTTTGGCCGTGGTTAGCGTTCCCAAACTTTTAAAGCTTAAGAGACAGGTTCATACCGAAATAAAAGTCCGGTAGGCCACGTACAATACCAAAGAAAAATTTCGTAGGCCACATTCAAAAGGTAGGCCACATATTATACCGGCACCTATATTGCTTTAGTAATTTGGGAGCACTAACCGCGGCCAAACTAAAGCAGAACGCACCGAAGAACGCGCCCAGCTCTGTTCATAACCTTCCGAGTCTAATGACTCATAAGGGAGACTTTGCCGTAGACAACAACAAGCCGCAACGGCCGAGGTCAAGGCTGAAGTCGGATCGAGTCCCACTTGGCAACAACCGAATTCGTAGTTAGGGTAGACTATAGTAATTTCCAATGCTTGAAAAACATCCTTAATAAGAACACCCTATGCTGGCCCTCTCTGAGATGAAAAGTTTGTGATGTTAGTTAACATTTAAAAATACAAAATTGACCGTAAAAGAGTCTAGCAGCATCTCATTTATATTGTAGCGTTATCTCTCTATGTACATCAGGTAATGTGGACATGTCTGAAACAAGGCAGCTTCCATGCATATTCTGCACTATTCATCATAAATGAATGTCATTATTAATCATTTGCATATATCTACATTACCTTTTCAAGCACTACAGTCAAATCTCTCCATATCATCTCATCTGACAGAACGGTGGAAAGGGAGGGGAAGGGGGAAGGGGAGGGGCATGGGGAAGGGGAGGGGGTTCTATGATATTACGTACGAATTTTGCAAATTCGCGGGGATCTATGCACCCCTCAACCTCCATAAATATTGGGTCTTATTGTATCGTTACATATTTATCTATTTATTTATTCAATATTCATCCATTCATTCAATGTTCATTTATTAGATATTTAACTATCTATTCATGAAATATCTATTTTCATTGTCCCTGGTAAGCCTCTTCACGCTACGTCTATTGTATTTCTCCAACAACATTTCGGGTGGGTGGACGCTGCATACATCTGTTGTTATGCGCTGTAGTTTACTACTTCTTTTGTTCTCCTGGACAGTCTCGCACCACCTAGCACGATAAAAAGGATTTTATTTTGATTAAGAATATGAAATCGACTTGTGCTAGACCAAGACATGTAAAAAAAAATAATAATAATAATAATTGTTGAATGTGGACATCAGTGAATCTCAACCTCTATCACTCCCTTTCCCCCTTTATGAATTAATTATCAACATTCATATGGTTTCCCTTTATTTTTCATATATAGACTGTATATTATATATATATTATATATATATATATATATTTATATATATATATATATATATATACATATATATATGATGAAGATGGAAAAAGAAGTCACGTGTCTAGTTCCGAGTTTCTGAGTTTATTCCTGACCGATTTCGCTCTATGCATAGAGCGGAACCGGTCAGGAATAAACTCAGAGACTCGGAACTAGACTCGTGACTTCTTTTTCCACCTTCATCAACTTGTCACAATGTACCAGCGTGTATATATATATATATATATATATGTATATATATATATATATCAGCATTCTTTCAAAAGGACTACTTTCCATCTATGTGTGAATCTGGGGCGTACGGGGTGTAATGAAAGTACCTATAGTACCGAGCGCATATAAGTCACATGACCACTATTTAGCCAATTAAAGCAAGTAAACTCCAAGTACGAAGTGTTCAAATTCTCTTATTCATTTATGTGTTCACTTGTTCAATTTTTTTATTAGTTTATCTATTTGCATGATTGTCCCCATTTTCTTCGGTATGGGGTCAAGGAATCCCTCTTTATAGTTTTTTGGTGTTTCATTCTAGTCTTTATATACGTGCCTCCTTATTCAAGTTATCTTAGCAATTGATTTAACTATTAATTCTTTATTCAAACATTCATTAATTCTTTTTATAATTCACTATTTTATTAATTTCTTCATTTCGTCATTTATTCATTTATTAGTAATTAACTTTAATCTATTACTTATTTTCTTTCGTAAGGTTTTCATTATCGTTCATTATTTATTGTTTATTATCTATTATTCATTACTTATTCAGTTATCATTTTTCATTCATAATTCATTACTAATTATCTATAATTGATTAGATTATTCATTGTGTATTATTTACTTATTATTTCTTCATTTATCTATCTATATTATATATATATATATATATAATATATATATATATATATATTCATTTATTTATGTATCCATTCGAATTTGTATTTGCATGCTCATGAAAGCTTCTAATATATTCTTTTAAGATATTAATCATAATCTAGATTCCGACAGCAGCGTGAGTTCAGATGTAATTCCACTTAGAGGCCTAGATATCGGATATCTGGTATCTGTAGCCATATATATCTCAGCATTCTAAGATCAATCAGGTAATTCTTAGAAAGCACAAGACCCGATTGATTTATGTATTTTATCGGACAGTTCCGAGAGGTTCCCCACTCGAAGCTTGGGAGTTGGTTCTGATAGAGTTAGTAGGGAGTGGGGGAGTACGTGTGGCGGAAGGAGTGTTAGTGGAGTAAGGGAGGGGGTCTGGGAAGAGAAGAGGGAGGGGAGAAGGAAGAAAAGGAGGAAGGGAATGTAGAGGAGGAGGGAAGTTGGGGTAGGGTGAAAGGGTAAAAGGAGGAGAAGGGGGAGAGGGAAGAGGGAGAAGGACAGAGGATGAGGATGGGGCAGTGGGAGGATGAAAGATAGAAAGAGGAGGAGGAAGAGGAGGAGGAGGAGGAGGAAGAGGAGGAGGAAGAGGAGGAGGAGGAAGAGGAGGAGGAAGAGGAGGAGGAGGAGGAGGAGGAGAGGGGAAGTAGGTATGGGAAGAGGGAAAGGAAAGGGATAAGGAAAGGGTTTAGGGAAAACGGGACAGGAGGAGGGGAGATGCGCGGAGGTGGAGTTGGAGAAGGGAGTGAGAAGTAGGGAAAGGGGTCAGGCGAAGGAGGAGAATGGGAAAGGGGAGGGAGTGGATAAGGAGATGGGGAAGGAAGAAAGGTAGGAAGAGATGAAGGTAGGAGAGGAGGGTACAGAAGGGAATGGAAGGGGGTGAATGGGTAGTGAGAGAGAAAGGCTTCAGTTCGGCTAACAGAGGCATTATATACAGGTCAGATACTTATGAAATGCTATTATCATCTATCTATATACCAATAGGCTCCTTCTTCTTTATATGGGAGGTAGCCAGCCAAGGCATGCACCTACCCCCAGTCATTCCACTCCCATCCGTCATCCATTTGTGTCTCTTTAATCTTAGCTTCTTGTGGATGAAGGGTCATCCCAGTCACCTACCACACTGCCTGGCTCAGAGAGGGAAGGAATTCTGCCACAGTGATTCCCATACGAGTCGTAAAAAGTGACAAAGTGGGACTGAGTGATGGGACTAGGGATCTTGCTCAGTACGTTCACCCTACGAGGAGACAAAGCATAAGGGGTTCTGAGAGGAGAACTCCATCCAGAATCCTAAAACTGGGGTCAAAATGCTATAATCATGGTACTTAGGGTCATGGTTGTGTTAATGCTAAGCCAAAGGATACAGAACATAAACAAAGTCTCCATACCCTGGACGTTGTAGGACACTCTACACTCAATCTTTCTTGAATAATAGTTAATGTTTGTACGGAGGCTTATGCCTCACTCTGTATGTATGTATGCTGGGATGGAAGTATCACAGTGTTTAAACTCTGTCCATATTGGGTACTTAGGTTTTTTGGGGGGGAACCACAAACTCCTACTTATCTTAATTCGTTTTCTGTTTATCTTGGAAATCATTCACTGCGTCCCTTGTGCACCAAGACGGCCGTTTATTTTTTTAATATATATATATTTTTTTATTATTAATTTCTATCTTTACATATTTTCTGTTTTAATATCTTTCATTTTATCTTACGTCATTTTACCTTATTTCATTTCATCTTATCTATTCATTTATTCATCTATATGAAGTCATTTATCTATTCATTTATTGCATTATTTATAATGATTCGGCTGGGGTAAACCTGCTTCATTTGCCAGGCCCTGCTGTGGAAATGCTGTTTCTTGTTGCATTGGTTCGAACTTGAGCAGTTTGGCGGGAGCCGGGGATTACCCTTGTTCCACGTGGTAAGATGGGAAGGATTTTTTTTTTTTTTTTTTTTATAGGTGTGGGATGTGTGTATGCTCTGGTTTGGCCACCCCCATCATAAGGGGGAAAATTGTCTTTTGGCATATATATGTGTATATTTACTTACAAATGCCACTGGGGAAGACTTACCTTTGCTGAAATTATCATTATTA
>NC_134796.1:57926569-57954069 GCF_046742065.1 Oratosquilla oratoria
AGTTATGGAAACTATCATCAGAGATGCTATCAAACACCATTTAGAAAGGAACTGTCTAATAAAAAAAATTATGGAAACTATCATCAGAGATGCTATCAAACACCATTTAGAAAGGAACTGTTTAATAAATGATAGCCAGCATGGATTCTGGCGTAAACGTTCCTGCGTGACTAACCTACTCGAATTCTACAACACAGTCATCTCAAATTACGACAAAAGAAACAATGTATATTGTTTGTTTATTATATATCATTATCTATTTTATTAATTTGTCTATTTTATTTATTTTTATTCATTTAGCATCCGACCTAGTTATGGACCACACGGTCTCCTGCCGGCATACTCTTCCTTTGTAATCCTTTGTAATATGTGTGTGTGTGTGTGTGTGTGTGTGTGTGTGTGTGTGTACATATATATATATATATATATATATATATATATATATATATATATATATATATATATATATATATATGATGGTGGTGGAAAAAGAAATCACAGGTCTAGTTCCGAGTTTCCGAGTTTATTCCTGACCGGTTTCGCTCTATGCTTCTTCAGAGGCATTGTCACAATGTACCAGCATATATAATATATATATATATATATATATATATATATATATATATATATATATATACACATCTTTTTCCACCTTCATCAACTTGTCACAATGTACCAGCATATATAAATATATATATATTATATATATACATATTATATATATATTATATATATATATATATAAATATATATAGATATATATTATATATATATATATATATATATATATATATATATATATATATATATATATATATATTGGTACATTGTTACAATTTGATTAAGGTGGAAAAAGATGTCACGGGTCTAGTTCCGAGTTCCTGCGTTTATTCCTGACCGGTTTCGCTCTATGCTTCTTCAGACGTGCATAGAGCGAAACCGGTCAGGAATAAACTCAGGAACTCGGAACTAGACCCGTCACTTCTTTTTCCACCTTCATCAACATATATATATATATATATATATATATATATATATATATATATGAATACGCAAATTATTGAATACATAAATAGATAAATAAATAAATAAATAAAAACTACAAATATATGACAAAAATCAGCCTTTGGAAAGTAAGGAGGTATCCGAAGTACAGTGTGCCACATAAGTGTTTATGTGTGTGCTCGTGTGTGTGTGTGTGTGTGTGTGTGTGTGTGTGTGTGTGTGTGTGTGTGTGTGTGTGTGTGTGTGTGTATGCGGGAGTGTGTGTGCGTGAGTGTGTGAACGTTCCTTAGCTGACAACATGTATGGTTAAATCATACGAAAAAATACTGTTATATATATATGTGTACATATATTTTTTCTTTCTTTTTATTTTGTCTATAAAGTGGGAATGGTGGTAGGGATGGGTTCCTCTAAAAAAGAATAAATAAATAAATAAATAATTTAATAAAAAATTGTGGACTCGTATTCAAGATATATTTATACTGGACGCCATCTAGACGGTAATAAGTAGAATTAAATGTTAGACGTATGTTTAACTGAGATATACGTAAAAACAAGTCTGTTATCTACATATTCAACGTAGAACAGGTTCTTTGCATAAGTAACAGCATCCATCTAGGAGTAAAAGGTTTTAGATTTATTTAGATAAGGACGCAAATTATCGGGTGTAATGTTCCCCTATTTTATTGGTCCAAAGATAGTGTGATGGCACGTTTGTATAAAGTAATTACATTTATTTTGTGTGTGTGTGTGTGCGTATGTGTGTGTGCGTGTGTGTATGTGTGGTGTGTGTGTGTGTGTGTGTGTGTGTGTGTGTGTGTGTGTGTGTGTGTGTGTGTGTGTGTGTGTGTGTGTGTGTGTGTGTGTGTCTGTGTGTGTGTGTGTACGCGCTTTTGTGTGTATATTCATAAATCTACATAAAGAAATGTACGATACTATTGATCATTTCCAAATCAAGGAGGCACTTGATCATTCTATTTAAAATATGGTCAACAAAGCACAACCCAGATAAGAAATTAAAAAATCAAAAACAAATTTGTTTCAGTTTATTCTTTTTTCCGGGAATCTATGGCGACACAAGAACCACAGTGCCATAAAGGATGTATAGGGACCCACAAGACGAAAGGTGAGAGCCGGGGAGGTCAGTTGAACCTGAGGGCACTTTGAGCCTTCGGACCTTCTTCTTCAAGAGTGGCCACTTTGAAATCAAGCACGCATTCACCGGCTCCATCCTCTCAACACCAAACAAGGAATGAGTCCCGTGTGGTAGTGGTGGTGGTTGTGGTGGTAGTGGTGGTGGATGTGGTGGTGGGAGTGGATGTGGTGGATGTGGTGGTGGGAGTGGATGTGGTGGATGTGGTGGTGGGAGTGGATGTGGTGGATGTGGTGGTGGGAGTGGATGTGGTGGATGTGGTGGATGATGATAGTGGTTGTGGTGGTAGTGGAGTTGTACGTTGTGAGGGAGTTGATGGTGGTGGTTATGATGGTGGTAGTGATAATGATGGTGGTGATAGTAGTGGTGGTAGTATTGGCAGTGCTTGTAGTGATGACAGCGGATGTTAGTGATAGTGGTTGAAGTGGGTCTTGGGTACTGAGAAGGGATAAAAGGCGATAATGAACACAAAAGTGAAATATAAATATAAATATAAACATAGGTAAAAATATAAATGTAATATAAAAGTGAATATAAATATGAATTATATATATATATATATATATATTATATATATATATAAATTATATATATTACATATATAAGTATACATGTAAACACAAATATAAACATAAACATAAATATAATACAAAAATAAATACATAAACATAACATGGACATAAACACAAATAGAAATAAAAATATACATATGAACATAAGCTTATACACAAATACACAAGCGCAAGCAAGGTCCAACACGCTAATCACGACACAAGGAAACAGAATAAGCTGGTGGTCCTAATACGAGGGACAAAGGAAAAGAGACCCTGAGGCGCCAAGAACCAAAAAGGTCGAGAAGATCGATGGAGTGAGTTAGAGGCAGAGAAATTCGAGACGAAGGAAGGAAAATGAAGTAGAGATGGCCCAGAATAGGGTCCTGATGATGTCATTGTAATGTTTTGTTCATTTTGTGATAAAAGTTTGTAAAAAAAAAAATAGATCTAAAAGATAACAATAATAGGACAATAATAACTCAAAATGTTGTGTAAAAATAATTGAAAAGACAAACTTTGATATCTAATGAAATCTAAGAATTAATATCCAAATATTGGCAGACATTAGGAAAATGTTTACTTTGTTCAAACAATTGAAGAACAGTCAAAACAAAAACGAGATACATACATGTTATAGCAAACCATAAAACTAATCTTATCTACCACATGAACGTTTTCCATTTTAATTCCTTGCAAACACGATCGAGACTAACAAGGAGATATATAAAATCCTATTCGGAAAGTGATACGCTGTCGGAATGAGGACTCGAACAATGGCGATACGTAACAAATGGACAGTGACTTAACCAATTTCGCTATGAAAAGGGATATAATTTGAATACGGTTTTTATGTACAGTATATATTCTCGAGTCATATACATACACACGAATTTTACACTCAACCCAACCCCGCTATGATTAGCGATTGGTATTATGTATACAAATGGGATAGTATTACCACACACTGAATGGTCCCCAGCACCTTATGAACCAAATATTTTTTTTCATTTTTAATTCCTTGCAAAGGCGATCGAGACTAATAAGAACTCGATGCATACATATGGATTGAATATAAAGTTCGTGTATATATATATATATATATATATATATATATATATATATATATATATATATAACTCAAGCTTACATACAAGGGAATGTATTAAACTTACATCCCTCATTAAGAGCTCTAACGTTTGTTCAATTTATGAGGTCAGACCACCTGGCCGACACAACAAGCACTATTTGAAAACATCGCTCTCATAACATGGGGGGAGGAGGAGGAGGAGACGAAGACGAAGACGAAGACGAAGACGAAGACGAAGAAGAATAAGATGAAGAAGAAGAAGAAAAAGAAGAAGATTATTTCTCAAGACTGGAGACTTCTGACTTTCTACCGAATTCATTGAAGGTGAGATTCTGACCGGAGACTGCGGGATATCGACTTACATATTACCCAAACTCTTCCAGTGGTATTCTTAAAAATAAATAAATAGATAGATAAACAAATAAATAAAATAAAATTAAACATAACAAGATAACATAAAATAAAAATAAAATAAAAATAAAATAGAATATAAATAAAATAAAATAAAATAAACAAATGATAATAATAATAATCCTTATATGAATCTTATATAAGCCCTTGGAAGGGAAAGATGTATATAGAGAAAGAATTTCTTTTAAGAACACCGCCATAAGATTCTGACGGTGGTATTCTTAAAAAAATCTTTCCTTATATAAATTTTCCCTTCCTATGGTTTATATACAATTTATATAAGGAAAGATTTATAAAAAAAAAAAACGTTAATTCAATGGTACAGAGCAGAACCTGATGACCTTAAGTCTTGCAAAGTTATTCTTTTCAATCACCTCATTGGTCGAAGTCCTTGGGTAATCGCCCTCCAATTTATACCAATTACTCTCGATCCATACCCTACTGGCAATGTCATCATATCAAGACAGCAGCGTAGTACCTAAAGAAATGGTTTGAAATTGGACAAATTCAGATTTAAGTAGGAAATAGGCAAGAATTGATTTTCCGATAGAGTAGTCAACGAATGGAATGGACTTAGTAATCATGCAATGAATGATGAAACTATCGGTTGTTTTAAGAGATTAGATAACTTTATGGAATAAGGATGATAAGCGGTATTAGACATGGAACTGCCTAGTGTAGGCCTTATGGTCTCTTGTAGTCTCTTCCATTCTTATGTTCTTGTGTTTTTATGTTCTCTGAAATCGAACAAAACAATTCCGCGGTGGACTGCGAGGTCATGTTGTTTACTAGCAGAAAATTGCCTCAGGAAATAATGAATAATAATAATAAAAAAGTGTGTGTGACACTGTTGCACAAAACACCTGCTACCACGCCACATCCTTTGTTGTATTTTGATTAATAAGTTGAAAAAGAGACAACCGCTATTGGATAAGATAACGAATAAACTTATCTGCAAGTAAAATGATAAATGAATAGATAGATAGACAGATAGATATATAAACAGATGAATAAAAATCAAGACGATAAATAAATAGATAAATGTATAGATATACAAACAAACAAAATAAATCAATAAATGTATAAGTAAATCAACTGATAAATGAATAAATACATAAAATAACGGCCAAGACATAAAAGAAAAGATTGTATTTTGTCAGCAATAACTAGAGCTTCTATCTTTTGGGGCAATAATTTCATAGGAAGTGGTGGTCTAGAGAGAGTGAAGGGAATATTTAAAGAAGGTAGCAGAATGGAGAGACAATAAAAGTGATCAGCATATGAGTGAGTAAATGAGTGAGGTGGAGATAGCGATGGAGATAGAGATAAACAGGTAGAGGAAGATAAAGCAGAAGAGAAATAGTTAGATAGAGACAGAAGTAGATGTAGGGATAAGAGAGGAGATAGAATTAGACATACACACACACACACACACACACACACACACAGAAAGAAAAAGAAAGAGGACAAGAGAGAGAGAAAGAGCGAGAGAAAGAGAAAGAACGTGATTAAGAGAGAGTGAGAGAGAGAGAGTGAGTGAGAGAGAGAGAGAGAGAGAGAGTGAGAGAGAGAGAGAGAGAGAGAGAGAGAGAGAGAGAGAGAGAGAGAGAGAGAGAGAGAGAGAGAGAGAGAGAGAGAGAGAGAGAGAGAGAGAGAGAAACCCGGTAACGAAAGGTGAAATCAAAGGTCTCAGAGTCTCTGGCACAAGAGTCTTCCACTTGAGCCTCTTGAGTCCCGGCGAGTTCTCAAACTGCGGCTCGGCTGAGGGTATGCGCCGAGTGTCCGGGGCGAAGGTGTTACTGTGGAATACTCCTATCCTTCCCCCCTTCTCTCTCCCTCTCCGACCCTTCCCCCTTCTCTCTCCCTCTCCCCCCTTTCACCCCCTTTTTCTCCCCTCTCCCATCTCTTCCCCTCAGTGTGTGTGTGTGTGTGTGTGTGTGTGTGTGTGTGTGTGTGTGTGTGTGTGTGTGTGTGTGTGTGTGTGTGTGTGTGTGTGTGTGTGTGTGTGCACGTGTGTACTCTCGCAGACGTCTGAACCTGACCCAGTGTGTATCATAGCTACACAAATGTATTTATTTTTGTTGTATTAATACAATTTGTTTGATATACATATATTTTGTTTGTATAGGGACTAGTTTAAATAATGACATACTCCCCCTTTATATTATAGCTCTGCAAATGCATTTATTGTTGTTATATTAATAAAATCTGTTTATACAAAATTTATTGCTGTATTAACACAAGATCTAAAAATATACATTAATTTTGATTGTATAGAAACTAGCCTATGTAAAGACATACACTTAATATTATAGCTATGCAAATGTATTTATTGTTATATTAATACAATCTATTTACAAAAATATATATTATAATTGTGTAGGAACTAGTCAATATACACCCATTATACATCAGATATATCCGAGTGTATTTATTGTTGTTGTATTAATAGAATTTGTTTATGGAAGAAATATATTTTATTGTACAGAAAGTACTCTATGTAAAAATATATCGCATACTCCCACTGTGTATGATAACTATGCAAATATACTTATTGTTTTTGTATGGATACACATAAAAATATGCAAATATTTTAATTGTGCAGGAACTAGTGTATATACTCCTACTGTATATCAGAACTATGCTAATGTATTCATATTTATTGTATTAATGCAATTTGTTAACTAGAAATATGTATATATCCTAAATACACAAGAATTAGTCTATATAGAATTATATCACATTCCTATTGCATATCATGGCTATGGAAATGTATCTATTGTTGTTGTATCAATTAAAATTGTTTACCAAAAATGTACATATTTAAATTGTATAGGAACTAGTCTATATGAAAATATATCACATACTCCCACTGTATACCAGAACTTTACAAATGTTTACTGTACTAATGCCATTTGTTTTCCAATATTATATTATATCATATCATATTATATTATATTATATATATATATATATATATATACTTATAGGAGCTAGTCTGTATAAAGATATATTACATTCGCCCACTGTATATCAGAACTATGCCAATGTATTTTTGTTATTATATTAACATAGTTTTGTTTAAAGAAATTACATAGGAGCAACACATAATCAAACAAGGGAAGATATATGTGCATTGTACCCATACATTATGGGTCAGTTATGTTCACAATAGTATGTAACCTACACCATAATACATTGGATCCATGCAAGTATACATTCCTCTATTGAGCATGAAATAAATTACTTCACTTTTCCTTATATTTCTAAGATATACCAATATAAAAAATGCTTTTAGAATCAAGTATTACCAAGATTTTGTATCGTTTTTCCTTTCGAGTATTAGAGAATTTGAAAATCTATACGTTTCTAATAGAGAAAAGTGTTTGGAGTGTAAAGGGTGATATGGCTTTCGTGTGTTGTGTTGATGTGTGAAGACTCCTTTGATGTTGAAATGATCTGATTATTGCGACATAATGGCTTCACAGTAATTGGTGCGATTAATCTGTTATTACCCGATTATATATCTTCAAACAGATTAAATACTCTCTAGGTTTTGTTCTGACTACCGCTCCCCCGTTGAGTAAATTGATAAGTATATCATAAGAACTTTATATCTTTAGTTATTAACTTTATTATTATCATTATATTCTTTCTATTTTAGATTCTCAATCATCATGACCAACTTACAGACTGTGGGAGTTGGGGTGAGGGAATGAAAAATACATTACAAAAATAAGTAATTAAAGAAGTTGATAAATAAATAATAATAGAAATAGATAGATATACATAATAAAGAGAAATAGACAAATAAAATATTGTAATAATCAATATTATCATTATCAATATCATTAATGCTATTATCATAACTTATTACCATTATTATAATTATTATCATTTCAATTATCTATCTTCATCAGTTAATATTATTACTGTAATCATTATCATCTTTATAATTTTCATTAGTATTATCATTAGTATTATTAACATTATCATTATTATCATCGTTATCATCATCATCAGTATCATTATAATCATATCATTATTACGGTTATCATTATTATCATTGAGTGTAGGCAATATCGAGAAAAAAACGTGTTTTATTACGAATGTAATTTTCAAAGGATACATACATAATGTAAGAAATAATTCATCTTCACAAAAAGGAAACATAATGAGACTACAAATAAACGAGAGAACAAGAGAAAGGGAAAGAAAATGACAAAATAATTAAGAACAGAAGCGAGAGTATGAAATTAGGAAAGCACAAAACAAAAACGAAGAAAAAAATATACGAAAGATGTTAAAAGAAGAATAAGCTGATTAATCAAAGGAAGAGGGCGAAAGAAAATGAAATGAACGAAGGAAAGAGGTTATGCAAAGCGGGACTATATAATTAGGATCTAAAGTATGTGAGAAAAATTGAATTGGAGCGAAGAACCCTGGCAAGGTCGCCAAACGGAATGGAAGATCTAGAAGTGGATGGAATAAATATGAGATTGACGAAAAGTGGAGAGAGGAGAAAAAGGGATAGGAGGAAGAGAAGGAAGACGGAGAGGAGGAAGAGGGAGAGGAGGAACAAGGAGAGGAAGAGGGAGAGGAGGAACAAGGAGAGGAGGAACGGGGAGGGGAGAAAATGGACAACTGGAAGAGGGAGAGGAGGAAGAGGGAGGGTACGAGGAAGGGGAACATTAGGAAGAGGGAGAAGAGGAAGAGGCAGAGGAGGAAGAGAGGAAGAAGAGAGGAGGAAGAGAGGAGGAACGGGGAGGCGAGGAACAGGGATAATAGGAAGAGGGAGAGGAGAAAGAGGGACAAAAGGAAGAGAGAGAGGGAGGGGAGGAACGGAGACATGAGAAAGAGGGAGAGGAGGAAGAGGGAGAAAAGGAAGAGGGAGAGTAAGAAAAGGAAAAGGAGGAATAGGAAGAGGAGGAAGAGGAAAGGGAGGAAGAGGAAGAGTAAGAAGAGGAAAAGGAGGAAGAGGGACAAGAGGAAGAGGAGGGATAGGGAGAGAAGGAAGAGGAAGAACAGGGAGAGGAGGAAGAGGAAGAACAGGAAGAGGGAGAAGATGGAGAGGAGGAAGAGGGAGAAGTAGAAATAAAGGAGGAAGAAGAAGAAATAGAAATAGAGAAGGAAGAGGGAGAGGAGGAAGAGGGAGAGAAGAAAGAGGGAGAAGAGGAGGAGGGAGACTAGGGAAAAGAGAAAAAGAGTGAGTAGGATGAGAAAAGAAAGGAAGAGGGGCAGGAGGAGGAAAAGGGCAGGAGAGGAAACAGTACAAGTAGAGGAGGAGGGGCTGCAGCAGCAAAAGACGAGTAAATGAGGAGGAATCGAAAGAGGTGGAGAGGTAAGGAGAAAAGCAATCGGAAGAGGAGGAAAGGGAGGAGGAGAAGGAAAAGGAGGAGAAAAAGGAGGAGAAGAAGGAGGGGGGAGGAGATGGAGGAGAAGAAGGAGGGGGGAGGAGATGGAGGAGGAGGAGGTGGAGGAGGAGGAGGAGAAGAAGAGGGAGGAGGGTGGGGAAGGAGGGGTGGGAGGAGGAGGAGGAGAAGGGGGAGGAGGAGGAGGAGAAGGGGAGGAGGAGGAGGAGAAGGGGGAGGAGGTGAAAGAGGAGGTGAGGGAAAAGGGGGTGAAGGAGGAGGTGAAGGAAAAGTGGATGAAGGAGGAGGAGGAGGAAGACGAGGAGAAGGAGGAGGAAGAGGAGGAGGAAGAGGAAGAAGAAGAGGAGGAGGAAGAGGAGGAGGAAGAGGAGATCGCGGTGATTGGGAAACTGGGAAAATAAATGAGGGAAGAAAAAAAGGGAAGAAGAAAGAAAAGAAGGGAAAAGGAAGGAAGAAAGAAAGGTAGTAAGGAGAGACGGAAGAAAGGAAGGAAGAAACGAAGGAAGGAAAGGAAAGGAAAGGAAAGAAAGGAAGAAAGTAGGGAGGGAAAGAGACTGACATGAATAGAAAACAGACTCATGTTGATACTTTGTAATTACATTTTTTTGCACATCATCCAACAATACACCTTAACGAAAATTCGAGTGATAAAACTTCACTGATGAAAAGAGACAATGGACTGCGAGATTGAAAAGTCAAATAAAAACAATTCCTGAACAGAAAAAAACGGGAGAAAATTAAGAGGAGAGCTCCCAAGACAATGGGTGTCTGAACTACAGCAAAGAAAGTGTCCCACAAGGGGGTAAACAAAGAAAAAAAGATAAAAAAAGATAAAAAAAGATATGAAGGGGAGAGAGAACAATAATAGGAAGCTGAAGCTGGGTGACAGAAAATGGAGAAGCAGGGAATGGGAAGGAAGGAGGAGGGAGAGGAGAAGGAGGGTGGAGGAGGAAAGAAGGAGGAGGTGAGAAGAGAGGAAGGAGGAGAGGAAGAAGGAGAGGAAGGAGAAGAGGAAGGGGAGAGGGTTTGGGAGGTTCTGGGGGAAATCTCAAAACCTCACAAAGGAAAAAGGAAAAGAAAGAATAATTGTGGTGCTGGAAATAAGGTGTATGGGAGAGAGAGAGAGAGAGAGAGAGAGAGAGAGAGAGAGAGAGAGAGAGAGAGAGAGAGAGAGAGAGAGAGAGAGAGAGAGAGAGAGAGAGAGAGAGAGAGAGACAGAAACACAAAGACAGACGGAAAGACAGACTGACAGAAAGATAAGCAGAAAAACACACAGACAGAAAGACAGAGACAGACAGGAAGAAAGACAGACAGACAGGCATAAAGACAGACAGACAGGCATAAAGACAGACAGAGAGACAGAGACAGATAGACAGACAAAGACGTAGTGTGGTGAAGAAAAAGGGGCTGTGTATATCAAAGAAAAATATTCATAAAATAAATATCGAGTTTGTATACAAGGCATACAAGAGAAAAAATACTAATAAAGAATAAAATACAAGGAAATAAGATAAAATAATGTGTTTACAAAAGAGAAACTAACTATTGCTAATACTCAAAGTTGACAAACTGTAGATTTTCCTCCCACACTGATCAACAGTAGAATCTCCACCATAACTAATATAGGCTAGGTTAGGTTAGGTTAAGTTAGGTCAGGTTTGGTTTGGTTTGGTTTGGTTTGGTTTGATTTTGTTTGATTCGATTTGGTTAGGTCAAGTTAGGTCTGGTTTGGTTAGGTTAAGTTAGGTTATGTCACGTTAAATTAGATTAGGATAGGTTATATATCACGAGCCATAATCAACTGTAGAATGTCAGGTTAGGCTAGGTTAGGTCAGGTCAACTCAGGTCAGGTTAGGTTAGGTTAGCTTAGGTTATGTATCACGAGCCACGATCATCTGTAGAATGTCAGGTTAGGTTAAGTTACGTTAGGTCAGGTTAGGTTAGGTTAGGTTAGGGTAGCTTAGCTAAGGCTAGGTTATGTATCACGAGCCATAATCAGTTGTAGAAATGTCCACCCCAGCAACATTGAATAGTACAATCTCCACCCAAGCGCTTGTGAGAGGGAAATTCAACAATTGATCCAACTTCAAATACTTTAGCTGTATCATAATAAAAGTACCATCTTTTATCAAAACAACACCAACGAGGGTTGCATTGGTATATTTATGGTACATTCTGGGCCAGTTTTGTATGTCCTCAGCAATCTGCTACGGATGAAACTGTTAAGGATATTGAAAAAAGTAGTAAGGAAACTGAGATTGAACTTGGAACACTAATATAATCTGACGTTTCGATTTTATGTCTTCAAATCAAAAGACACGTACAAATCAACAGAGGACAATTTGGGCCCTCCGTGGCTTGGTTGGTGTAGCGCGCGTCTAGTAACCACGTGAGGATTTCATTGCCTGTTCGAATCCTGGCAGCGGGGCAGAGGTTTGGAAGGGGATCCAGTCTGGGTAATGGTCTCCGACCATTCCTCACCTCGAACCTGAGGTGACATGGACACTGTTGTGTGATACATAAGCTTCTTCCGGATATCGTCACTACAAGAGTGGCTATAGCGTGGATACCGTCTCTCCTGCGTTCATGTATAAACAGTTCCGGCCCAGCGGCAAAACCGAGGTCCGAGCAGGTACCAGCCTCACAAACCACGAAATAAAGGGTATAAGTCATGTTGATCTGTATTTGTTTGTTACCCTGAAGAAGACGTAAAGTCGAAACATAAAATTATACTACTGTTCCTGGTCCAACCTGAGACTCCGCACCACATTTCAACTCGACTGTCTCACCTTCAAACGACTTGTCACATTTATGTTAACTGATAAGAAACTGGAACAAATGACTGTCACCCAAAGCCATGTGATGTCAAGGATAATTGCTCTCACTAACGAGGTGGGCTCATAACGACATGTAATTATACGAAATTTAAAAGAATTTTTTGAGTAAGGACTGCGTGAAACCAGAAGGAAACACTATGGAAGCAGATCTTTGAGATTAAAAGAAAGGGTTTATGTTAAATTCGGGAGTAATGGGGTTGAGTAAAGAGAATATAAAAGAAAAAAGAAATGGAGAGGAAAGAAAAAATAAAGACAAAAAAGAACATGAAAAAAAAACGAAATAAAGAAGGAAAAGATGTTAGGAAAAAGGAAAAACGGAAAAGAAAAAAAGGAAGAACAAAGGAGATAAAAGAAAAAGAAGAGAGAATAGAAAAAGAAAAAGAGAGGGAAAGAGATTTTTTTTTTTTTTTGCTAAATTTATGAAAATTGACATCCAGCTACAAACGATACTACCTTTGCCCTAAATACTAATCGGATAGCTTAGGCAAGTGAAAGTCACCGATATGGCTTTGTCGTTCGGCAGTCTCATCTTGTGTATATTCGATTTCCTACCAGACGATTTCATTCAGCTCTTGGAAGCTCATTTAGTACTCAAACTCAACGGATAAAAAAAAAAAAAAAAAAAAAAAAAAAAAAAAAAGAGAAACAAAAATTATTCAAATAATGCCACGTAAAAAAATCTCTGTTTCTGGCTTGTAATCACATTTTTGTGTCACTTTACTCAGGTCCCAAATAAAAACATGCTATTAAAACTTTATAAGTTTAGGTTTGTAAAAACTCTAGGCTAGCCACTAGCATTCAACCTAATAAAATTTTAGAATTGCAGTAAAAGCAATTTGTCATATTTTCGAGTGCAATTGGTGCAATTTGGTGCTAAAAACATTTTATTTTTCAAATTTGATCACTATAGCTTGAATTACTTGACTTATTTTATACATGTATGTTCATTTAACATGTTTATAGTTTATACTTTCAGATCTATAAGATCCATATTTTCTGATTGCATATATTTCTATATTTTCAGATGGCTTCAAGGGGCTGCCGGCACCCCTTGACTCCTGTTATATATGCGGCGAGTATATAAAGGCAAAAAATTCTCCTTGGAAACGTCGGTGAAGGTTTGTGAAGCCTACCAGAAGTACTTCGGGATGTCAGTTGGGGACCCAGGACAAGCCCTGGGTCCCTCATTATTGTTGTGAGCACTGGAAGAAGACGCTGGAATGGTGGCTGCGAGGTGAGAAAAGGTCCCTGGATTTCTCCAATCCACGGATCTGACTAGAGCCAACAGACCACTCCACAAACTGCTTTTTTCGCATTGTGGATGTTAGCAAGCGGCGGGAAGGAAAGAATGCTGCTGTTATATAATACCCAGATCTCCCATTATCAACTGCTCCAAATATCCCGTGCCAATGCCAACAGCTCCAGGTGAAGTCCAAGACAAGTATTTTGATGGAAAGGGGGGGATGGATGCTGAGGACTTGGCTTACCTGTCTAAGGTACCGAAGAAAGTTCCTCACTTCCTAAATTAAAACGAAGTATATTACTTGGTCTGGGATATGGGGCTGATCAAGTTCAATGCAGAACTATTCACCTCCAGAATAAAGCAGTGGAACTTGGTCAAGTAGATGCAAGTAACATTCAGAGAGGTCGGCACGAAACTTTCTCAGGCTTTTACACTCTTAGGAATGGCTTCTGCTTCTGTCATGATGTGCCTGGACTCTTTGGCGTTATTGGGGTGCGGTTTGTGCCCAAGGAGTGGCGGCTCTTAATAAACAACTCTACCACAATTCTGAAGGCTGTCCTCCTCCACAATGGAAACAAGTTTCCGACGCTGCCGCTAACCCATTCAGTCTGACTCAAAGAAGACTACTACAATGTGAAAGTTCTTACGGAAGCTCTGCAATACAATTGAGAAATCACTGGAGGCTTTAAGAAGGTGGCTTTCCTGTTTGGTGTCCAGGGAGGTTTTATCAAATCCAAATGCTTCCTCTGCCTTTGGGACAACAGAGCCACCTCTGACCACTACAGCAGGAAGAACTGGGAGCAGTGGATAGAATTTGTAATTGGGACCTGGAACATCATGTGGAAGCCACTGGTTGACCCCAGAATTGTGCTCATGCCACCACTGCACACTAAGTTGGGGTTGATTAAGCAGTTCATGAATGCTCTCAACCAGGAATCAGCCGCTTTTAGGTACCTTCTTGAGTTCTTCCCCAAGTTATCTGAGGCCAAAATCAAAGGTGGGATTTTTGTTGGACCTCAGATAAAGAAGGTGGTTGAGTCTACCGAGTTCTCCAATAAGCTCAGTAGGGTTGAGAGAACAGCATGGAACTGTTTCATAGCAATTGTCAAAGGCTTCTGGGGGTAACTACAGAGCTGAAAAATACCAGCAGCTGGTGCAGGATCTGGTAAAGGCTTTTGGCGCCATGGGATGCAGGATGTCCCTTAAACTTCGTATGCTGGACAAATTCGGTATATTTATGGTACATTCTGGGCCAGTTTTGTATGTCCTCAGCAATCTGCTACGGATGAAACTGTTAAGGATATTGAAAAAAGTAGTAAGGAAACTGAGTTTGAACTTGGAACACTAATATAATCTGACGTTTCGATTTTATGTCTTCAAATCAAAAGACACGTACAAATCAACAGAGTACAATTTGGGCCCTCCGTGGCCCTCCGTGGCTTGGTGAAGGAGATGTGAAGGAGATGTGAAGGAGATGGAGCGGAGGTACCAGGGCCAATACAATGAGAACATGATGGGGGACTACATATACCTGGGGACTGATGCGGGAGAGCGACCTGCACTACAACCGCAAATTCAAGAAATCCAGTCATTTCTGTCGCGTTTAAGGTGCTTTATAACTCTTTTAACTTTTTTGGTTTTCATAAGCTTGTATCATAAAATAAATATATACTCTATTGGTTTAATTATTTAAACTGATAAAAAAAATCTTGAAAAAATATGAAACATTCGAAATATCAAAGTCCTGATCACAAACCCAAACTTCTGATTCAATGATACACATATATATTTTTATAATAATGGGATATAACAAAACAGGAAATGACACTTAGAACCTGAGAAGAAAAAATGTGTTACACGGTGGTGGTGGTGTAATAATTGCAATAATAATAACAATAATGATAATAACAATAATGATAATGATAATAATAACAATGATGATAATGATACAAATAATGATAACAATGATGACAATAATAAAAAGATAATAAATATAATAATAGTATTACGAGTTTCGCTATGCATTGATGGCGTAGCGGTCTCGAATTCGTATAGTCGTGGGTTCGAATCCCCACACCCGTCTCCAATTCCCAACAGTGACTGCTAGTTACCTGCCCCAACAGTCCCAAAGCTTATTGCAGGGCAAAGATAACGGTTTCGGCCGCAGCTACTCAGCTCCTCCTGGCGTAGGTTCATCACCCTCTTCTATTTCTGGTAGTCCTCGTCTTCTTCACAACGCAGGACCACCACGGGCGGCCATACCATAACCAGATTATTTGGGGCCGCGGATAAGCGGCAACAGAGATCCGGGGCAATGGATTGTTTGACCTAAGTTCAGCAATCGACCAAGTAGGGTCAGGTCAACACCTTTCCTTTTGTGATGATGTAAAAGACAGAAGAGACAAAACTCACCACCACACTCCCACGGTGGGAAGTGAGAAACCCATGGTAGGGTAAGCACCGTCAGTCGCACCAAGCCGATGTTTGGGTCGCCTCCACGCCTGGCCAGGTTTGTCTGGAACCAAGGCAAGAAACACGCTTCCGGTCCCGGGAATCGAACTTACGACCACCTGTTCATGAGTCCAATACGGTATCCAGTGGGTTATCGCGCAGCCGCAGAAGAAACAAAGGTTATCGTTTCGTCCATCCGTCATTGTCATTCTCGTCCAAGACAAAATCGATTTTACATCAGGTCTCATTTATATCAGTATTTGTACACAACATGCTTGGAATGATGAGTTAGATATGAATTTCTTTAGATTTTTTGCAATTCAAATTTATTATCTGGTTAAAATGAATACATAGATAAATAAATGAATGAATAAATGAATGAATGAATAGATAATTGACAAATGAATAAACTGATTAATAAATATATCAATGAGTACATAAACTGGTAAATAAATACTCAGACAAATAAATAAATAAATTAATAAATGCATGAATGAATATATAAACAAATAGATAAATGAATAAATAAAGATATAGTTGAATAAAGAAATGAATAATAAATAAGCAAATACATAAATAAACAAATAGATAAAGAAATATATAGACAAATAAATGAATAATAAATTAATAAATAGAAAAAAGATAAAGAAATTGATAAATACACAAGTACATAAAAATATAAGTAAATATATATACAATATAGATGCAAACATTTTATATTACTTGCAGTAATTGATTAAATATTATCAGTGGATATTAACTGCATTAATCAGTGAAATATTATTAATGAATACTGATTGCATAGATTAATTAAATATCAATAATGGATATTTTCCAAGTTCTATATGACTCAAAATCTTTTTGATACCAATACATCTCGAAAGAACCCATTTTCCCAACTGCCAGGACACACAAAGCAAAGATAACGTCCTCGGTCTCGACTAAAGACCCTCATGCCGAGTTTCCTTCTTGTAGACAACGAGCCAGACCATGTAAGTAATTTTTCAACCTCCCCCCCTCCCCGTCCTCCTCCTCTTCCTAACATTTGTTGGTGTTAGCCTCCCTCACCCAATTTACGACCAGTTCTTTATCGGCAATAACTTACACACCTCGTGTAGGAGGTCCTTTCTTCTCCCCGCTTCCACACCAGACTTTCACAATATTGCCCACAGATTAGAGCTCTCATGGCTTTGACCTTTTTGGGTAATGGGTCTCGGGTGGGGGTGGGGGGGTGGGGGGTTCCCCTGCACGTGAATGAAATCAGAACTCATTGTCGTGAGGAGATGAAGAGAAGGTACTACACACGACTGGAGGCGCTGACAGGAGATGGGATACCTTTGGAATTAAATCACTTGCTCACAACTGGATTGATAGAAAAATGCAAATAAACACTCATGGCTCAAACTAGGGTCACCTGAGCAGTTTTTATATAAAAAAAAATGGTTCAGTTTAATGCAATGTAGTGAAAGTGACATAACTTTTAATAACAGGTCTTTTTCATGTTTCTAAGATGTTCCTCCTGATCAGTTACTTCAGCTCACACTAGGTGGTTCACCAGTTTGAAGACCAGGGCTTTTGTTTTAGAGGTAGATATATAATGAAGCACGTCAATTTCACAATTCTTATGTATCACTGTCATAAACTGTACCATTTTTGTTTGTTTACTAAGTATTCAATAAGTTGAAAACGAAAGAATAAGCGAGTGCAATGTAATTATAAAACAAAAGGTCAGAAAAGTATAGAATTGTCACACAGAAAAATAAAATTTGAGAAAGTATACACACATGCATAGAAAATTCGACAGTATTATGGTGACAGAGTGGTATTATGGTGACAGAGTGACTCTGGTTAAACTAAGTAAGAAACACGGATTCGTACTTTTTCTAGTAGTACGTCAAAGGACACAGCTTTCTAGATGGCTGCCTAGTGTAACACATCCGAGGAATTTATTATGATGAAAGCTGTTCGAATATTACGGAGTAAACTAAATGAACTCATGAAGACTACACCTGAACTTCCAACTTTATTTGCCCCTAGATAACTTCCAGAAAGGACAGGCAGAACCCTCGCACATGTTGATGAAATTCTTTATGATTCTCCTGTCTGGTTCACAAGACACCAATACGACTTATGCCACTGAGGAATTAAGTAGACGACATCACCTCCGTCACAGGAATTTACTGTGACGGAAGTCGTTTGAATATTACACAGTAAACCCCTCAAAACATTTGTGTATGGAACTGAGGATGAAAAGTTTGACAGGGAGTCGAAGAATAATTGAAATATCGAACCAACTTGAACACTCTGCATGTTATCATACTTCAGAAGAACTTGCATCAAATGCATAAGAAAAAGATGGACTAACACCGGACATACTCCTGCAACACGTAGGTTTGTCAACTGGCCTAGCATGGGGCAATTACGATGAACTCACTGGGGCACTTTCAGGAAAGGACACGCTTAATGATACAGCGCGAGCATGCTATCAGAACAAACGTCCATGTCCAGTGATTGCAGAGGAATCTGACTGCATTATCTGCATTCCATGTCTTCACCGGGTGTGACTATACACCATCGTTCTTGCGGAAGGCCAAATCAAGGTCATTTGACTTGGTGCTGAAAGACGGAGGATTCACTGAGGCATTAAGCAATGTGGGTGCTTCCGGTTTTGTGGATGAAGAGGTGGTAGCCACAATTGAAGAATTCGTTTTTGCTATATACGAAGTTCGTAATGTGTCAGATGTCATCCTCGCACGTTATCACCTCTTTAGGAAGCTATATGCACTAAGCCTGCCATCCCCAACGCGGGGGAAATGGAAGAGGACGACCTCCAACGGCAAGCAAATCACCTAGCGGATGCTCTCACAGCTTCACCACGCCGCATTAACGCCATACCTTCTGATCCCCCACTTTCGTTCCAGGATAACGAGGTCGACATCGCAGCGGCACACCGCCCACCATCACGTACCCGGCAAGCACCTACACAACGATACCACGCCCCGCGGCCACAGCCAGACCAGAAAAGGACCACGACGACATTCACGAACCAGCATTGTTACTACCACGCCAAGTTCGGCCCCAAAGACAAGGAATTGCCAACCAGATCGCCAGTGGCCAAAAAAACTGGTAGGACGGCAGTCATGCATCACGCCCCCCCCCCCTCCAACGCCGCAGATGTTGGACAACAGGATAAGCAGTGCGTTAATTAATCATGTCGACGAACAAGGAGATTTACTGAAAAGGGATGACGCAAAAACAATCATGGATAACTTCACCAGGCGAGAAAGGCTATGGAATCCGTATTCATCACCAATCAGAAAAAAAAAAAACATTGATCAGAGGACTGGGGATTTGGTATGGCCAAGACAGCAGAGCGCATTATCATCCTGGACAAAATGCATAGAGCCCCTGATCCAGGCGGACAACTCATCCACGCGACAAACAGCAGGCGGATAATTCGTCCAGAGACAGCAGCGACCGAACATTGGACAATTCATCCACAGGTAGGCGGCTTTGATTAGTGTTCCGGCAAAACACGTCGCCGCGTCCCTTTCTTTCCCTCTTTTATGTATGAATTGGACAGCTTGACTTCGAGCATTATTCCTCTGAAGAAGCCACTCAGGAGAAACTAATTTGGAGTAAAAGTATCTACCTCAGCCCGTGTTCCCTTTACCACCTATCCACATCCATCACAATGTTCACACGTAAATCGAAATCGAAAAAAATATATAGAGAGTTGAAGAAAAGAGGAGATGGAGCAGATGCAATATAATGACAAAAAGAGACAGATATATAGACATGCATACAGACAGAAAGACAAACATACAGACAGACAGACATAGAGGGAGAGAAAATATCTTATTAACTTGTTTGTGGCCTTTTGACATTTTATTGTATCTAACATCAGGCGATTTCATTCGCCTAGAAATAAATTCAAAATATACTTGGTAGCGCAATCGGTAGCGTGCTGTTCTCGCATCCTCCTAGTCGCATGATCGAGTCCCGCACTTCTTCCTCATCCTCAGCAATGACGGCTAGGTATTTGGTCCCAACAATCCCTAAAGAGAATAGCAAAAGTCTTTGGTTACAGCAAGAGCCTCCTGGCGTGCACATCTCTGGACCTAGCAGGTCCACTGGTATACCACCAAATGAACAAGGCGATAGGGCGAAAAAATGTGGGAACGCCCGAAGCTTTTCGGACCACAAGGGGAAAAATTTCATTCTTAATGGTCGAACGAGGATTAAAGAAAAGCAAGACCGGGAGGTACTAGCGGGGAAGGGTCAACAAGAGACCACACTGAACAAACACCGCAGTGATAGTTTCTGTAATCCGGAGGGAACTCGGGCTAAGCAAGTATTATAATCGTTTCACACGTATCTACTTTTCGTTGTGCGCCGTCCACGACACGACGTCGGGCTCTCAAATAACCATGGATGTCTACGGACGCTTTCACACGTCAGGACCACGACCACGTGTGAAGGCGTCCATAGACACCAATGGTTATTTGGGAGCACAACGTTGCGTCGTGGGCGGCGCACGGCGAAAAGTCATTGCGTGTGAAAAGAGCGTTAGAGAGAGCGACACTAAGAGAGTGATGCAATGGTGGTGGTAACGGTGGTGTATGGTGATAGTGGTGGTGATGGCGGTGATGGCGGTGATGGTGGTTGTGGTGGTGATGGTGGAGGAGATCACAGGTTCGCGATATTGAAATTAGTGAAAGGAAAAGTGACGATAATAAGTGATGAAATGAAATGGAAAATGGGATTAAGGTGTGAGAGAGGGAGGGTAAGAAGTAGAATATATATACATAGAAATTAACAGAATAAGCTAGAATAAGAACACATTCTATGATAACTAGATCTGTTTGTCAGAAAATCAAATGAGAAATCAACAGGATACACTACAAAGGAAAAATAAACAAATATCACGGCCCTGAACACTGTAGTAGAGCAGTACACAAATAAATTGATACACTAAGATGCTAAAAAGTCACACACACACACACACACACACAGACAGACAAACAAAACCACGAGCATAGCTCCCCTTCCCGTATAATACAACTAGGTAAATAAATACATACAGAAACACATACAGACCCACACACAAAGACACACACGCGCAGACACAGACACGCATATACACACACAAAGATAGACACACACAAACACATACAACATGACCGTACGCACGAAAAACAACATACGCTTAGAACAGACTAAACGAATCATACTGTTTTTAGTGGCACTGTTGAAACTGTTCCCTTAGCACCTACAGGAGTGCTAAGTCCCGTTTTCTGTGAGGCGTCTGCAAGAGGCTCCAGAGGCGCGAATTATCGCGTTGCTTCAATTATTCCAATTTTCCTCCATCTTAGGAACTCGAGGCGCGGTCTCGCCCGTATGCTTCTCACGCTTACGCATCTGGCTTCCTAGGCTAGGGTGTTGGTGGGAGTGGAAGCTTCCTCTCAATGGAATAAAATCTTCTGACGGCAAGCATGTCAGAAGGATAAGCGCCAATAGGTAGGGAAGGGGTTGTTCGGTTAGGTTAGGTTAGGTTAGGTTAGGTTAAGTTAGGTTTTGTAATTATTTGTTTTCATTATAGTTATTCATTTATTTATTCATCTATTTATCTATGTTTATTCTTTTTCATCTTTTCGTTCCTTTAGAGCGATATTCTGATTATTTAGATAGTCTATAGACATAGATTCAACTGCATTCGATGTTGTAAAGAAAATGTAATTGGTTGGATTGTTTTTTGCATTAGACATCATAATCCATTGAAGCCCGTATGCACTTCTTTATCTAGATTTTTTTCTAATTTCTTAATCCACCTAGATAAACCATCGCGATCAATAAACCCGCATTCTCAAACTCAAACACCAATTCCTATTTCGAATATACAAAAAATCCCATTTACCGTAATGATGGATAAAGTGTCGAATTCAGGAGCAATTGGTCGTAATCCAATACCCGGGACCTGCTGCGTGCTTCTCGCGTTGGTTCCCGACAGCTTCTACCAGGCGGGGAGGCAACCCAAACATCGGCCTACAACAACCATTAGCTAGCCGTAATTTACAGGATCTGCCCTACTAGGGGTTTCTCACTTCCCACTTCATGGGACTGGGATGGTGAGTGAGAACTCTCCGGCCTTCCTCTCGCTCAATGTTGCAATCTTCCTCCTCTTCACTCGATGTTGCAAGACTCGTCTCTTAGGCTGTCAGACCCAACCAGGATCGTTTTTCGGCCCTCAGGGTCTTGCAGGCCTACGCTGCCATCTTGAGTTACTCTCCTTTGGAGGCTTCCAGTCTCTTTCTCTCTTGGTGTCTTCCTGTCCTTGATGAACTACTGTTTTCATCTTTCTTTGATCCCCTTGGCTACCGGATGGGATCTATGGCCGTGCGGGTTGGAGCGTCGCTACTGAGGATTACAAAGGATTACAAAGGAGGAGCATGCCGACAGGAGACCTTTTGGTTCATAACTATGTCAGATAAAAAAATAAATAAATACAAAAATAAATAAAAATAAAAAATAAATAAAAAATAAATATAAATAAATTAATAATAATAATAATAATAATAATAATGACAAATGAATAAACAGATAGATAAAATTTATATCAATACAAATGATAATAAATAAATCGACGAAGGTCGAGGTGCCGGCGATTCCAACCCTGCCATGAGCGAGTTGGACCAAGGTCATGGTTCCTTAGATTCCACGCTACAAAATCCTCTACATGAGGCACCGTCCTAGCCTACTGATTGGTGATACGAAAGGGATCCTTTTAGATGAATGGCATAGCATGACAACAAATAGAATAAAAGGAAGAGTAGTAATAGGTATATAAGAGATTAGGAACTTTATATTTTGTGATACATTCGTATTAAATCCGAAAATATAATAGATTACAATACATTTGTCATCATCATTATTGGTATCATTATTGTTAATACTATAATTATCATCAATACTATTATTACTATTATTATGAATAGTTTTACATTTATTTTTATTTCACTTCATAAGGCTCATTTCCTCTTTGATTTTTCTTTACGTAAACATTATTACCTTCTTTTTCTCACTGCGCACCGGTGGCGTCAACGGAAGCGTGCTGGTCTCGCAATAGCTTAGTTGTGGGTACGAATCCCGCACTCCTCTACGATTCCCAGCAATGATTGTCGTTACTTGCATAGGTTACGGCTTCGGTCGCAGCTGCTTAGCGCCTCCTGGTGTAGGCTCCTCACCTTCCACCTTTCACTTTCTCTTTTGTTTTCTCAACGTGGAGCTTACCTGGGCCGACCTACACGGCTCTTCTAATTAATTAATTAATTGGTTTAATTAATCTCCCTGCACTAAACCTCTTAATTAATGTCCCCACCTTTACCCCTTTCATTAAACTAGGCACCAAAATTCCTTAACTAAAACGGATTCCCCTATACAATATCTTTCTATTGTTTGTGTGGCTTAAATAATATTTTTGATAATTTCAGGATTCGAACTTCACGGGAGCACCATATTATTCCAGTTACCGCCAGGTGATTTTATTCCACTCTTGGGACCCTTTCCATAATCATAAGAACAATTCAATTAAACCATTGGATAGTTGAGGCTAGGAAGGTGCCCCTTACAGAGTACTATGTAGCGTGTTATCTAATGAATCATGTCCTTAGTCTGACTTGGCCGGTGGCAGGGTTCGAACCGATAATCCCCCGACCTTCGCAGCAAGTAACGGCGCCCTGGCCCGCTCGGCCAGCAAGATTCTAATGGATTTGAATTAAATCGTCTAGCAATAACTAGACTTCATACAGAATAACAAGTCCATACAACATACCAGTTATCCAAAATAGATGAATTATAAGTAAAAAAATTAATATATAAGTAAATAAATAAACCAATAAATCAAGATTGGTAAGTCTTAGGTTTAGGATGGAAATTGGCGAGAGCTGGTTTACCAACAGGGTGATTAACGAATGGAATAGACTTATTAACCATTTGGTGAGTGCTGAAACAAATGGCTATTTTAAGAGAAGATGAAAGAACTTTATGGATAAGGATGACAGGTGGTTAAGGACATGGAATTGCCTAGTCTACGCAGTCTCTCCCATTCTAGTGTTCTTATGTTCTAAGATCAATAAAATCGTATCTTGTGTTAGATGTAAATGATGACGAGTAGTGTTCTTATGTTCTAAGATCAATAAAATCGTATCTTGTGTTAGACATAAATGATGACGAGTAGTTTTTCTTATGTTCTAAGATCAATAAAATCGTATCTTGCATTAGATATAAATGATGACGAGATGTAAGATTTTGTCTCTCACGATCTCTCTAGAATAAAGGTGACTGGTTTCTTGCTTAACTCCATGCGTTAGATAGATATATATGATGACGAGATGTAAGGTTTTGTCTTTCAAGATCTCTACTCGTAGAAATAAGGTGATTGGTTTCTTCCTTAACTCCAGTGAAAATGCAGGTTTACAAAAACAGTAATAACAATAACAAGAACAAGGAGAAAAACAACAAAAAGATGGAACTTCTTGGCCAAACAGTCTAGGGAATGACAACAAGACCGACAACGACAATAACAGCAAGGAAAATAACAACAACAAGACCAACAAGGACAGCAAAAAAAGAAGAGAAAAGAAAGTATAACAAGATCAAAAGCAGCAACGAGGAAAAAAACAAGAACAAGCAGAACAAGAACAAAAACGATATCAGCAAGAACAACAGCAGCAACAAAATGAAGAAGAAAAACAACATCAGCAACAGCAGCAACAATAACAACAACAACAAGGAATACAAATACAAGAGCAACAAAAACAAAACGAAAGCCACGTCAGAATTCTCTTATTTGTCCAGACATCAAATATCCCAGAAACTATCCGTATGGGTCCTTCAAGAAAGTTGTCAAGATTCTTTGGGAATGACCCAACAAGAAAACCACTTGAATTACTTCGGGGAAGCTGTCGAAGTCACACGATACGTCTGTGGGCGAGGACCGACTATGGAGGGCCCCACGGTTCTCTTTACACACCATTACCGTAGTCCTACACGCGGTTATTCTATTCCCATTGTTTGTCAAAAAAAAAAAAACAAAAAAAAAAAAAAAAAAAAAAAGGATATGGCAGTCGAGCTATTCCGTTTGATCGCTGAACTGATTTGGATATTTTCTTATTCTATTTGACCTCCATCGGTGGGGTCGAGGTATGTAATTTCTTTCTCTTGGCTGTCTGTCTCTCTCTCTCTCTCTATCCTTCTTTCTCTATTTCTCCCCTCTCTCTCCCCTCTCTTTTTCTCTCTCACCCCTCTTTCTTTTCTCTTTTTCTCTCCCCTCTCTTTCTTTCTTTTTCTCTCTCCCTCTCTCTTTTTCTCTCTATCTTTCTCAATTTATCTATTTATCTATCTTTTTGTCTGTCAGCAAATCCGTCGGCCTGTGTTTGTCTCTTTCTTTCTCTGTCCTATTTACACATACACGTGCACACACACATACACACAGACGCAGACACATACACTTTTACACGCACACAAACACACAAAGATACATAAGTACGCACTCTTATAACAATAGATAGTTCTGCAACTGTAACGTTCATATTTATAGAAATTCGTTTTTCTTTCTCTAATTTATGAGTTTTTCAGTAATATATATATATATATATATATATATATATATATATATATATCTTTTTTCAACCACAAATCACTTTTAATTCCATGCCATCGCAGTCGAGACTGAAGAATCGCTCGATGGAGGCATTCGTTGGAAATTGAAACGTGGACGAGCCGAGGATTCGAACCCAGCTAACCCGTAACAAAGTTACAGTGACTTAAACCAATGTGCTATCAAGAGAGATATAAGTTGAGTACGACTTTCTTATATTTGTATGCTCGAATTACATACACCTACACGAAATATCGCGTTCAACCCACCTCCGCTATGATATTGTATTTAGCTAGTATGTGCACGTGGTTGAAAAAAGATATTAATTGATCACTGGGAACCATTCAGTGTAAATGTATAATCTATCCCACGTGCACATACTAGCTAAATGCAATATCATAGCGGAGGTGGGTTGAACGCGATATTTCGTGTAGGTGTATGTAATTCGAGCATACAAATATAAGAAAGTCGTACTCAACTTATATCTCTCTTGATAGCGCATTGGTTTAAGTCACTATAACTTTGTTACGGGTTAGCTGGGTTCGAATCCTCGGCTCGTCCACGTTTCAATTTCCAACGAATGCCTCCATCGAGCGATTCTTCAGTCTCGACTGCGATGGCATGGAATTAAAAGTGATTTGTGGTTGAAAAAAGATATTAATTGATCACTGGGAACCATTCAGTGTAAATGTATATATATATATATATATATATATATATATATATATATATATATATATATATATATACATACATATATATTATACTTGTAATTTCTACGCCTAATTTTTATTTGTTCTTCTGCCCATCATATATCCTTCTCAATCAAGCCATCATTCCCTGTCCCACGCTCCTTAATCTCCACTATCCCTTACATCGCCCTCCTCCTACTCACAAACCCCGTCAGCCGACTATACCCGATTAAGTAGTATCCATGTGATGACCAATGGAAAGATGACACTCGACTTCCTTGTCCCCCACTCCTTCTTCAAGGGGGGGTGGGGACACGGGTGAGGATGTTTGTGTTGTGTTTAGGGGAAATCTCGATGTAGCAAGGAAGGGAAAAGAGGAAATTTTGTGAAAAGAGTAAATATGTGAACTATTCTGGACATAGAATCTGACCCATGATTCACCAGAAATATGCAAATAATATTTTCCTATTTGTGCCATTACAAATACTACTGTATGTTGGAAAATGTAACTTTTATTATAAGAGAACTGCTATATAGAGGAATGTACTAAGTACTCAAAAGAGAAATATGTTTGCATACATTTAATATTTCAGGGATCAGATTCAAGTGGTCGTAATAGTAGGTATAGTACGTGTGGTGAGTGTATATATATATATATATATATACACGAGTATATGTATATTATATGTATATCATATATATATATATATATATATATAAACACATATATATATACATATATACATATATATATATTCATACATATGTATACATATATACACGTATATATATTTATACATGTATATACATATACATACATATACGTATATATATGTATACACACACACACATATGTATATATATACATATATATATACAATATACACATATGTATATATATACATATATATATACATATATACACATTATATATATGTATATATATATATATATATATATATACATATATATATATATATATACATACATATATATATACATATATATATATATACATATATATATATACACACACA
>NC_134796.1:57959069-57969069 GCF_046742065.1 Oratosquilla oratoria
ATGTATGTACGTTTAATTGTATTCTTTTTGATTATGTTATTGTTGAATGTAATAACACTGGCATTATCCCTTCCAACATGATGATTAAAAGTGCTAATGTGTTTAAAAAAGCACTTGATTTTCCCTTCTTTTTTACATTTACTTTATGTTGTTTTACTTTAACTGAGAGATCTTTTACCGTTTGGCTAATGTAGAATTGGTTACATATTCTGCAAGGAATTTTATAAACACACCCTTTTCAGTAATTTACAGAATTGTTAACGAGATATTGTTTAATAGTATTGTTATTACTAAAGGCTACATTACTATTAAATTTCTTAAGTGTAGGGACGCTAGCTAAATTTTTATTATGGAAATTCTAGTAAGTTGTTATAGGTAAAAGGTTTGACTGACTGAGGGTTACAAAATGTTTCCCTTGCAGAATTGTAAGAGACGTCAATGAAATGTTTAGGATATTTTAGTTTAGCACCAATATCATAAACATTTCTTACTTCCTCATCAATGTTCTCAGGACTACATAGCCGCTAACCTCTGATAAACATTGATGAGAAAACAGATTCTTTAATATTATCATGGTGGGAATAATGGTAATGTATTTTCAACTTTAATTGTCAATTTGATAGAATTGACGAGGTTATTCATTTTACGAAGGAAACGAGTAACATCTACGTTATCAGACCTTAGGCAGATAATGTCAACATAACATAAATCATTTTCCCTGTCATACATACGCATCGACGCGTTTTTTGACTTAGCTGTGGAAACTCATTCTGCCTCAAAAGTCGAAACCTTTAGGGTCGGAACCGACACACTTGTCAGTGATGCGAGGCACACGTCCACGAGTCCCTGTAGATCGTATGCAAATGTCAACACTCCACTTGTCCCTCTCCGGCCACGCGGCACCGACTCCCCGACTCCCGCGTCGCTTTTCCCTAAAGACTTGGGTCTTGGGATCACCTCCTTGCTGCTCCCATTTTAAGGTGTCCTATTTGGTTCCCACGTTTCTCTTGATGTTGTTGTTGTTATTGTTACTATTAATGTTGGTATTATTATTATCATCATCAATCATTATCAGTCATCATCACGATCTTCACCATGATCACCGTGATCATGATCATGATCATAATCATCATGATTATCATCATCATGCTCATCATCATGATCAGTATCATGATCATGATGATCAGTATCATCATGATCATGATCAGCATCATGATCATGAACATCATCATGGTCATCACCATCATGATTATCATCACCATCATGATTATCATCATAATCATGATCATCATCACCATCATGATTATCATGATCATGATCATCATCACCATCATGATTATCAACATCATGACCATCATCACCATCATGATCATCACCGCGATGATGATGATGATGATTATGATAATCATGATGATCATTATTATCATGATCATATCACCATTATTATTATTATTATTATCATCATCATTATTGTTGTTATTAATATTATATCATTAGTTATTATTTTTATCATCATTATTGTTCATCTTTTTTTTTCTCTTCTTGTTACTATTGTTACTATTATTATCATTATTATCATGATCATCATCCGGACTAATTTTTAATCAATTATATCCATCAAATGCTTTACATATTTTGTTGTTGTTTTTTTCTGTATTTTATATATAGAGTAATTCGTATAGATTTAATTATATATGCTCAATAAATTTTTCATAATACGAAAATACCGAGAGTTGTATTTTTATGACACAAGCCATTTTATCTATTTCATATATATATATATATATACATATATATATATATATAATCTATAGTAAGAGAAGGAATATTCATCTATGATTCATAATGTAGCTATTGTAAGAAGAGATATTCAGATGTCATGAGAATATTGAACATATGGCAACGAACATAACACGCAAGCAGCAGTAAAATTTATATATATATATATATATATATATATATATATATATATATATATATATATATATATATATATATATATATATATATATATATATATATATAATTTTACTGCTGCTTGCGTGTTCTGTTCGTTGCCATATGTTCGATATTCTCATGACATCTGAATATCTCTTCTTATAATAGCTACATTATGAATCATAGATGAATATTCCTTCTCTTACTATAGATTATATATATATATATATATATATATATATATATATTATATAATATATATATATATATATATATATCATGGATTATACCTAAATTATAAGTTTTAGATTGTTTAATATTCACACACGAACTATTTTACCCTACCTTTGCCTATCAAACTACACTTGCTCTCCCACACCAATTCCACCAATTCAATTTCCTCAGTTCCCCATCTTATTTCCATGTTATGTTCTAGACCATGGCATTCATCGTTACACCATTCCCTACTGCCAGCTTTTACGTCCTTCTTGACCGCAACCCGAATACGTTATTGCTTTGTCTAGTCTGCAGTTGACCTTGTTCTAGTTGGCGTCCATGTTCCTGACAGTTTTTTGTTTTACTGCCTTATGGTTTGTCGTTTTTTTACGGTCGTTTTCCTTTCGTCCTGGAAGCCTCTAGGGGGGATAAGAAATAACTGGAATATACGAGGACAAACAAGTCAACCCCATATTGAAAATGTAATAAGATTAGAACGATTGAAATGAAAGGGACATGTTTCAAGGATATAAGAGGATGAATGTCCGAAGAATGTGCTCAATAGTTGAGTACAATGACGACGGACACTTGGAGGACTTAGAAAAGACTGGAGATGTGCTGATGAATATGCGCAAATAAGAATACAAGAATAAAAGAATCTGCAAGAGATCATAAGGGTTACACTAGGTAGTTCCATGTCCGTTACCACCCATCACCCCCATTCATAAAGATATTACTAATATTCTATTATCCCTTTCTTAAAACAACCAACAGTTTAATTACTCTGTACATGGTTATTAAATCTAACCCATTCGTTAACCATTCTATTGTTAGAGCAGTTCTTGACTATTCCCCTTCTTAAATCTAAATATAATTAATCAGATATGCGGAATGGAACCAAGAGAATGGAAAGAGGTTGCACAGGACCGAGAGACATGGCGAGACGTTTCAAAAACGTTTAGAGATCACTAAGTGACCCAAGGACCAGCGGGGTAAACATTAAGTGTAAAGCCTCGGTCGCACATTCAAGATTCTCGTCAAATGTTGTGAATTCCAAAAGCTGGAAGGCGACTTCGCTTGGAGTATTCTAGATTTCTCTAAGGACAATTCAACAATGTGTCTAATATTCGTATAGATTTAACTTCTCTTAGTTCGTCATTCAGCTTCTCAATATATGACGCAAAGGTGATTTGACATTTGGAGATTCGAAAAAGAAAATATTGTAACCTAAGTCGTTTCTACTCAAACGAACTCATTTAAGTCGCGTCGGTGTGACTGGGGCTTATGCGTCTTGAAGGAACTACGTAGTGTAGGTCTTATGGTCTCCTGTAGTTTTCTTTATTCTTATGTTTTTATAATAAGGAAGTAGGCAAGAACTGGTTTAACAGTAGAGTGATTATGTAATGGAACAGACTCTATGGATAGGGATGATAGGTGGTAATGGACAAGGAACTGCGTAGTGTAAGCCTTATAGTCTCCTTCATTCTTATGTTTTTATTAGAAGGAAATAGGCAAGAACTGACTTACTTAGTAACCATGTAGTGAGCGCTGAAACCATTGGTTGTTTTAAGTAAAGATGACTTTATGGACAGGGATGATAGGTGGTAAGGGACATGGAACTGCCTACTGCAGGCTTTGTGGTCTCTTGCAGTCTCCTTCATTTTTATGTATTTATTTTTCACATGCAAGTGTTCGTGTCGATCTTCTCTTTCTATTTAAGATGATAACTTAGTTTTAGTCTTACTTTTTCATTTTTGAAGTTACAAGTGTCTTAGTCTGTCCTTTTTTTTTTCTTTCTTTCTTTCTTTCTTCTCAAGTTTCCTATAGCTCTAACCGATCCGATTATCTTGTATTTGTTCATCCCATTTTTATTTTTTCATGACATATTTTTTGACATAATTTAAATTAATTAATCTAATTTGACATAATTTAATTTGACATAATAGTTTCCTTCCATTTTTTATCAACTTCATTTCTTATTTATGATTCTTCTTCTTACACTTCACTTTCTTTGGTACTCTCTTACCATGAAATTTTTTTTCTTACCATTGCGAAACGCGTTCCTAGGTCCTATACAGTACATTGTAAAACACAACGAGGTTTTTTCGACATTAGAATGTCCTGCACAAGTGTGCGATGGTCCGAATCCATATGGTCATGACTCATGAGTCCCATTAAAAATAATGATCAATAACAACAATAGATAAAATAAAAAAAGTTAAAATAATTAATTGAAGATGAATAAAACAAATAAAATGTACATAAAATAATTTATAATAAAATCAAACAAAGTGAAATAAAACCATGGGAATAACAAACAATAAAGATGAATAGAATAAACAAAATCAGATAAATTAAATAATTAATATTAAAAGACAATAACAATTAAGATGAAATAAAAGTTGATTACATACAACTTATGCAGCAAATATCACATATAAGAGGATATGCGTTTGATATCTGTCACATACGAGGCGTCCAGAAACAGAGGGGGATCCCAGCCACTTTAAGTTGTTGGCAAGTCAAGCCAACACTCTCAAGCCAAGTCAACACTCTCAAGCCAAGTCTCAAGTCAAGCCAACACTCTCTCTCTCTCTAAACCACAATACACTTTAATTCTAAGTCATTAACATCAAGGGTGACTCGAGGAGGCCAACATGCAGAAATTGAATCGTGGTACGGTCGAGGATTCGAACCGTTCACTGGGAACCATTCAGTGCTGTACACACACACACACATACACACATTATATATATATATATATATATATATATATATATATATATATATATATATATATATATATATATATATATATATATATATATATATATATATATATATATATATATATATCCGTGCTTAGTTCGAAACCAGTAAAAGTGGAAAGGATGCCCCTTTGTTTCTGCATACCTGTAGTACCAACTTCCAGACTAAGCAAGCACACTTGCATCACGCGAATATTCAGCAAAATATTGACCTACATGCGAGCTGGTTTGGAAAAATGGTTAATGAATTTTACGTGCAATAAATATGAATTATTGTTGGGGGGATGAATGTAAAGAATCAGGAGGGATTATAAATCACTGGGGGAAACAAAACATGCAAAAGGAAAAGATTTGTTCATAGTCATTAGTGATACTTATATGAGCAAAGCTTAGAATATAACGTTTCATTGCAATCCCTCGGTTCCATTTGGAATTAGTAAGAGATATGAAAGTTATACGAAATATATCGAAATTTTATTTATCTATTTATATATTATTCTAATTGGTTTACTCGTTCGTTATTTATTTATCTTTCAGTCCCTCGGTTCTATGGGAAATAGTTAGATGAAAGTTGTACGAAAATTATAACATTTTATCTATCTTCTTATTCGCTATTTCTAATAATCTTTTTATTTTATTGGAATGAGAGTAATATCTATTTATCAATTTATCTATTCATTCAATCTATATTATGTATATAAATATATATATATATATATATATATATATATATATATATATATATATATATATATATATTTTGAAGGAAATTGAGATTTTTACTGTAACATGAATCCTATCTGAAGACAGCCATGTTTTTATATGATTTTTTTCTTGTATGATTTCTACCGTAAGACAGCATTTTTCGAAAGTTATGTAATATACAAAATCATGGACATAGGGTAGAAATAAGATACTGACCAACCCGACTGAAATTTTTACAGTAATTGGTGAAATTGAGCGAAACACACTTTCTGTATCGTAAGTCTGTTAGCGAGAATGAAAACGTTTTTCCTTCTAAATTTCAATTACCAAACGTTACAAAACAACAGAATCTTCTGGGATATCAATCGCTTTCATGGTTCATCGTCCAGCCATATCTACTAGCTTTTAACTTTTCTTATATTTAAACCAAACGTTTGTTGTGCCTTTGACTCAACAAGATTAACCTGTTGAATTTTCGAACGATCAAAGGGCGATTTATAATTCACTTGTCACTGATCAAACAATGTTGCTTTCATTTAGTTCTTAATTTATTGGGTATCAGCACTTCCGTTGTTGTATAGTTGTCTTTATAAGTACTCATATTTTGTATTATCGCTAACTATTAACTATTTGGGTTTGCTTTATATCTAATCTATTTTGCTATCTATTTCTTTATCTACTTATCTATTTATCTACTGATTTTTTCTGCCAATCAAAATATCTAACTTTATAATCTAACCAGTGAAACGACCAACTTGATATATTTAACTACTTTTCTAGTAATTGCGTCTAAAATTTATCTTCTTGTCTTAATACAATGTTAATACACTGTTCAAATATTAATTAATTTATTTATTTATTCACTTTCGCCTCACTTTTATTAGTTAACATTCTAGAATTCTAGTTTGTGTGCGTTTGTTCGTACGTACACTTTAATGTTTTAAAATGAACTTTGCGTTTTCTATACGTATCAAAATACTCCATCACAAAGCATCATAGAAAATGTAATGGGGTTGCGTATCATGACCTTTTATGTTCCATTGTGCATTGGAATAACACATTCCAGATATGTTAGATAAGTAATCCTCTTTCATGTATTTCACGATTTATATATCTTCGTATCCATATACTAGAAAAAATGCTCTTTCATTTTGTATACTCACTTTCTGTTCTTATTTTAAATTTGAGCTGCGCAGCTTACATTATCGTTTTTCATAATAGGAAAGTATAAACACGTGTATATATATATATATATATATATATATATATATATATATATATATGTACATGTACACATGCATCAGTCTATTCATTCTCTCATTTTCTGTATTTTAAAGAGACTTAACCTTTATAAGAGTACAGATAAGCTACAACATGAGATTGTTGTTATTCTTGTAACATATCAGCATATTATCCATATTAAATACGAATTAAATACTCAATGAAAATAAGACTACATATTGTGTCACTACTTTTGGACGTCCAGCATGGTACAATGGTGGCGTCGTTGTCATGTGGTCACCAGTCACACGGCCAATGGGTCGAGTCCGATTGGCAAAGCTAGTTAATCCATTTGTCGAAACATCACACAGAGTATACATACGATTTTATTCGAAAACTAGCATTTGGATGTTCCAGTATTGGGAATGCTTTTCCGAAAATTTCACAAACAGATTATATTTCTACGGATTCTTAGAAATATAAAAAAAGCCTTATTTTCCAAATATTTGAAATTAAAGAATGTTATAGATCCTAAATAGAGAGAACAAGTGTGTTTACTTAGAAATGAGTAGGACACCTGACTAGAGGTGGGGTGCATTGTGTTTCTCCTGAATGCCAGTCTAGAGTCAACGCATCAGCTACACAAAATCCCGCGCCCAATTATATTATGAAAAACAAAATGATAAGTAATAAATAAATCAATATATGAATAACCAAATAGATATATAAATAAGCAAATACATAAAAAACATAAATAAAACCAAGAAATGATAATAGATTAAATTCATACACACACACACATATATATATTTCATATGTACATATCTGCTATAATAAAGTAGCAGCCTCTGTCTGTCTGTCTGTTTGTTTGTTCATGAACTCCTCCTAGGGTTTTAGATACAGACCCCTATAACCATATACATTCTGATACCCTATCTCTCCAGGTACTTGGATAACTATATTTCATTAAAAAAAATACAATCATTTTGGTTTGGGTTAAAGGTTAAAGTTAGGTGAGTGATTATTCACGAACTTCTCCTAGGTTTTTGCAGATAGACCCCTATAACCATATATATTCTGAAACCTTATAACCCGAGGTACTTGGATAACTATCTTCCATTTGTCTGTCTGTTTGTTCACGAATTCCTCCTAGGGTTTTGGAGATAGACCCCCCATAACCATATATATTCTGATACCCTATCACTCCAGGTACTTGGATAACTATATTTCATTAGAAAAAATTATTTTGGTCAGGGTTAAGGGTTAAAGTTAGGTGGGGTATAGTTAGGTTAGAGATTATTCACGAGCTCCTACTAGGTTTTTGCAGATAGACCCTTATAACCATATATATTCTGAAACCTTATAACCCAAGGTACTTCGATTACTATCTTTCATTTGTCTGTTTGTTTGTTTAGTCACGAACTCCTCCAAGGGTTTTGGAGATAGACCACCGCAACCATATATATATTCTGATACCCTATCCCTCCAGGTACTGGGATAACTATATTTCATTAAAAAAAATTGGTTAGAGTTAAGGGTTAAAGTTAAGTGGGGCATGGCTAGGTTAGGGATTATTCATGAACTCGCAGGAACGCGCGGAAAATTTGGCCAGTATGTACATATACATACACACATACA
This sequence comes from Oratosquilla oratoria, assembly GCF_046742065.1. Taxonomy (NCBI): domain Eukaryota; kingdom Metazoa; phylum Arthropoda; class Malacostraca; order Stomatopoda; family Squillidae; genus Oratosquilla; species Oratosquilla oratoria. Next base: position 57,967,556 of record NC_134796.1, read on the forward strand.
TATATATATATATATATATATATATATATATATATATATATTATACATAAATATATACATATAAATATATATATATATATATATATATATATATATACTGTACATACATATATATACATACATATATATACACATACATATACATACATATATATACACATACATATATATACATACATATACATATATATACATACATATACATATATATACATACATATATATACATACATACATATACATATATATACATACATACATGTACATATATACATATATATGCATATACATATATATACATATATATGCATATACATATATATATACATATATATGCATATACATATATATATACATATATATGCATATACATATATATATACATATATATGCATATACATATATATACATATATATGCATATACATATTTTATATATACATATATACATATATATGCATATACATATATATACATATATATGCATATACATATATATATACATTTATATGCATATACATATTTTATATATACATATATATGTATATATAACGACAGGAGAAATTTCATGTAAAAAAAACTAAAAAGAAACGAATGAAAATCTGTATGACATTTCATATACCAATCTCTACAAAAGGACTGACCATATTAGTTAGGCCTACTTGCCTGTATACCCATCTATTCTCTTTGTATATTGTAGTTAGATAGCATGAAATGATTTTATATAACAGATGGAAAGCCTTGGGCACAAATGCATTAGCCTACGAAAGAAATCCAACACATTTGAAGCACATAAATACTATTTTGCAACCAGGACTATTCCCCGAAACTATGCTCTTGCTGTGAATTATAGTCTAAGGGCACAAACCTTTTAACAAACGTTTGGCTTTCAAACGTTTCCTGTTCATTGATTTTGGGATTTTCTGCATACAGGAACCCTGGAGAAAAAAAGGGGGGAGTAGGAGTTGGAAGGGGAAGCGGAGGGGGGAGTTTATATCAGTGATTATAGCAACGGGGGAAGGGAAGGGAGGAGGGGTAAGGGGACAAAATGAGGGGAGGTGAGGGTTTAGAGAGACGGAGGTTGGAAGGGGGAGAGGGAGGGGGAGATGTGGAAGGGGAGGATGAAGGGAATGGGGGAGGGTGAAGAAGGATGGGGAGGGGAAGGGGGGGCAAGGGAAAGGGGGTGGGGAGGGGAGGGGGAAGGGGGGTTAGGGGAGGGTTATGGGAGGAGTAGGTGAGAGAAGTAAATGGGAGGGGGGAGGGAGTAGAGGGGTAGCCAAGTTTGGTGGTTCTCAACTAGTGTTCATTGATTTTCTGTTGTCTGTAATGAGTTCTTTAGGGGTCCACAACATGTTTGGAACTATTGATATAAAAATAGAGTTTATGTATCTAATATATAGTCCACAATAGGGGTTTTACCTGGCTACCATTTTCTATACAACTTCTCCAGATTCTGATTGTAAGGATTTTATATGAAATCAAAATATTCATTACCTTTATTATTTTCTTATCATA
>NC_134796.1:57974069-57999069 GCF_046742065.1 Oratosquilla oratoria
TGGTCTTGCTATAGCTGTAAAGTCTCTTCAATATGTTTATATAGCTTCAAATACTCTCATATTTTCTTATTGGTTGAGTATATTACATTAAAAGTTGTAATTTGGATGTGCGTATATAGGTTTATATACTCATTGTACCATATACTCTTATCGATTTTATTGGTCATTGGGTGAAACCTATCCCATTAAAAAGGAAAAAAGAAAACAGTTCTTATAATACTGTGTTTATACAGTATTTTATTGGCTCATGATGGGGTAGCTTTCATGGAAAAAGATTAGTAATATTTATTTACCCACATGTACCCATGCATGCATGTGTATATATATATACATATATACATATACATATATATACATATACATATATATACATATATATATTATATATATATATATACATACATATCATATATACATATATATACATATACACGTTCTGTCGGATAACATATATATATGAACAAGAAGTGAATTATAGATTCTTTTGACATATCGTGAGAATTTCACACTTTACTTAAACATCTCGCAAGATTCTTCTGAGAAGATTATACCCCAATTTAGGAACCAGTGATTTATATAATTTCTATATACGATAACCAGACTTAGTCCTTATTATGATAAGGACTAATAAGGGTTAAGCCTTTTCTGAGCGACCTGGACTGTGGCGTTTATTTGCCTTGGGCTAAAACAACCGTGTTAATTGAAAATTAACACAATTATAAATACATCTGAAAATTAATTGAAAAGGTTTGGTGCGGAGCCTACGCCAGGGGGCGCGTAGCTGCAGCCGAAACCGTCAACATCCAACGCGCTGTAAGGACTGTTAGGGATAAGTAACAAATGTAGTTCAAATGTAGTTCAGTTCGAAGCTTTAAGAATCATTTAGATAAATACCTAAGTAAGATGCTGTAATGATTATAATTTATCTTATATTATTTGTTTTTGTTTTGTTATCATTTGTCTGTCTGATTTTCATTTATTATTAGTTATGTGTCAATTTATTATTATTTACTATTTACCTGTTTATTATTTTAACTATACCTATGCATTTATTTATGTATTTTATTTTTCATTTACATTATTATAGTTTTTATTTATTATTTTATTATTAATATGATTTTTTTTTTTTTTTTTTGCATCCGACCTAGATATGGATCAAAAGGTCTCCTGTCGGCATGCTCCGTCTTTGTAATCCTTTGTAACTACAATCAATGCTGAGAACTGGAGAGGAATGCGGGACTCGAACCCATGATTACAATGATATAAGATCCGCACGCTTCTTGTTGTGCAACAAATGGACATGTAGGGAAGGGAAAGCTGATGATGTTGAATACCGATACGTTGCAAATACATACATATATACTAATATAAGATTCGTCTTGTATTTTTTCTCTTGTCTTTTCATTTGGGCACTTTTCAAACTAGCGGTCTGAATCGTCGCGGTTAAAACCGCGGAGCTTCAATTACACTGTCAGTCAATGGAGGCGTTCACACATAACCGCGCAGATTTTTCTAGACTATGTGATACCGCTGCAGTTTCCAGGGTGTTCAAAGAGCTAGTGTGAACAGGTCCTAATAATTTACCAAATATTTTCCAACTTTCAAATCTTCCTGCAGTAGCTATTACAACCCAACAAAAGACAAAGTACTTCACAAGGACAGACGCTAATTGATAATTATCAAGTATTTTCCAACTCTCAGATCTCACGGCAAAAGCTATGTCAACTCAACAAGAGATAAAGTTTTTCATAACGATGTACAACAATGCAAGATCGCGTCTTAGGTAAGGAGAGGATTTCTCTCTCTCTCTCTCTCTCTCCATCTTTCTAAACCAAACTTTTCGTAATGCACCTGATATCGTGCTATCATCTAAAAAAAGAAAAAAAAATCATTAAATATATATAAATATATATATATATATATATATATATATTTGTGTGTGTGTGTGTGTGTGTGTGTGTGTGTGTGTGTGTGTGTGTGTGTGTGTGCATGTACGTGTGGTGTGTGTGTACATTATATATATATATTAGGTAGGTAGGTAGGTGTGCATGTATGGATATATGTATGTATTTATGTATATGTGTATGCATTTATGTATGTATGCACATATGTGTTCTATATTGTATGTTTGTGTAAGTATACGTGTGTACGTACCTATACTGTATATTTAGGGTCGGTAAAAAAGAAAGTATGCACAAGATGTATTCACGTGCGTTTCTTTTGGAACAAGCTGTACATCACTGAAAAATATATATTATTCATAGCCTCACTGACAAAAAAACTCTTTCTCCTATACACGTTCCCATAACATTAAATCAATTATCTTTTATCTCACCACATACGCAAATCCCTCAGCAAAATGCAGCAAATTTCTTTTATCACGACACTAAAGCACATTTGAAATGGACACTAAATACAGGAGGCTTGATTGTGAATCATTCTTATGGCCATGTATTCGTCATAGGGCTGAACATCACAGGCAAAGTAAAACGAACGGCTCAGTCATATAAAACCTCAATTAAAGGCTTCAACCACGGCCTTTCCATCAAATATTGCTTTGTATTCGCGCTGTTATATTGTACGGGCATACAATGCCTCCATATGCCGTGATACGAACCAACATTATTGCATACACGATTCATTCACGTTGTATTATGCCTCCATCACAAAGCTGAATGGTAGCTTTCAAAACGTGGTTTCATTTTTTTTTACCTATATGGGAAATTAACCTTAAGTGGAATATATTACTCTCGAATTGTATAGAGACTTAGGTTTGAGTTCTCAGAAACCAGTGTTAGATTATGCACATTCCCAAGACATTGAGGTACAATGGGGAGAAAGCTAAGGGTCATTTTAAGTGTTACTGAAAGGAGATATAAAGATGGACACAACGCCATAGTAAATGTGAAGAACTTTATGCGTCCGCATGCTGTATATTCATAAGCGTAAGAACTTGCATATACACACGTGTAAAACATACACTTATACACACACTCACACACACACTTGACAGCGCAGTGGTAGCGTTCGCGGCCGCCACTACGGCGGTCCGGGTTCGAATCCCGCCCAGGGCTGAAGTAATTTCAGTATTGCTGCGCTGTAAGTCGTTACTCCAACTCTCGTTGGCGGGGAGTTTGGGGCGTGTGTGAATGTAATGTCACAGTATTACCCATAGATCGGTCATATATGAGCTCTGAGCTCTCATCCGGGAGGTTAATAACTGTCGATCACGAGTCCAACACGTGATCCAACACCATGGTGAATCGCGCGCGCGCGCACACACACACAGACACGCACATGCACAGACGCACACATGCATCCACACGTACTTATACTGTAATCATATTACCTCGAGGAGAAAGAGGTCATGTGATTGCAGTGTTCAGGTCACAAATGGGAATAGATTGCACTAACAGAAAAGATTTCCTGATTAAAGATGGGAGGGCTTTACGAAGTCATGGGAGTAGATTAAGAAAGACCATATATCCAAATGATGTGAAGAAATATAGTTTTCCATATAGATGCATATTTAGAATAGCTTAGAGGGTGATATAGCCCAAGCTCAAACAATACACGAGTTCAAATCTAAATATGATAACTGGAAATCAAGGAACTAGATTAAGTTTGAAGCGTATATCAATTTGACCCTAGGTATGTCAGAAAATTAGAAAATTGGAGACGGGACTCTACGAGTGTTGTTCCTTTCTTTTACAATACAGTTAGGTAAATACATACATACATACACACAAAATTATCGAATACGTGATTGACAAATTTACTTCTACCTATATTTTGACTAAACCTGCATCTTGATAAATTGGAACTACTGTTTCAACATTTACGTCACTGTAAGAAAGTGGCGTGATTTCCAAAACAAAAATACGAACATGAAGTTCATTATAAAATCACTTATGACACATCGTGAGAATTTCACACTTTACTTAAATATCTCACAAATCCTTTTGATAAGGTTATACGCCAGTTTGGGAACCAGTGATTTATATAATTTATATATACGCTAACCAGACTTAGTCCTTATTATGATAAAGACTATTAAGGGTTAAGACGTTTCTGAGCAACCTGGATTGTGGTATTTATTTGCCTTAGGCTAAAACGACTGTGTTAAGCCTTGAAGTGTACATTGGGGCACACAAAGCTGCACGGTTGCATTTACTTTTGCTTTGAGGCTTTGAAGTTATGATCAAAGCAGAACTATATACGTGTGTCAGAAATGCTGGTGGCGTAGAAGAGGGAACGCATATATATAAGGGGAATGAAAATATTCGTCTTAGTGATTTAGAAAGTGAGGGATTTTCACCAGCTGAATAAAACTGTCTTGCATAGGAATAATATATATATATACACACATTTATATATATACATATACTTATATATTGTAGAGAAGAAAGTAAACGCTGTACTCGTCGATATAAGCTTATTCCTACGTTTCGAACCCTTTTCGGGGTTCGTCTTCTGGGATATACAGAGATAGCAAAAGGAATCAATATATACAGGCATGGGTGTCACCCTGGAAAAGGTCACCCAAGAGATCGTTACTCTCCAGAAAGTACATTTATCACCGAGTAGGATCCAATCTCACAGAATACACACGTCATTCAAATAAATTACCAGAAAAAAGACAACGCACAAAAATTAAAATACACACCTAAGTTACTTGGCCTTACAGTCACACTGAAACATAAAAAGTTTACCTAAAATCCCAATTGCAACTAGTATAAAAGTAAAATACATTGGTAACAGCAAATAAATCAACACAAACTACAGGAATACAATACTCAGAAACAAGATATTAAGTACAATCCCAGGACTCGGCAAAACATAACATACTCGTACATTAGAGTTACTATAACAAACACAGAAATTACCTAAATACTACCAGGGTACCAAAGGAAACACAAATATAATAATAGAAATTAAAATAAGCAAATAAACAATAATAATGACACCCACACACACACACATTATATATATATATATATATATATATATATATATATATATATATATATATATATATACTGTATATATATATGTACTGTACAATCAGTAAAATCAAATATAATGGAATTAAAAAAAAAAAAAAAAATGACACCAAAACAGTCCAAAAGAATAAATCAACAAACACATAGAAAGGAGATACATTTATTCTTATGTTGCAAGATAAACGTATAATTTTTTTATAATCTGAGAGGAACAAAAACGATCACATTCTTCAAAAAGGAAAAAATACAATTATTTTTGTGCTCCAGAAGTAGCGTAGTCGAGCATATAGGGAAGAACTGGTTTACGAACACTGAAGTAAACACTGAAGTTACTAGTTTTAAGAGAAGATGACTTTAAGTATAGAGATGACAAGTGGTAAGGAATACTGTATGTAGCCTAGTGTAGGCCTTATGGTCTCTTGCAGTCTCCTTCATTCTTATGTCGTCGTCGTCATCATCATCGTCATCACAATCATTGTCATCACCATCACCATTCTGGTTATCTTTATATTAATAGTGAAAGCAGCAGCTATACAATTTGCATTTTTAAATACTGATTTCAGTATAGCTGTTGCACATAATTCTTATCATCACTATACATCACCATAAATTTTTCATCAGTTTCATTGCGATCTCGTAGGATCTATGGGAAATGTAGTCGGAAGGAATAAAAGGCGAAAAATGTTTATACGAGGGGAAAGGAAGGGAGAGGAGGTAGAAATTCTCTTCATAAATATACGTGCAATTCTTTTACTAACATTATCATAATTTTTCACCCCTTTCATCATAGTTCAGTAGAAAATATGTAGAAGTTGAGTTGATGAGGACTAAAATAGTAAGAATATCATACGAAGGAAAAGGGAAGGGATAATTTTTTTCAAATGTACTTGTAATTCTTTTATTTAAAATATGAAATTTTTTCCTATTCTTTTGATTAAGTTTTAGCAGAAAACATGGGAAGTGCAGTTTGTAGAGACGAAAATATATGAATATTTATCATTATTTGAGGGAAAAGTGGGAGATAGGAGAGAGAGAGAGAGAGAGAGAGAGAGAGAGAGAGAGAGAGAGAGAGAGAGAGAGAGAGAGAGAGAGAGAGAGAGAGAGAGAGAGAGAGAGAGAGAGAGAGAGAGAGAGAGGGAGGGGGGGTGGGAAAGGGAAATCGCTTCTAAACTAGGACAACTCATGTTTCCGGAAATGAAAGGGAGTAATATACAGTTGCGTCTGGTGTGGTCAAACAGTTTACAAGTCTGAATCATTATGGAGGAGCCGTGCGTTGCGGTAGATGTTGTGTGTGAGGCAAAATTTTGTGTTGTGGTTGTTATAATGTGAAACATGTTTGTGGCAGAAATTATGTAAGAGTTGTGATTATGCTTGGTTGGATAAGGTGATTGTAACAGCAGCTGTTTGGGTTGTAATTAGGGCGAGAATAGATTGTAGTTGAAAATGTTTTACGAGCGGGTTAGAGAGTGGTGTGCGGGATTGGGATTCATAGAGAAGTGTCAACGCATTTGCTGATATTATGTCGACAGGATACATTCATATGTTCATTAATTTGCCTTACATAATCATATTAGTGATTATATTTATTTTGTATTCTTCATTCCATTCCAACTTGTTCCGATTCTTCTACTTCATATTTTTCTTGTTTCATTGCATTCTATTATACATTTCTTTATTGTTCTCAGTCACAACATGTTATTGTACCTTTGTTCAGATTTCGATTGTTTAAATCTGTATCATCACAGTCTATTTTCATTTCATTTCATCTGATCTTAATATATTTTCTGTCTGTTTTTGTGCATATCATACTTTCTTGTTTGTCGGTCACTATTTCTGTTACACTTCCTATCAGCCTTTTTGTCTGTCTGTCAGTATGTCAGTATGTCTGTCCGTGGTATGTCTCTTCTCTCTCTCTCTCTCACTATTACGCAGACAAACACACATATTAAATTATTTACACACACACACACACACACAATATATATATACAGTATATATATATATATATTATATTTACACGCATATACACATAAATATGTACCTACATATGTAATTAACTGTGTTATTTACAGTATTATGTGTGGAAACAACATAACTCCAACGATCAACATTTTCCTGCTCATAAAGACACGTTCTTTTCCAAAGGATTTTCCATGACCGTACGCAAGGTTTCAGATCCTAAACGTCGGATTTCGGCTTTTATGTTCTCCTTGAGTTCTTGAATTATTCGAGGATTATTTACGTTCTTTCGGCTTTAACATTCTCCTTAAGTTCTTCAATTGTTCGCGGTATATTTACGTAAACCCGTTCTTTCAAGGAGCCCCCCCAAAATATATATATATATATATATATATATATATATATATATATATATATGAGAGAGAATATGGGTGGGGGAAGGGCAAACGAAGATGTGTTGGGAATAGAGTTTATTGCCCTAACGTTGCGACCAACTTGGTCTTCTTCTGAAGAAGACCAAGTTGGTCGCAACGTTAGGGCAATAAACTCTATTCCCAACACATATTCGTTTGCCCTTCCCCACCTACATTCTCTCTCATTTGTCTGAAATAATTTTAAACATATATATATATATATATATATATATATATATATATATATATATATACAAAACAATCTGGTGCCATCAAATCAGGTGAATGCGAAGGCCAAACAAATTCAGCATTTTTTTGTATTTATTATTATTCGTTCACAAATTTGTCGACACCAGATTTCATATTGTGGGGGTACTTGAGAAAACTGGTATAAACCTCGAGCAATTCAAGAGCTTAAGGGGAACACTAAAGTCGAAATCCGACGTTTAGGACCTGAGACCTTGGGTTTGATCATGAACAATGCTGAGAAAAGAACCTGTATTTGCCTAAGAAAATAGTAGTCATTTGAGTAATATTGTTTTCTCATATATGTCAATAAAAATCCATTAATTATATTTCCAATGGAATAATAAAAAAGTTTGTATAAATTATTTTTGTTCTATATCAGTCTTTGAAGGGCCACCATGTTACATGTATATATATATATATATATATATATATATATATATATATATATATATATATATATGTATATATTATTCCTTTGTATGTCTAAACACCAACACGTACATTTATTTATTTATTTATCTGTACTTTCATCTATTCCTTCTCCTTTTTTTTTTTTGCATATTACCTTTTTCATATACGTTCCTCCCATTATGAATCTTTTCACTTACCCATTTTTTTCTTCATTTCTTCTCCTATTGTTCTTTCCTTTTTTGTCATTGTACTTGACCTTTTGTTCATAAAGTTCTTCCTCTTACCCACATAAGCGTCTTTGTTCTCGTAGAACATTTTCCGCAAATAATTGTTCTTGACTTCCGTTCTTCCGCGATTCCATTTTGTCGAATCGATCGTCTTTTGTTGCGTGCCTAGCTCCTTTGTTTACATTCTGATCGCCTTTTGTTTCTTAATGTGAGTTTATTTCTCTTATTGCTTCGTGTGTTTGGGACTCTTAGAATTAGGTCCTTTTTCGTTGCATAATGAGTGATAATAATGTAATTGTTTCTCGTCATTTACAAGGGGAAAGAAAGAGAGAGAGAGAGAGAGAGAGAGAGAGAGAGAGAGAGAGAGAGAGAGAGAGAGAGAGAGAGAGAGAGAGAGAGAGAGAGAGAGAGAGAGGGAGAGAGAGGGAGAGAGAGAAAGAGAGAAAAGAGGAGAGAAAAGAGTAAGTCCTTCCTCGTGATAGACTTAATGATTTTTCTTTATTTTCTACATTTCTTCTCGAAATCTTCGTTCACATTTCTTGCCCTTCTTGCAAGCATTTCTTTCCCCTGTCTCCACGTCATCATTCAATTGCACTCTACACTTCTTCCTTTTGTCTTAAGTCGTGTTTCAATTTCCTTTTGGTTTTTTCTTCATTCTCTTTCCATTCAACCAACCCGTGACAAAATATCCTTCTTTTTATGTTCTCTTTCCTTTTCTTTTCGTTTTCTTTATCTATGCATTGTTCTTTTCTTTCCTTTTCTTTACTTTTTTTTATCACATTTTCTACGTCCCTCATAGAAATGAAATCCCTTGGTGGCAATCGAAAAGAAAATCCATCAAGATGACCTGAATAATCGGGTTTTATAATCAAGGGTCATATTTTATCTAAACAAAATAACTTAGATGCCTTGGCTAGAGGGACAAGGAAAATAGAACGTGAGAATGGAGGCGACCGCAAGCGACCATAAGGTTTAGACAAGACAGATCCATGTTCCTTACCACCTTTTATCCCTACACATAAAACTATTTCATATCTTCTCTTTAAACAACAAACTGTTTCACTACATGGTTACCAAGTCTATTCCATTCGTTAACCACTGTGTTGGTAAACAAGTTCTTGCTTATTCTTATAACATCTCTTTTACAAGAACTCTCATTCCCTTCTCAATATTTTCATCACCTGAATTCAAAACCCCAATTCTGGAGAGAACCTTAACCAAGCCGACGCTTCTACTCGGTCGTGGCTGCTACAGTAATATCACAGAGTTCCTATCGCTCGCATTCTAACAGCTGTTATCTCACGCTCCTCCTACTCCGGCAGCTTCATCAGAGTGATAGAGCCAGGCTCAAAGTCACCGTACCAACCCAACCCTTTTCAGGAATAGTCCTATACGATACTCAGACGCCTCCCTGAATCGCCCCTTTCGTTTAATGCTTTGCTCTCAAAGTTACTGAAGTGTGCAGCTTGTAGGTTAAAATGGTTCTATATTATATATACATGTATATGTGTATGTATGTATGTATACATGAATGCATGCATACATGTGTGTATATGTAAGTAGGTAGGTAGGTATCCATGATTGTATGCATGCATGCATCTATATATGTATTACGTACGTATGCATTTATGAATAAACACATGCATGCATGCATGCATGTATGTTTATATATATATATATATGATATACATATATATATATATATATATATATATATATATATATATATATACGTAGACATATATGTATCCATGATTGTATATATACATACTTGCATGTAGATGTAAATGTACCTATGTAGGTATGTATGTATTCATAAATGTATGTATGTACGAGACTGTATGTATGTATGTATATATATATACGAATCTATCCATGTGTGCCTATATGGATGTATATGGTTGTATCTGTGTAAATATGTATGCATGTATGTATTTATGCATGTATGTATATATACAAGTATGTACGTATCTGTATATGTACGTATGCAAGTATTACTTTATGTATGTATGCATTTTTGTGTATTTGTATGCATGTACATATGTATGTGTTCATGTACATGTGTATATATACATGCATATATATATGTATATACGTATACATGTGTATACGTATATGCCCGTATGAATGTATGAATGCATGTATGTTCGTGTGTATGTATGTTTATATTAATCTAACCATGTACGTATATATGTCTGTATGTATGTATGTGCCTATGTATGTATGTATGCATGCATATATGTATACACGTATGTTTGTATGTATGCATATATATATATATGTGTGTGTGTGTATATATATATATATATATATATATATATATATATATATATACACACACACACACACACACACACACACACACACGAGTGATACGGTGGTGAGGTATATCCAGTGAACTGTTAGAGATTCATTATTGATGTTTCACCTTCACCAGTTGAGGACGAAACGTCGGCAAGGAAACTCGAACAGTTTCATGTGTTTACCTCACCACTCTACCACTCGTCTCTCTTACAGACATGTATCCTTTATGTATATATGTATATCACGATAAAAATATCTTATCTCCAAGCAGTCATCTTAAAATTAATTTGCAGAAGCACTTTTTAATTATCTGATTATTATTTTTGTATCCCAACTCGCTAAAGACGAAGATATTATATATATGTATATATATGTATATATATATGTATATATATATATATATATATATATATAGTTAAATAATTACATGGATAGATAGTTGGATAAAGAGAGAGAGCGAATGAAAACTATATTGTACAGATTCGTTGTGAGGGGGAAAATGCATAATTCTGGTCCACGTCAACACTTATGTTTATGTCGCCAACATTGCCTTCGCGAGTAACAGAATTTCCCTTTTCGCTTAATCAAGTTTCGTATACACAGTCCTTCGGGATGTGGCATGTATCAAATTCATGGTGAGGCAAATGATGATGAGGAGGAGGTGGACGAGGAGGAGGACGAGGAGGAGGAGGAGGAGGAGGTGGAGGAGGAGGAGGTGGAGGAGGAGCAACAGGAGTAAGAAGAGGAGAAGAAAGAGGAGGGAAAGAGGAAGAGGAGGGAAAGAGGAGGGAAAGAGGAGGGGAGAGAAAGAGGAGGGAAAGAGGAGGGGAGAGAAAGAGGAGGAGGAGGGGGAGAGAAAGAGGAGGAGGAGGAGGAGGAGGAGGAGGAGGAGGAGGAGGAGGAGAAGGGAAAGAGGAGCGGGTGAGAAAGAGGAGCGGGTGAGAAAGAGGAGGAGGAGGGAAAAAGAAGGAGGATGTAAAGACGAGGAAGAGGAAGATGAGAGGGAAAAGAAAGTAGGAGGAGGAGGAGGAAGATGAGGAGGAGGTGTTAGAAGAGACCCAAATTAAAGAAAGGAGGAGGAAGACGAAGAGGAGGAGGAGGAAAAGATGGAGGAAGAGAAGGAAAAGGAGAATGAAGAGGAGGATGGGAAGGAGGATATGAGAATGATACTAAAGAAATACATTTTTTAACATTTTGCAAAGTTATATAATTATAAACAGAGTTTTAATTATCATATAAGAAATAGGTCAGTTATGCTAGTCTTGTAAAGGAATTAAATAAGATAGTCTGTTTATTTCTTTTGTAAGAAATTACTACGATAATTGTCCACAACATAGTTAGAGAAGACCAAGACGGCTCAACAGAAATCCCGAAGAAAATTATTTTCTTAACTGTACGTGAAAATTACTAACAAATGACGAAGAATTAAACAAGAAAACGCAAACGAGAACGAGTAGTACACAACCAGCAAGGATTGTAAAGAGAGGAATTATGCAAAACATAAAACTAATTAAGTAAATTCTCTGTCTTGACAATGCTTGTACGAGTATGTATGTTTGTACGTAATTACATATGTGTGTACTCGTATATATATATATATATATATATTATATATATATATATATAAATATATATATATGTGTGTGTGTGTGTACTCGTATATATATATATATATATATGTGTGTGTGTGTGTGTACTCGTATATGTATATATACGCTTGTACGTATGTATTTGTGTGTTTATGCATGTATATATTTATGTGTATGTATGTATCTATGTATGACTGTATGCATGTGTATGACTATGTATGACTGTATGCATGTGTATGACTATGTATGTATGTATACGTGTGTATGTATGTATGTATGCATGTATGTATTCCGACCTCCCTGGGATCGAGCCCAAAGAATAAAGAGTAAAGCCATCCTTGTCTAATATTCTGGTGAGGAGAAGAGCATCAGAAAGACACAGGAAGTTCCTCCATTATCCCATAGCTGAAGGAATTCTTGGGACATCCATAAGCAATCTTATGTATGCATGTATTATATATGTATGCGTTTATTATGCATGTATTATGTATGTATTCATGTTTGTATGTATTTGTGTATGTATGTATGCATGCATGCACATACATATTCATATTGTTCACCATAATTTCTACTCCGAGCTTTGAGTGTCGGTGTCCAGCAAGTCGTTCCTTGAGCTTATTCGGGTCGTCTCTCGGTCCAGCGACGGACAGAAGGCAAGTGTTGGGTTCCGGTGGTCGCCTTGGGACCAGAAGGAGACGTGAGGATCTCTTCCAGTCCTCCGATCCTCGAGGTCGCAGACAAGCCGGTCGGGAACACCGTGACCGAGGAACTGAGACGAGCTGAAGAGGATCGACCAGACGACAGGGCACAGGAGCTTCGCCGGACTCAAAATAATAATGAAAATAATAATATTAATAATAATAATAATAATAATAATAATAAAATCGCCTGGCGACTGACTGGAAAATATACAAAAATTACCCACGCCGTTGACGATTTCAGTACAATTATTTCATCGCGACTTCCTTCCCCCCCCCCCACCCAATCCCCGCGCGTCATTTCTCCTCCCTCCACAATAAATGAGGCGTCTAGAATCGAAAGGGGGGAAAATACTGGCGTCTTGAGTAAGCCATTTTGCCTCTTAACATCAGACGCTCTAAGAACCATATTTCTGTGCCGACTTGGTGTGTCATTTACCCCTTTCTGTTCTATACGTCTCAAACGTCACCACCTTGTTGTCTGCCACCACGAGCACCTGCCTCCTGCCAACACCACTCCTGTGCCGCCCGCGGTTCCAACCCTGTCACCTGAACCCTTCCAACACATGCACTTTACATCCTGTTCCGACCGGCGCCAGACGATTTTATTCAGGTGAGACGTTCTCTATATATATCGTCAGTTCGTCCAAACCCTTCTTCAGGTTTCTTGCTCTCGCTGGAGATTGGGTCGAGTCTCATTAGGTTTCCCATGACGTCACACTTAGGTCAAGTGTAGCCCTGACGTCACAGACGTGTAGGACATCGACCAATACATATAATATCAATGGGAGACCGCTTCTGCCCCGTAACTCTTCGGCAAATTTAGCCATCATTATCACAAAAGAACCAAGTTCAAAATCGCCTCCGAACAGAAGAGCACACGCATGCCTGCCACTAAAACTCTGGCCGTGGAATGGACTAACAAACACATACACACACACGCACACACACACACACACACACACACACACAAACACAAACATGGCTCGACAGCACGATGGTAACGTTCGCAACCGCGATTACAGCGGTCCGAGTTCGAATCCCGTCCAGGGCTGAAATTATTTCAGTATCGCTGCCCTGAGGGCCATTACTCCAACTCTCATGGGCAGGATGTTGGGTGTGTGTGTGTGCGTGTAAGGTCATAGCATTACCTACAGATCGGTCCTATATGAGCTCTCAGCTCTCATTCAGGAGGGTAATAGCTGTCAATAACAAGTCCAACACGCGATCCAAGACCATGGTGAATCACATACACACACACACACACACACACACACACACACACACACACACACACACACACACTCTTTGACCGGCTCGACGGTGCTGTGGTATCGTTCTCGCCGCTGATTTAGATATTAGAGTTCGATTTCCGCCCAGGGATGAAATAATTTCAGCATTTCTGCAGTGCGAACTGGTATTCCAACTATGGTGGGCAAGAGAGTAAAGAAATGTGTGAGTGTGTAAGGTCAAAGGCTTGCCCATAGATAGGGGCTATATACAAATTTTGTTATCTCAACCAGGAGGGCATTAACTATTGATCACGAGTTCAGCACATGACCCAGAGCCGTGGTAAATCACACACACACACACACACACACACACACACACACACACACACACACACACACACACACACACACACACATTTGTCATTTTTATGTGGTACAAAAGGCTTCGACAAAATACTGCATAAAAACTATTTAAAAAAATGGAAAACACAGGAGGGCTACAAGGTAAACTACTAAACTGGATGGAGGATTTCTTGCATGGAAGGAAAATGAAGGTAGTGCTCACAGAAAAGAGTTCAGCTTGGAAGGAGGTGATTAGTGGAATTCCACAGGGATCAGTGTTGGCTCCAATAATGTTTGCTATTTATGTGAATGATATGGATGAAGATATGGAATGTTACATGAGCTTCTTTGCACACGACGCTAAATTGCTGAAAAAGTGAATACTGAAACGGATTATGAATCACTGCAGAGAGGCCTAAACAAGGTTTGGAAATGGAGTCAGAAGTGGGAAGTAGACTTCAACATCAAGAAATGTATCAAAATGAAATTCGATAAAAGTACAAGAAGAATACCAGGGCAATAGAAATCGCAACAAAGTAAAGAAAGTGGGATCTGAAAAAAAAAAAAAAAAAAACTGGGAATAATCATCACAAATGACATGTCCCCTGATAAATAGATAAACAATTTTTTTTTAGAATACTACAACCTGCTAAGATCAATAAAGGTGGTTTTTACCTATTTGGACGAAGAAAGGGTAAAAAAAAAAAAATACTAGTCACACTAATAAGGCTGCCACACTATGGTCACCCAGTAACAAAAAGAATATAAAGAAAATTGAAAGAATGAATCCAGAGAGCAACTACGAAGATGGCCCCAATATTTTCAAACCTGTCATATAAGGAGAGATTGTCAAAACTGAATTTACCGACTCTAACAAAGGAGAGAAAGGGGTGACCTGCTGACCATCTACAGAATCATGAAAAGCATCGAAGTCCTTGATAGAGAGGACTTACTAAATTGGAATAAGAGAAATACAAGGGGACAGGAAAAACTCAAAAAGGACAGTTATAGAAGAGACCTAAAAAATCAATTTTCCACACACAGAGCGGTGGATGTCTGGAACAAAATAGAAGAACCAACAGTGTGTGCAAAAACTATACACGAATTTAAGAGCAAACTAGTGACGGCTAGATACAAAGACGGGACACCACGAGCATAGCTCCCCTTCCCGTAAGATACAACTAGGTAAATACACACAAACACACGCGCAAGAATGTACGCTTGACACACAGAAATTGGATATAATATTAATCATGTAACCGAATCTCCCAAACCAGAACAAACCAACCTTAACCTGACTCACCCAAACCCATCGTAATTCTGCATGGCCTACTTGTCGTACGTCTTTGATACCTCTCCCCCGAAGGTCGTCCGGCAAGAATAACACACAAGCTAGATTCTGTTACTGAATGTTGCAATAATGATGACGGTGATGATGATGATGTACGTCTTAATTGCAGTCAGGTTATGAAATAAAAAAGCAACAACCTACCAAATTTCAACAGAAAATTCTAACTTTCCTTCTTGAAGACTAAAATGTGCTTCCGTCATTGACTCCAAAATACCCAACTGAGTGATATCGACCATTCCATAAAAAAAGAAGAAAAAGAAGAATAAGAATAAAATAATAATAATAATAATAAGAAAAATAATAAGAATAAAAATAAAAAGAATAATATGAATAAAAATAACAAGAATAGTAATAGGAATAAGAATAGTAAGAATAATAAAAATGAGAATAAGAATAATAAGAATAATGATAATAAGAATAATGAGAATAAGAATGAGAATAAGAATGAGATTAATGATAATGATAATAATAATAATAAGAAGAAGAAGAAGACTAAAAAGAAAAAGACTAAGAAGAGCAGAAGAAAAAGAAGAAAAAGAAGAATATGAAGACTAAGAATAAGAAGCAAAAGCAGAAGAAGAAGAAAAAGAAGCAGGAGCAAAAGAAGCAGAAGTAGAAGCAGAAGAAGCAAAAACAGAAGTAGAAGCAGAAGGAGAAGAAGGAGAAGAAAGAGAAGGAGGAGAAGTGGGAGAAGGAGAAGAAGGAGATGGAGAAGAAGAAGAAAGAGAAGAAGGAGAAGAAGGAGAAGAAGGAGAAGAAGGAGAAGAAGCAGAAGGAGAAGGAGAAGAAGAAGAAGAAGAAGAACAACAACAACAACAACACAGATCCCTCAAAGTCAATACATATTCAAAACTTTTTTGAGCTCCTTCAGATAATTACATCTACTTATGCGCTCTTAATAGGAAGAATTTTATTTCGTGATTTTGTATTTCGAGGGTCTTGGAAGACATCCAGAGACAACGAAACTTGAAACGCAGAAAGCCAAGTAGCGGATTTTATTACCAGAGTTGAGCTCATCTTAAGTACAGATGAATTTTTATCTTTTGATTAATTTATTTTTGTAGCGACACTTTCTGTGCAGTGAATAAAACATCGTTGTATATATATATATATATATATATATATGAGAGAAATACGCTAATGGCAGCGACATCAAACCGATAATTTTTTATGACAGTTGCATGCGGGGCTCGAACCCGCTGTACTCGGCTATCCGTAAATTACCTGTACGGCGCCCTAGACCACTACACCACAGAGACTATAAAATCCTTGAAACCTGGAATCGAACTGATTCCCGAGGGAAGGAAGATCACTTATTACGGCGATCCGAATTCCTGTATTACTCAAGGACCAGCCCACCAGTGGTGTGGGGTAAGGACCGGGACGAACCCCTTTCACGCTTATCACCATTGTAACTATGAGAGAAATACGCTAATGGCAGCGACATCAAACCGATAATTTTTATGACAGTTGCATGCGGGGCTCGAACCCGCTGTACTCGGCTATCCGTAAATTACCTGTACGGCGCCCTAGACCACCACACCACAGGTAATTTACGGATAGCCGAGTACAGCGGGTTCGAGCCCCGCATGCAACTGTCATAAAAATTATCGATATATATATATATATATATATATATATATATATATATATATATATACCCTCCAGAGGATCCGCTTAGGATATCGCTGTGAGTACTACGCGCGGGAAGAGACAATCACTAATGCAGCAAAATCTGTGGGGCCGAGGTGCACCGGCCCCTCCCACTACCTTCTGCTAGAACGCAGAGCCACTGTCATTCTTCGCCGAAGACTCGGCTCACCATTCACCTCAGCCTGGTTGGCGCGGCACCTCACTGTGTCCCCCCCCCCTTTTTTTTTTTTCTTTTACCTTTTGTTCTATAACGAGGCCGGATGCAGTACAAGATGCATAAGAATATAAACAAATAAATAACCAATCAAATAGTAAAAGATAAATTAATAAATAAACACAAACAAATTAGTTAATCAATGATGCCCTCAGCTTCTTGAGGGGTACACCCTTCCTATGACGACGCTTGCGACTGAAGGATGCCCTTCCCGCTCTTGATCTCAGGCAGCGCCGCTAATAACAGTGACATCGCGTGGACAACAAACATTGTATATGAACTGTCCTGGACCAATTGCAAGAAAAAAAAAATCCTAAAAGATGAAGAGTAAAGCCATCCTTGTCTATATTCTGGCGAGAAAAAGAGCATCAGAAAGACACGGAGTTCTTCCATTATCCCATAGCTGAAGGAATTCTTGGGATATCCATAAATAACCCTAAATAACATTAATTACATCCCCGTTATTTTCGCCCTCATAGTAGATGACCTGAGGATATGCCCTAGGTGATTCAGTGTATAGAAACAAATTATATTAATAATGAAAAATGAATGAATAAAAAATTAAATAAAAAATTAATTAAGAAAAATAGAAATATAGATAAATAGATAAATGAATAAACAAATATATAAATGAACAGAAGAAAAGAGGAATACGTTCCATAGCTGTAGGCTAGTAATGCAAATAGATTTTATGAACAAGTTATACAATATAGAAAAATCTATCTTATGATAAGAGGAATGAAAAGCCGCAAACAGGGTAATGTATTTGGATTTAACAAAACAATGCAGGAAATTTAATATATACTGAGACATGAAATATTAATATAAACTGGATACAGATCACACACACACACACACACACAATCACCACCACCACACACATACTGTATATCTATGTGTGTGGTTGTTTTTCACGGTTGCACAGAATCTTAAATCTAAAGGCTACCTTTTGTTTGACTTCCCGACACTCCAAAGCCCTTTGTGCTCATTGTATTCATTGATCCTCTGTAACATAAGGGCGAAAAAAGGACAAACTAATCCAAAACAAATGGGAAGCCATCACGATAACTACACGAGATAATATACTGTAAAAAAAAAAAAAAAAAAAAAAAAAAAAAAAAAAAAAAAAAACCCTATCTGTGACTAACCCAAACTCCTAAGTAATGAGACAATTGAAAGAAACTTAAAGGCAACAATCATATTAACCCGATGGAAATGAAAATGGAAAGGGTAGTGTATAAAACAATCGCCGCGCTTTTCAACTATACACACTCGTTGCCTGGCCGGGCTGCGGTCTGGTTCGCTGGGCCGTGGATTGGCCGACCGACGGGCGCGTCCTATTACTATCGTGTGTTGTAAGTAATATTCAACGCAGCGGGCAAAATTTTATACACATTGTTCACACATTAGCCATATGAAAATATTGCATTCGTTGCCTCAAAAATGCACACAGTAAACACCTGAGGGCTTATTCTGGGAGCGTGTTGCAGCTTCAAAATTGCTTTTAATATTCCTCTTGTTGGAGTGTTTACTTATTCGTTTATCTATTTATCAATCTATTCATTCATTTCATTTATTTATTACTTTATATATCTATCTATATTTAATTATTTAATTTACTCATTCATTTGTTCATTTGTTCATTTGTCTAATTATTCATTATTTATTTTTGTTTAATTACATATTTATCTATTTATCTCTTCATATATCTGTTTACTTAATTATCTATTCATTTATTATTGCAATGATGAAAGGTATTTAATCAAAAAATATACTGAAACATCAAATATTTAATTGTGGGAATGATTGGAAGTTTCAAAATTCTATTTATAATTCTTAGTTACAACAAACACTTTTATTATCGTGTAAAATATATATATTCTATTAGCATATAGGGGGTTCGTTCTTTAATTCTGGTATCAATTTCACATTTATATTTTTTGTGGCAATTAAAGCATTAAGATTAATTTGAAAATATTGAATTACTCATTTGTTGGCCCATTTCTTTCATTTTCCTTATTTCTATACATCTCTCTTTTTGGCTCCTTATTTTTTATTTTTCATTTTATTCCATTTTCGGTATTCATTGATTTTCTAACATTTATTTTCATAAACTTTTGTAAATATTCTTTATCATATATAATTTCATGTGAACGTTCTTTGGATAGTCAGATCCTGTTTCTATACAAAAATTAGACTAATAATTTTCGATTTTTTTTTTTTTTGTACTTATTTTATCTATTTTCACGGTTCAATACATGAATGCCAATGACCTCAGTACATTTATTATTTTCTTTCTTTTTTTTTTTACTATTTTTAATTTGTTTGATTATATTTTTGGCATCTATTTTTACGGTTGAATACATGTATGCCAATGACCATGATCCTTGAAGCTCAGGTGAACAGGTTCCGGCTGTTGTTTGGCCACGAGCGTGCGGGAGACCATTCAAGGCTCGCCAAAAATAAACACCTAGTCAGCAAACACAACAGTGACATTTGGGTCGTATTGCCGCCTGCAACAAAGACAGCAAATGTCCTTTTACCTACATTGTCACCCGAAACTCTTTCATAGAGTGGATGAATATTGCCACAACCGTCGGCGTGGTCATCGTCATCATTGTCGTTGTCTTGTTGGTGTTGTCGCCATCGTCATCGTCGTTGTCATCATCATACTCATTTTCACCACCACCGTCACCATTGCCATTACCGCTACCAATTCATGGACCTGCCTGGTGTAGGCCTTATAGTCTTTTGTAGTCTCCTTCATTCTTATGTTCTTACTTCCACTACCACTACAACTACTATTACAACTAACACTAACACTACTACTAACACTACAACTACCACTACTACTACGACTAACACTACAACTACCACCACTACCACCATTACCAATGATAAATTATTTAATGAATAAATCAATCAATAGTTAATTAATTGACAAGGAAATTATTAGGTAAACAAGTAAACAAATAGATGAACAAATAAAAATAAAATAAAAATAAAAATTAAAGAAATTAATAAAATAGATAAAATAAAATTATAGAAATAAATAAACAAATAAGCAAATGAATAAATAGATCAGTAAATAGGTAAACAATCAAACAATCAAACAAACAAGACTACACGAGTACATAAACAAAAACACACACAAATCAACAAACAAGCAAACAAATAAAAACTTGATTTATAAGTACCCATGAACAATCAAAACAACCTTCTACACCTCAACTGTTTCATTATCCTCGTGTGTGCGAGAAGCGAGTCGTGCTGAGTGGCTTAATGATTTTTAATGGGTCCATTGTGAAGCTGACAAATGCCAAGCTTCATCATGCCAACGTGGAATCGAGATCCTAAAGCCTGTGTCACACTGTGGCTTGTTGTTGGCTATAGCAAAGTCTCCCTTACGAGTCATTAGACTCGAAAGGTTACGATTGTATTTTAACCAAGGGGAGACTGTGGTCGCTGTATCAAGTTCTGGCTGTCGCCAGGTGATTTTATTAAGGTAATTGAACTTGAACATCATCTGGCTGCACCCGGCACTGCCGCATATTGTGACACCGGGATTACTGTTGCAGCTGTACTTGTGAATGACATAGTTCTCTTGATGAGGCGTCAGAAGACAAGTAACTCGCCATAAACATACCATCTCAATCCCACGCAGTGTGAGGCGAGAAATCCCCCAGTCAGTTGCGACAAGCTGTTTTTTATTTATTTATTTATTTATTTTTTGCCGACGTCGGGTCACCTTCCCACCTGGCCTAGGTTGTCGGGAACCTACGCAAGACCACAGAAGGTCCCGGGAATCGAACCCACGACTTTCTGCTCACGAGTTCAAGACGCGCGGCCCCAGTCGAGAACATCGTTATCCTACAAGAACTTCACTTTCATTTATTGTAAAACTAATTAGATCATTAAGAATAAAACTGAAGGAAACATATTATGTCCTCACAGAACCCAAAGCTCGTTATTTTGTCATTTACTTCAAGGTAAAGAAAGCAGAGTAATTTCTGTTCTGCTTCATAACCGATCAATTGCAAGTCAAGACGTTTGATAACATACCTACAGCAGTGAGAAGTGTGACCTGACTATTTATGTTGGTAATACTAATGACCCACTTTCGGAGAAGAATAAGCGAAAGTAAAAAAATCCGTATATTTCGATCACTAACTGTGATCCTCTTCAGCAGATGAGTTTCTGCTGAAGAGGATCACAGTTAGTGATCGAAATATACGGATCTTTTTACTTTCGCTTATTCTTCTCCGAAAGTGGGTCATTAGAATTATTTTACCAATGTGCTACGACATTACTTTGTTGTGTTTTATGTTGGTATAATAGTGACATAACTAAATGAATCACTGGTCACTTAGAGAACTGAACTATCTGATACAATCACGTCACTTTACGTGACTCTTAAGTCACTTGGTGTGATTTAATTGATGTTATGATCGCCGATACAGAAGAAGATCCCCATCGCTGTAAACAAGTTCTTTATGGTGGATGAGCGCAAGCCAGGGCGAGAGGACATAAGAGGATCAGCACTCAAGCGTCATTTACACGGGGCAAGTTGAGAGGCAAGTGAATCGTGCAAGATACTTGCTACAAGTTACTTGCCGTGTGTAAACCTCTCCTAGACAAAACACTACGTAATTTTATCAATTTTATTTGTTAAGCAGATGTTTACACAGGGCAAATAACTTGTAGCAAGTAACTTGCACGCTTGACTTGCCTCTCAACTTGCCCCGTGTAAATGAGGATTCATCCAGGTTGCAGGACCCTCTCCACGTCACTGATGGATCCAAAGGAACAGCAAGGCTGTTACAGTTTGACAGCAGCGCCGTCCAAGGAGTTGCCAATGTGATGTAAAAACGCAAATAAAGGATTTGCAGAAGATCCCATCATAAAATAAAGAATAACAGCACGTTAACTACATTGTTTGTGACCCTACATTGTCCTTGCCACAACATGTGACCGAATGAATTAGATAACTTAATGTTAATTAGAATAAATTTTCTAAAACGAAAATAAGGACATAATTGAGTGGTGTAGAACTAATTCGTCAAAGGCAGCTGACGCGAACACACGGGCATATTTCATCTTGGTAGAACTTTCACTGCCTTCAGACGTATTTACACCGATTAAGTTATATGTTATCGATTTTCGTCAAACGATCATGTTCACCCAAGAACCTATCGAGATAACACCATATGATGACGGAGTCTTTATTAGTACGACGTTTCGTCTGTTACAGAGGTATTTACGCTGATTAAGTTGTATGTTATCGACTTTCGTCAAACAATCATGTTCACCCAAGAACCTATCGAAATAACACCACATGATGACATAGTCTTTATTCCTGTTTTTCGGTTGGTGTCAGGAAGGGCATCCGGCCGTAAAAACACCCTGCCAAAATCAATGGATAGGAGTCAAACGGCGACCCCATATGAAAATGGGAAACGTCAACAGAAAAAAAGAGGAAGAAGATGACGGAGTCTTTATGAGTACGACGTTTTGCCTGTTACAGCTTTGCCATGTACTTGAAAAAACTGTAACAAGCGAAACATAATAGTAAAAGCTCCGTCCCCACCTGGTGTTTATTCTATAAGACTTGTCGGCAACTACCTCTTTCACCTAAGAACCTGTCATCCTAAAGCAACAGTTCCACTCCGACCTCCATATCCAGTAAAATTCGTCATTACCTCTCGCTTCTACCCTCGTTTGATAGTTTGTTAGTTTGCTAGTTAGTTCTAGCCTGTCACACTACTATGGACAACAACTAATTGGGTTAAGACTCTTTGGTGATATTCTTGACTGAGAATGTGTTTTCCACCACAGAGGGATTATAGTGTGGTTCTGCTGGAAATGTGTTTGGTTGGATTTCTTTGTGTGTGTGCTGTTTGGTACCGGGAGAGCCTGAGAAGGCGGAAGCATCATACAAACATGTATAAATCCTTGCCACTAGTTCCCATGTTTTCCAGTAGCGCAGGGGATTCGAACTAGGATAATTTGTGAAAGGAAAGAATGTGCTACCCATGAGACACCTATGGGTTCCTGTTGCTTTCATAAGAAAAAAAAAAAAAAAAAAAAAAAAAAAAAAATCTTGTCTTCGCCATAGTATGATCTTACTACACATCAACATTTTACTATGTGCGCTGGCCAGAACTTTTTTACTGTGTAGGCTTCATAACTACGATTTCCACAGATTTCAAACATCACAACCACTACAACTTCCACACCCTTCAGACTTCTCTTACGTATACGTATTACCTCTCTAAACCACTCTAGTTATTCCACAACAGTTACAATATACCGACGCAGGTTAGGTATCACAAGATATTTAGGTTCAAGAGATAGGCAAGAACTGGTTTGCCAACAGTGTAGTTAACGGAAGGAATAGTATTAGTAGCCATGTAGTGAGCGCTGAAACAATTGTTTGTTTTAAGGAAAGATTGGGTAAATTTATGTATGAGTTCACTAGTAGTAAGGGATATGGAATTTCTTAGTGTAGGCATTATGGTTTCTGGCAGTCTCCTCTATTCTTATGTTCTTATATACCCACTATGTCATTAAGCCCCACGTACATATTTACAGACAGTATGATCAGAAGTGGTAGAACACACAGACAGACACGATCACAACATATAAGGGGTGGAGGAACCACAGTTTAGGTATCCTAACACACCACATGCCTTCCTCTGTCATCAAGCCCCATATACAATTATGTATATATTTACAGACTGTTTGATCAGAAGTGATGGAACATACAGACACGATCATAATATACATTGTGTGGAGTGGAGAATCTTGGGATAATTGGTATGCTTAAGAACTTCAGTGTCATAACTCAATGACACCGAGAATTACTTAACCACAATAGTCACAATACTAAACCAATTTGGACCTCCTAATTGCTATAGCTATTACATAAATCTTTCTCAAGAGATGACGTTTTGCAATTACCAAGAATACAAGCATAATAATCATGTCAGTAAAGATAAAAGTGAAACATAAAGTGATTCAATTCGACAGTTAAAACGACAACACCTGAGGCAAAAATAAACAATGATAATAGAAATGGATAGATAAATAAATGAATGAATAAATGAATAAATAAATAAATAAATATTTAAGAACAATTTGAATAGAGTAATAATAATAACAAGACAAAATATAACAAAGTCGTAATTGACACATTTGTGAAGAAAGATGCCACCAAAGGTATTGATTAAGATATAAAGGTACAAAAAGACACTATTTTCTGAAAATGACAAGAGCTTTCTTTAAACAAAACTATTGAAATTACACTTGAAGCAAATATTGCATCAAAGAATCAGTCTTGATGAACCAAATGCCCC
>NC_134796.1:58001569-58009069 GCF_046742065.1 Oratosquilla oratoria
AGCGCATAACAATGAGTTACAATAACAAAGCGGGCCAACAAATGACCTTTCGGTCGAAAATGAGGTCATATGTAAAAAAATAAATCAACAATGATAGTAACCATAATGACAAAGAAAAAATATAATAATGATAATAAAGATAGTAATGATAGTAATGGTGGTGGTCGTGGTGTTGATGGTGATGACATTAATAGTTATAATAGTAATAATATTGATAATGCTTATAACTATAATAATAACAATAGTGGTAATTATGATAATAACAAAGGTAATGATATAAACAAGTGATGATAACAATAATGATAATAATAATAGTGATGATACCGATAGCTATAATAATAATAATAATTATATTAGTAGTGATGAAGATTGATGATTGATGGGTGATGAATGATGATTGATAATGATGATGATGATACTTATAATAATAATAATACCAATAACAGCAGTAGTCGATGTTTTTCTGTTTCCCGCAAGGAACTGGATTTAAGAAACAAGATTATGTTCAAAAGCAAATGTTTTTGTTACATCCTGCATATTGACGCAAATGATGTACTAAAACAGAATTAAGTTTTAAAGTTTTAGGAATATGTAGTTAATATATTATAAAGTAAAAGATATAGATAATATATATATATATATATATACACACATATATACATATATACATATATATATATATATATATATAGATAATATATATATATATATATATACACACATATATACATATATACATATATATATGCTCGTACTCAGAGAAAGAAAGAAGAGAGAGAAATATGAAAAGTTTAACTGAACCTATATTACTCACACTTTTTTTTTATTATAACAGACCTACTTTTTGCCATCATTTCGAAATAGCTACCTTGACATCTCAAATTATTATTCAACAAGCTTCCGGCTTCTCACAGGTGAATGTAATTGAAATACATATTCATAAGAACAGACTGTTTGAACATCAATACATACAATAATTGGCACTTCGAGGGAGGAAGCATGTATCTTGTCTTCGTCTCCTTGTTGATTTGTGAGTCAAGTTGGCTCTCTTGTATACGTGTGATTGTGAGTTCGCATCTTCGAGAGTGCTTCTTGTCGTTTACCAGCGCGTCTGTCCTAGTGGACAGTCTCAAGCCGATGTTGTCCCAAAGTGGCGTCAGTACAAATTAAAGTATCGTTGTGTATGTATGTATGTGTGTATATATGTAGGCATGTGTTCATGTATATATGTATGTATTCATGTATGTGTTCATGTATATGTTCGTGTATGTATTCGTGTACATACGTGTTCATGTATGTATATATGTACGTATGTGTTCATGTATGTACGAGTATGTATGCATGCATATATATATATATATATATATATATATATATATATATATATATATGTGTGTGTTCATGTATGTATGTATATACGTATGTACGTACGTATGTATGTACGTATGTATGAACGTATATCAATAAATATATTACGCCCTATATATCATAGTGATGTTTTTATCATATTGTAGTTTACTACAGTAGTGTTTTAACGCCTCCACTGAAAATACGTTTTATCTAACATATAATGAATGTTTAGTTAAACTTCTTTTGAAATGTGGTTGAAAATATTGTTCAACCGTGACAGTGACTCCGCTGGTATTGAAGGTTAACCTCATAAATGCATTTCATCTAAACCCTAATCTCATTTTACACGCTGATGCTGTTTAACCATCATTAATCGAGAAAAACAATTCTTGTCAAAACTGAATATGTCAACACATAATGCAACAACGCCAGTCTATGAACACGACGTCGAGTGTTATTATTGATTTGATTTCCGATAATTAATTATTGTATTATTGTCATTCGAAGTTGTCGCCGTTGTTGTTACTGTTACTGTTGTTGTTGCTGTTACTGTTGTTGTTGCCATTATTGTTGCCATTATTATTGTTATTTTTGTTCCCTTCGTTTTTGTTATTTTCGTTATTATGGATTGGAATTTGTATTATGACAATAGAAATTATATTGTTGTTGTTGTTAATGTTGCTACTGCTGCTGTTGTTGTCGTTGTTGTTGAATTTGCTGTTGACGTTTTTGCTGATGTTGTTGACGTAGTTTTTGACGTTGTTGCTATTATGTGTGTTATGATACTGGAAGTTAGGTTGTTACTTTAATGTTGTTCTGGCTATAACTTGTGTTATCATGACATTTGAGGCTATTTTGTTGTTGCTGTTGTTCTTGTTCTTGTTATTTCTATGGACTGTAGTTAGTGTTACTATGACACTGGAAGTTATTTTATTGTTGTTTATAACTGTTATGGAGTGCAGCTTGTGTTATTATGACACCTGGAGTTATTTCATTGTTGTAGTTATGGTTGTTTTATTATGAACTGTTCTTTGTTTTATATTGACACTAGAAGTTATTCTATTGTTGTTGCTGTTATTGTTGTTATTGTTATGTTGCTGTTATATTATTGTATTATTATGACATTGGTAGTTATTTTGTTGTTGTAGTTTATGTTGTTTTGTTATAGACTATGTGTTATTATGATAGTGGAAGTTATGTTGTTGTTGTAGCTGATGTAATTGCTGTTGTTATTATTATGGAGTGTAGCTTGTGTTATGACACTGGAAAGTATATTGATACTGTTGTTGGTCTTTTTCTTCTTTTTTCTGTAATTATTGTTATGGACTGTAGTTTGTGTTAACAACATACCTTCCAGTGTTATAATGTTATTGTTACAGAGTGTAATCTACGAGCACTTCACTATATGTGGAGTTCTCTCGACACTGTTGTGCCTTCTTTTATACAGGGTGGCCCAAAAGTTACTGAGGGTATTTGATTTTTAATAACTGCCATATCGTTACAAATAGTATTTGTAACAAGAAGGCAATTATTGAAAATTAAAACTCTTCAGTAACTTTTGGGCCACCCTGTATATCACATGGTTTAGTTTGTCAAGTGTGGAAGGTCAGTAGACATGTAGCCATTTGGTTATAAATCATTCAACTCTCAATAGTATGGTGTTTCTTATTTGTGTCCTACTTCTTTGTCCAAGATATTCTGTATGTATGTATGTGTGTATGTAAGCATGTATGTGTGTATGTGTGCATGTATGTGTATGTATGCATGTATGTATGTATATATGTATGTTTGTGTGCATGTATGTGTGTACGTATGTATACATGTGTGTACGTATGTATACATGTATGTGTGTACGTATGTATACATGTGTGTACGTATGTATACATGTATGTGTGTACGTATGTATACATGTATGTGTGTACGTATGTATACATGTATGTGTGTACGTATGTGTGTGTATGTACGTATGTGTGTGTATGTGTATGTATGTGTATGTGTGTATGTATGTGTATGTGTGTATGTATGTGTATGTGTGTATGTATGTGTATGTAAGTATGTATGTGTATGTAAGTATGTATGTGTATGTAAGTATGTATGTGTATGTAAGTATGTATGTGTATGTGTGTACGTATGTGTATGTGTGTACGTATGTGTATGTGTGTACGTATGTATATGTGTGTACGTATATGTGTGTATGTGTGTACGTATGTGTATACGTGTGTGTACGTATGTGTGTGTGCACGTATGTGTGTGTACGTATATGTGTGTATGTGTGTACGTATGTGTATACGTGTGTGTACGTATGTGTGTGTGCACGTATGTGTGTGTACGTATATGTGTGTATGTGTGTACGTATGTGTATACGTGTGTGTACGTATGTGTGTGTGCACGTATGTGTGTGTACGTATATGTGTGTATGTGTGTACGTATGTGTGTGTATGTGTGTACGTATGTGTGTGTATGTGTGTACGTATGTGTGTACGTATGTGTGTGTATGTGTGTACGTATGTGTGTGTATGTACGTATGTGTATGTGTGTGCGTATGTGTACGTGTGTACGTATGTGTTTGTGTGTACGTATGGTGTGTGTATGTGTGTATGTGTGTGCGGATGCTTGTGTGTGTACGTATGTGTATGTGTGTACGTATGTGTGTGAATACGTATGTATATGTGTACGTATGTTTGGGTGTACGTATGTGTGTGTGTATGTATATATGTATGTTTGTGTGACGATCTGGAGGCTGAGATCCAAGTTGAAGGGGAGAAGCGTAAACACCAGACTCAAAGGGGGAGGTATAATTCCTGACGTTTCGGTCCTAGTCGTATGACCGTCTTCAGGGGTGTGATGAAGTACAGTGATCAAAGAGTTTATTATATTGAACGTAGTTGACACTGGGAGAGCCAGATGTGAATCGAAGCTACCCGGGTTCCCCCTCCTCCTCCAGTTATCTGGTTCTCCTAGTATACTCGTATATGTATGTATGTATATATGCATGTATGAAAACATGTATACAAGTATGTATGTATGTATTTTGTATGTGTATTTATATATGTATGTATGTAGGTGCCGCATCCTAAAGTGAAGAAGGTCATGAGCCTACTCCAGAAGGGGTGTATCTACGGCCGAAGCCTTCACGTTTGCCCTTTACTCTTCTTCGGCTGATGGTCAAGTAACTAAAAGTTACTACTGGGAATCTGAGAGGAGTGCGGGATTTGAACCCACACCTCCGATTACGCCACCAAAAAGGACCCAAAAAGGACCCAAAAATTTCCAAAACTGTTGATGGACGAGTAACTAGTCATCAATGAAGAGGCCTTCCCCATTGAAACCTACTAACATTTCTTCAACAAAAGCAATTGCATTTCTGACCTAAACTCTAAATAGATTTTTATCTTTCTTACGACTACGAATAACATATCCAATGCTAACATCAATCAGGTTGTATCACTCAGACTTACGTTCAGACCCTAACCATTCTTACTGCTGTTTACCAGCGCTTCTATATTTCTTGACAACCTTGAGCATATGTTAGTGTCTGTGTAGGCATGATCGACACTATAGCGTTCAAGAGGGATACCTTTCGGTTTGCATCGATACCAGGATGACAATAAGTTTTCAAAAAACGAATGAACAAAATGAAAATAAATAAACAAATATATCATTTGATAAATAAATATATAGATAAAGAAAAATAAATTAATAAAATAAACAAATAGATAATTAGGTAAACGAATAGAATAAATAAATAAACAAATAGATTAATGAATAAGATAGATAAATAGTACAAATAAATAAATAAACAAGGAAATGAATATATGAAAAATAAATTGATGAAATAAAGTACAATTTTCAACAAACGTGGCTACCACCGAAAACAAAGGCCAAAGGAACGTTGGAGGTGAAGTCTTCATTAACATTAAACGTTCCGATACATTGCAGCCTTATCATGTGCTCGATAAAGCTCTGACGTTGGAAAACGTTCTAATATCAATTAAGAATTGTTTACACAGTATCTCCTCTCCCTACTCCGCTCTTCTGTAAAGTTATTCGGGAAGCTCGTTCAACGTGAAATGTCTGTCAGTACACATTATGCATAATTGTGGTGCATATACATAGATACTGAGTTCAAATGATATATCTCCGTTTGGAATTTGAAATTATGGACAGTGTCATGTCTACAATTATTGACGACGAGCGCTCTGTGTGTGTGTGTGTGTGTGTGTGTGTGTGTGTGTGTGTGTGTGTGTGTGTGTGTGTGTGTGTGTGTGTGTGTGTGTGATTCATCATGATCTTGGATCACGTGTCGTACTCGTGATTGACATTTATTAACCTTTCGGATGAGAGCTCAGAGCTCGTATGACCGATCTATGGGTAATACTGTGACCTTACACGCACACACACACCCAACTCCCCGCCCATGAGAGTTGGAGTAACAACCCGGAGCGCAGCGATACTGAAATTATTTCAGCCCTGGGCGGGATTCGAACCCGGCCTGCCGTAGTGGCAGGCGGGAACTCTAACCAATGCGCCTCGAAGTTGTGCGTGTGTGTTTTGTAACCATTACTACCGATCACCTCCCACGCACGTGATCCACATGCTTGCAATATAGCGAGACTCCCCTCTTGCTTACCTTGCATTTCCCAGAACATACATCTAACGCAGCACATTTCAAGACAAACAAGATATAGATGCTGTGTGTGTGTGTGTGTTTTATTTTTCATACTTCCTATGACTTCTGATATCTTTCATGTCATTTCTAAACTCATAAATTTGCTTCAAGTTTTAGAAATATTTAGATATAATAACTTGAAGCATTGGGTGGGAGTCAGGGATGCCTCTTCATCCACAAGGAGCTAAGATGTAAAGGAGAACAGATGAGCGTTGGATGGGTGTGGGAAGGGCAAAAGCCGGTTACACGATTTGGCTGGCTACCTTCCTTTTAAGGGAGAAAGTGCCTATTGGCGTATATATTTAACGTAAGAAACTATGACCATTTTTATGGCAAAATAAATAAATAAGTGAATATATGAATAAACATAAACAAATAGCTGAATAAATAAATGAATTTATAAATGAATAAACAAACTTATCAAAATTAATAGACAAAACAAATGAATAAATTGATAAACAAATAATTGTGTATATGAAAATAAAGATAAAAAATAAATAAATACATTTATTAATAGATGAACATAAAGAAATCTTTTTTAAACAAAATTAAGATAATTCTGAAGTCATTCTATTCTTGTGTGACCATATTGTGAGTTAATCATTTCATGCAAACTAAAAACGTATATTCCAGTGTATGAATAATGCACCTAACTTCAATAGTTTCTGTATACTTGTGATTTAACAATTTTGTTCTTGATAGCTTCAGACAATTCTACAAAACATATATGAACAGTCTCCTTAAAGTAACAGAATAATACATAATCTCAAGCACACTATTGAACATTTATGTTTCTATAAACAAATCACTCTGACAAACACTTGGCAAACACACGGGAAATCAGGGAAGAGAACAAGATGATATGATTGACCACCAAACAAGACAAATGCGTTTATATTAGCTTACAGACACGTATCTGCAATCCTGTAGAGGCCTCTGTGTGTGTGTGTGTGTGTGTGTGTGTGTGTGTGTGTGTGTGTGTGTGTGTGTGTGTGTGTGTGTGTGTGTGTGTGTGTGTGTGTGTGTGTGTGTGTGTGTGTGTGTGTGTGCGCGCGCGCGCGCACGTATGTGTATTAGATAAAGAATGAAAGAATGAAACCAAGTAAATAAATAAATTGATAAATGAATAAATTATTAATGAATAAATTATTAATAAATGAATTAATTAATTAATGAATAAAAAATAAATGAATAACAAGTACAATGCATAAGTAAACAAAATAAATATAAAAGTATAATGAATATGCACTTGAATAAGATTAAATATAAAAAACTAAATTACAGTGAAAATACAAGCAAAACAACAGAAACAGAAGATCTTACCCCCTTGATTTGCAACAAAAATGAACATTTAGAACAAAGGACGCATTTTTATTCAAATTACTTAACATTACAAATATTGAACATTAATGTTAGAATAAATATGATCAATGTAAGAGATCCCACTGCAACGAATCCACTCATTGTTGCGTAGCGAATAG
>NC_134796.1:58011569-58014069 GCF_046742065.1 Oratosquilla oratoria
TACTTCTTTTCCTGTGGTTTACAGGGATGGTAACCGTCCAGACGTCAAACTTTCATATGGTACGGCACAGTCCATACATGACCGCAGGAGACTGTCAACGATCTGCCACCCAGAGGAAGCGGAGATCACCTTTGAAAGTTCCGAAGTTAGCGGCGGTTAGGGGCCAGTACTCAGATTGTTGATCTTCATAACCTCTGCGTCATGGCCAGGATTCAAACACCCGTCCGACCGCCCCACGCGGTTACCAGACACGCGCACTACCATTGAGCCATGGCGTCCTTACCTCCATCACACACACTTATGTATACACAATTCCTTATATCGCGTATATATTATCACGAAAACAACGTCTTGCTTCTTGACTTTCTTTAAACCCATTTTTCCAACAACTCCTAATTATCTAACTAGACATGTATATAGTTATATAAGCGTGGAAATTGAGGAATATAAGGAAATATGAGGAAATGAATAAAAGGAAAAAATGTTTATGTTCAGCAGTGAACTCCAAATGGCTGATTGATTGACTGATTAATTAGTTTGGCTAATATTTTTACTTTGTTATTTGAGTTACTTTCGAATAATATTCAAATTATGACAACAACGATTTATTTGAATAACACTACTGAATTTATCTGAATCATATTTCACAAATTCCTGTGATGAACATGACGGTTCCAAAGTTTCTTTTAAGCGAACTTAAGTAATACACACAACTAAGTGGAATATTCCTGGGCATACCTAATGGATCTTTTGTGCTCCATTAACCTGGTGTTAAGATCCCTTCCGGTCACCAGGCTAATGGCCCACAAAAGATCCATTATGTATGCCCAGGAAAATTTCGCTTAGTTGTGTATATTACTTCAATTCGCTTAAAAGAAACTGTGGAATTCCGCTGTGTTCCAACACATCAGTATATATATATCTAATATAAAAAAAATTAATGGTTGCTTACGCCGTCCGGTGGTAATTCGGTCACACCTTCGCGTTTGGTGGTAAATCGGTTACACCGCCAACTACGGTGAAGAAGAAGAACTCGAAGAAGAAGAAGAACTCGAAGAAATCGAAGAAGAGGAAGAACTCGAAGAAGAAGAAGAAGAAGAAGAAGAAGAAGAAGAACTCGAAGAAGAAGAACTCGAAGAAGAGGAAGAAGAAGAACTCGAAGAAGAAGTAGAACTCGAAGAAGAAATCGAAAAACTCGAAGAAGAAGAACTCGAAGAACTCGAAGAACTCGAAAAAGAAGAACTCGAAGAACTCGAAAAAGAAGAACTCGAAGAACTCGAAAAAGAAGAACTCGAAGAACTCGAAAGAGAAGAACTCGAAGAAGAACTCGAAGAAGAAGGAGAACTCGAAGAAGAACTCGAAGAACTCGAAGAAGAACTCGAAGAACTCGAAGAAGAACTCGAAGAAGAACTCGAAGAACTCGAAGAAGAACTCGAAGAACTCGAAAAAGAACTCGAAGAACTCGAAGAAGAACTCGAAGAACTCGAAGAAGAACTCGAAGAAGAACTCGAAGAAGAACTCTTTATTTTCCAAAAAAGGGGCGTAGCCCAGGGCGCGCAGCGCCGCAGGCCAAGGCCCCCGGCGTAGCTGGGCCGGCGCAGCCGGTGGGCTTGTATATATAAAAAAAAAAAAAAAAAAAACAAAATCCCGGAAGTAGTGAATGTACTGAGCAAAGAAGAGACCAATCAAAACCATTCGTACTTAAATAAATGAGTATTACCACATTCAAAATTTTCAATATGATCGTATTCACAAAGCTGATTAAACGCAAAAATGAATTATACAGATCTTATACAACTTCATCTCTTTAAACATATACAAACAATTAATTCAATTATTGATTTATCCCTGACCTACTGATGATTTCAACATAGGCAAATTACCGTTCACTTAATGTTTGCTATACCTACATAAGGTAATGGAGAAAGCGTTTAAAAAGTAGCTATGAGATTATATATCAATTTCCACGGAGTATTCATGTATTCGGATACAGACGATTGAACCTAATCCTTTCAACCATTGACGTAAACTTCAGATTCTTGCAATAAACACCAGACAATCTTAGAAGGAGTTTGGACAATCTTAGAAGGGGTTTGAACTAGGGTGGCCAGATTTGTCAAGCGGGATTTGGTTAGACAGCATCTGAAAGTGTCCTAGATTGGCAGAAAATAAGTTAGATCTTTAGTTCCTCGTAAAACGTTCGATAGTATTATTGTTACGAAAACAAATATGCTAGATTTAGCATAATTATGATAAATATGGTCACCCTGGTCTGGACCTTTCGGAATGTGGGGGGGGGGAGGTTCTAGTTCCTTTTTTTTTTGTTTTTTTGTTTTTTTTTTTTTTTTTTTTTTTTTTTTTTTTTTTTTTTTTTTTTTAGGCCGATGTTGGGTCACCCCCCTGCCTGGCCAGGGCTGCCAGGATCCAACCCAACAATCCCGCTGTGGGTCCCGGGAACCAAACTCATGACCTGCTCATGAGTGAGTTCGACACGGTAACC
>NC_134796.1:58021569-58041569 GCF_046742065.1 Oratosquilla oratoria
GCATATGCCGCCTGCAGCTCAGTCTTTGATATATTACTTTTCAAAGGACTTAAAACTGATCACTGCACCAAGATGTTTTCCTCCCCTTATCTTCACTTCACTATCTTTAGAGATTTTTGGCCTCCTCAAAGTAATCTGGTTTCACAATGAGGACAGACTTCTTTTCACTCAGGATATAACCCAAGTGCGGACCGTGTATCCACATCAGATCGCACCACTTTCTTACATCCGCTACTTTCCCTGCCCCCGTGAGGTCATCTGCATATGCTACTTCTTTAACCCTGGTGTCTTAATGCTGTGTCATCTGCTGTAGGTGCACAAGTCCAAACGCTGAATAGTATCTTCCGATGATTGGATGACCTCCACTTTCGTCTATTCATTCCCAACTCTGTTGGCGACTGATAGCTGTGGTGGTTCCCTGTACGTGTTCTTCACATATTTGGCCAAAACTGGGCATATACTACTACTACTACTACTACTACTATGAAACAATTATTACTATGTTATTACTATTATCATCATTATCACTAACTTTATCATTATTATTAACCTTTATTCATTTATTCATTATGCTTTATTCTATCTTTCCATTTAATTTATCTATTTAATTTTTGCACGAGACCTCGTTATAGACAGAAATGTTTCCTGTCGGCACGCTTTGTCATTGTAAACCACAATAAACCATTTTAATGATAAAGGTTGGGCGGACGGGATGATGATGATGAGGAGGAGGAGGAGGAATAGGAGGAGGAGGAGTAGGAGGATAAGGAGGAGGAGGAGGAAGACGAGGAGGAGGAGGAGGAGGAGGAGAAAGAGGAGGAAGAGGAGGATGGTGGTAGAGAGTACGTGTGGTTTTGTGCACATACGAAGAGAGGATCCACAGCATCCGCCCAAGTAACTAAGCCAATTATGAGCGTTGGATGCTGCTGTCTTGGTGGCCTTCCATGTCAATACACAGGAAGGAGGGGGGTGGAGGAGGAGGAGGAGGGGTGGAGGAGGAGGAGGAGGGGTGGAGGAGGAGGAGGAGGAGGAGGAGGAGGAGGAGGAGAGAGACAGGGATTGGTGGAGGGGAAGAGGTTAAAGAACCAGGAAGGAAGGGGGAGTGGGAAGTGGGAGGAGGAGGAGGAGGAGAACTGGAGAGAAGAGAGGAGGAGGGGAGAGGAGAGGAAAAGAGAAGGAGAGAAGAAAAGTGGAGGAGAGAAGAAAAGTGGAGGAGAGAAGCAGTGAGGGATTGGTGGAGGGGAAGATGTTAAAGAAACGGAAGGGAAGGGTTGTGAGAAGTGGGGGAAGGATGAGGAAGACGAGGAGAGGTGAGGAGAGGAGGAGACGAGGAGAGAGGAAGAAAGGATAAAGGAGAAGAGGAGAGAGAGAGAAGAGAGAAGAGGAGAAAAGGGAGAGAAGAGGAGAAGACGGAGAGAAGAGATGGGAGAGGAGGAGAGGAGAAGAGAGAGAGGAGAGAGGAGGATAGGAGAGAGGTAGAGAGAAATTAGTGTAGGTGGGTTTAAAGGACTAGGAGGGAAGAGGGAGTGGAAAGAGGGAAGAGGGAGGAGAGAGGAAGAAAGAGGGAAGAGAGAGGAAGAAAGAGGGAAGAGGGATAAGAGAGAAGGGAAGAGGGAGGAGAGAGGAGGAGAGACGAGGAGAGGGGAGGAGACAAGAGAGGTCGAGAGATAGAGAGGCAGAGAGGGATTGCTGGAGGGAGGTTAAAGAAGCGAGAGGGAAGGCGGAGTAGAAAGAGGGAGAGGAGGAGAGGAGGAGAAAATAGAAGAGGGGAAAGGAGAAAAGGAGAACCAAGAAAAGAGATTGGATAGAGAGGAGAGAGGAGAAAGAAGAGAGAGGTAGAGAGGAATTGGTGTGGGGGTTAAAGGAAAGGTAGAGATAGGGAGTGAAAAGAGGAAGGAGGAGAGGAGAGGAGGAGAGAAAGGGAGGAGAGGAAAGGAGGAGAGGAAAGGAGGAGAGGTGAGGAGGAGAGGAAAGGAGAGGAGGAGAGGAGAGCAGGAGAGGAGGATAGGAGGAGAGGAGAGGAGGAGAGGAGAAGAGGAAAAAAGAAGAAGAGGATAGGTGGAGAGGAGAGGAGGAGAGGAGAGGAGGAAAAAAGAAGAGGAAAAGAGAAGAGGAAAAGAGAAGAGGAGAGGAGAG
Organism: Oratosquilla oratoria; assembly: GCF_046742065.1. Lineage (NCBI taxonomy): Eukaryota > Metazoa > Arthropoda > Malacostraca > Stomatopoda > Squillidae > Oratosquilla > Oratosquilla oratoria. Next base: position 58,023,706 of record NC_134796.1, read on the forward strand.
GAGAAGAGGAAAGGAGAGGAGGAAAGGAAAGGAAGAGAGAAGAGGATAGGAGAGGAGGAGAGGAGAGCAGGAGATGAGGATAGGAGAGGAGAGGAGGATAGGAGGAGAGGAGGATAGGATAGGAGGAGAGGAGGAGAGGAGGAAAGGAGAATAGGAGAGGAGAATAGGAGAGGAGAAGAGGAAAGGAGGAAAGGAAAGGAAAGGAGGAGAGGAGAAAAGGATAAGAGAGGAGAGCAGGAGATGGGGATAGGCGAGGAGAGGAGTAGAGGAGGAGAGGAGAGGGGGAAAGGAAAGGAGGAGAGGGGAAGAGGATAAGAGAGGAGGAGAGGAGAGCAGGAGATGAGGATAGGAGAGAAGAGTAGAGAGAGGAGAAGAGAGTAGGAGAAGAGAGGAGAGGAGGACAGGATGAGAGGAGAGGAAGAGAGGAGGACAGGAGGAGAGGGGAGAGGAGAGGAGGAGAGAAAAGAGGAAGAGGGAAGAGGAGGAGAGGAGGCAAGGAGAGGAGGAGAGGAGAGAGGAGAGGGAGGAAGAGGAGAGAATCAGAGAGAAATTGTTGGAAGAGAGTGCTAAAGAAGTGGAAGGGAAGGGGGAACGGAAAAGAGGGAGGAGAGGAGAGGGTAAATAGGTTGAGGGGGGTGGGGATAGAGTTGAAGGTCTGGGGGGGGAGGGAAGGCAAAGAATGGGGACGGGGAAGGATGGGAAAAAGTAAGGAGAAGGTGGCGAAGGAGAAGAGTTGATGGGAAGGAGAGGAATGGGGAAGAGGCAGAAGAGAGTGTGAAGGGAGGGGAGGTATAGAGAAAGAGGGGCAAGCTGAAAGACGGAATTATTTTGTTAATAATAACCAGAGATTCTATCCTTGCGGACAATACTTCTCTTCCGAGGTGGAATCACAGGTGGTAATTTATTTATTTATTTATTCATTCATTAGGGAGGGTAGCGGAACCGATAGTGAAAAATAAGAGCTAATATCTTATCTATTTTATTTTATTTTATTTTTATATTACTTATCTATTCATTTTATTTATTTCTACTAGTCTCCACGAGTACAAAAAACTGCTTTGTGACTCTGGTCCGTAGGGATGTCACCGGAGTCCCAAAAATGTCGTCTGTGTAAAATTCATGCAAAAGTAGACGCATATAGGTTTGAAGGGGAAAGGACAGAAAAGAAATAAGAGGCAAATAGGGAGAGAGGAGAGGGGAGTAGAAGAGAGGAAAAAAGAGAAGTGAGTAGAGTAGAGGAGAAGAAGAAGAGAGGAGAAGAGAGGAGAGGAGAGGAGCGAAAAGGAGAGAAGAGGAGCGGAGAAGAGCGGAGAGGAGAGAAGAGGGGATGAGAGGAGATGAGAGTAGAGGAGACGATAGGAAAGGGAGACAGAAGAGGAGAGGAGAGGAGGACATGCGAGGGGAGGGAAGGGGGGAGGATAAAAAAAGAAGAGAAAATTAGAAATGATGAGAAAGAAGAACAGAAGGATGAGGAAGGAGAGAAGATTGTAATGGGAAACAAGAGGGGTAGAGGGTGGAAAAAATAGAGAATAATCTGAGATAGAAAATAAATAAAAGTAATTTGAAATCGTGGAATGACGAGATGTACTCAAAAATGAAATAAAACAAATATATATAAAAATACATCAATGAATGAATCAATTTATAAATAATTATACAAATAGACAAACAACAGACGAATAAACAGATAAATAGGTAAACAAATTAATTCATGAATAAATCGATAAATAGATAAATAAAAGATAAACAATATACACAAGAAAATTAGAGATAACGTGACTCACAATGAAAAAAGACGAATCCAAAAGTCGAGGAGAAGAGAGAATCAGAAGGCACAAGAGAAAGAAACAGAAGAGATAAGTAACAATTGTAAACAATTCAAGGTCGCGGGAATTGAGAAAAGTAGTAGATGGAAGAGAGTGGCGACATCGAGGTTGAAGGGATAGAAGATGAGGGGGGCAGAGGAGGTGAAGGAGAGAATTAGATATATAAAGAGAGACAGATAGATAGATAGATAGAGAGCTGGAGAAAGAGAGAGAAAGAGAGAGATAGAAAAAGAGAGATAGAAAGAGAAAGAGATGGAGAGATACAGAGAGACAGACAGAGAGGGAGATATAAAGAGAGATAGAGAGATAAAGAGAGTGTAAGCGAGAGCTAGAGAAAGGAGAGAGAGAGAGAGAGAGAGAGATGAAAAAGATAAACAGTGATATAAAGAGATATATAAAAAGATATAAAGAGATGTAAAAAGAGATAAAGGGAGGGAGAAATAAAGAGACAGACGGAGAGAGAGGCAGGGAGAGAGAGAGAGAGAGAGAGAGAGAGAGAGAGAGAGAGAGAGAGAGAGAGAGAGAGAGAAGATTAGAGAAAGAAAGAGAGAGAGAGAGAGAAGAGAGGTAGAAGAAAGAGAAGAGAGATAAATAGAGAGATAAAGATAAAAAAAAGATAAACAGTGATATAAAAAGACATATAAAGATATAGAGGTAAAAAGAGATAAATGGAGGGAGAAATAAAGAGACAGAGAGACAGAGAGAGAGAGAGAGAGGAGGGAGAGGGAGATTAGAGAGAGAGAGAGTGAGAGAGAGAGAGAGAGAGAGAAAAGAGCGAGAGAGAGACAGAGAGAGAGAGAGAGATATACAGATACAAAGACAAACAGACCGGCAGACACAAAGATGGCGAGACGGGGCAGGAGATGGTGAGGGAACAGGAAAGGGAGAGGACAATTTGTGTACAGTGTATCAAAAGAGTACAGTAGGTGTGCCGAATGGCCGGTTGGTTTCGGCTTTATACACAAAACAGGGCAGGGTTTGAACCCGATAAGCACCAGTACCTGCCAGTATCAATCAGAACTAAAGAGCTCATGACGTAAGGTCTCCACAGGTCCTTAAACAAGAGGTATATTAGTTCATGTTCTTCATTTGGTCATGAGAAGGCACAAGTGATATATTTACTTTTTTCTATCTTCGCCTTTCCCTTCTTCGTTCCCTTAGAATTTCAATTGTCTTTCTTTTTTTCTCCCTTTTTTCTTTTTATTCTAATTATACTTTTAAAAATCTTAAGCCATAATAGAAGTCATCTTACTTTTACTTAAAGCAGTCCTTCTGGATTAAAGTGGTGTTTATCTTGTCACCTATTTTAAGACTTAACCTGCAATTATTAACCATCAGTAAAAGAAATAATAAGAGCACAATAATAGTAAAAGTAGCAAAAAAAGTAATAACAATTGTAATTACTTCAGATCTCCATGTAAGAATGCACTGAGGGCATCGTTTTTTTAATAATGAATTCTAAGAGTACGTGAGGATGTTCGTGGAATCTGTCCTAACATGTTGTCTAAGTATTCACGAATTGCCTTTGGTGATGCCGACTTTTGAACTGTAGGGTGCTGACAACGTTGTCTTTTTTGTCTCCTCCTGTTCTTTTTCTTTTTCTCATCGTTTTGCCTTATTTTGGTCTTGCTCTCATCTCCTTACCCTTCTCTTTTTGTTGTTTTTTGTTTCTCTTTGCTCTCTTTTCGTCTTTTTATCGTCTTCGTTTTGTCTTTCCGCTCTCTTCCCTTTTTGTCTTGTTATATATCATCGTCTTTTTATTTTTTCGCTTCCCTTTTTTGTCTTCTCTTTTCACCGTCGCTCTCTTTTAATCTTCCATATATTCGTCGCCTTTGTTCTTCTTTTCACATGGTTGTCGTCTCTTATCTTGTATCTTCTTTTTTTTGTTCCCCTCTTCCTCTCTTTTGGCAGTCTTTGTTTGCGATCTTCTTTTCTCGATCATATATATATATATATATATATATATATATATATATATATATATATATATATATATACATATATATTATATATACACACACACACACACACACACACACACACGTCTTCGTATGGATTGGGTATACAATCGTAATTAGGGTAATCTCCAGCACTCTTTGTACTACCACTAGCACCTCCACCTCACCAATTCTACCACCACAACAGCACCTTTACCCAAACCATCCCCAGCCCCACCCCCACAAATTTAACTACCACCTCCATCTCGCCACTAACATCACCACACTCATAACTACCGCATACGTGTCACCACCGAATCCACCATCACCAATAACAACAACACGCACCACTACAACCATCACCACCTCCACCATCACCTTCGCCTCAACCTCCACCTACTTCACTTTCACCTTTACCTCAATCATCACCGCCACCACCACCACCACCACCACCACCACCACCACCACCACCACCACCACCACCACCACCACCACCACCACCACCACCACCACCACCACCACCACCACCACCACGAAGATTATGCACAGTTGTTTTAGAGATAGCCATTTCAATGAGAAAAAACGTTAGTAATACGAAACCTGTGAGTCACAACAGTAAATGAAGACAAAGCTGCAATAATATATATACTTTTTAATGGAGTAGTTTTATTTTTTTCATTCGAGTGAGCAAATTCACAAATACCATTACACAGTAATTACTTTCCTAATAAACAAACTCATACCGGGAAGGCTTACAGTAATTGAAGTTATATTAAATTTCACATTACAGTAGACAGCTCAGCAGGCTCAGATGTCTTTGGTATTCTAAGTTCACGCCCAGATTTCCATTTAACCTGTGGAGATAGATATTTCTGTTTCTTTGATTTTCATTTTCTTTTTTTAACGTAGATCTACTTGTCATTTTATTTACATTCATACATATTGTAATATATGTAAAACCCATTTCCTTAGCGTACTACACATGAATATAATTCGAATATTATTTTCAAAAGAACTTTCTCTGTTATAGTACAATAAATATAAACACTTATCCACTGGCGTCAATATCTAATAATATAATAAAAATAATGATAGTAACAATATTAAAATATATGATAATACCAACAAGAATAAGAACAAAAACAATAACAATAATAACAGCAACAACAACAATAATAATAATAACAATCATGATAACAATGATAATCTTTAACCAGGATAACCTCTATAAAGGGAGCCACACGATGGAGAGCGCTATTAGCCCCCTTCTATGTTACTCACACCCAATTATGACATCGCACACAAGTCGTATCTTCTTACAACCTCTCGATGATCACCTTTCCTTCTGTGTAGTACTTTCCCTTATACTACAACTGCCGTTATTCTATTTAATTCATATCCGTGGCATTCCCTTGTAATCGATGTGATTAAATTGTTTTTGTAATGCTGATATATATATATATATATATATATATATATATATATATATATATATATATATATATATATACACGTACATATATTAATGCACATGCACATACGTACATGCATGCATACATACATTCATACATAAATATATGCATACATACACGCATACATATATGTCCGTACATTATAGGGAATATAATAATAGTGATACAAAAATTCAAAGATACAGAGCTATCTATACATATATACGTAGCTATACAAGCACACATTTAAAGAGACAAGGATACACAGATACACATATCATCTGATGCACAAATAAAAACATTTGTGGACTGATGGTCAGGCAGACTAAAAGAAAATGCAGAAATGTTAGTAAGAAAGATTACAGGAATGTTAGAAAGACTTGCTTTTTAATCGAGGCGCAGAAAAGCACAACAAAAACATTGGTGACCAAAGAGACTAAGAAGAACCTTGCAGAAATGTTGGTAAGAGAGGTTACAAGAATGTTAGAAAGACACTTGTTTTTTATCCTCCAGGTACTCTCCTAATTGCCCGGAGATGGGGGCTGTGTTGCACCTGCCGATGCCCTAAGGCACCGAGACAGATGGTGACTATACGCCAAGTTCCTACGGCCGACTCGTAGTATTGCCTGAAGGGATGAGAAGGTTGAAACCAGGCGCGCGATGATGTATTGATACAATAAATGCTGAGCTTTGTTTTTATTTCTTCAGAGTGATGTACAATCTCCTACCACGATAGATTATTTTGTTGTTGTTGTCTAGCCATGCCCCTGTTTTGTTAAGTGTGTTTATATATTAACCCATATATGGATACATACATACCTGCGTGTATGCATATCATATATATATATATATATATATATATATATATACACACACATATATATACATACATATATATATATACACTAGTGCATATATACATTAAACACAAACATATATTTAATCCACATATATACACTACATACATAAATACATACATGTCTGCATGCGTACATACATACATACATGCATGTCTGCATGCATACATAAATTCATCCACACATTTTCCAACATACATATACCAAAAGATTTTTTTTCAGTAAAAGGTTTGTGAAAGTAAAACTATACACCTATCTTTAATGCATCCCACATATTTCCAGAATTACATCTCCCATTTATTTTCATTTATTTGTCTATTTTATTTATTTTAATTTATTTTTTATTTATTTATCTATTTATTTATTTATTGCGGATGTAGGGTTATCCTTGTCCCCCGCTCACTGCTTAGTTCAGAGACAATGCAGCAAGACATAGCACCTACAAAGCAGGGTCCGAGAGCCGAAACTTGTTTACCCCCTCAGCTTCGTTACTTGGCGACGCTCAGATCCGCATCCATCCACTCGAGAAATTACACACAAGAAATTCCTTTGGCCGCGGCATTTCCTCATCCCCTCACGCCCATTCTTAGCTCACACCTGTCTCTTACCCTCTGCCTCCCATGTACTTGTATTCAGTACCCCTTTCGCCTCATCCATTCACCTCATTCTTGGTCATCCCCTCAAGTGTACTCCAGTCATCTTCAACACCATAATTTTGTTTATTTATTTATTTTTTTTTTTGCTTTCTCATTCTTTCAATATGGAACTGCCTAGTGTAGGCCTTATGGTCTCTTGCAGTCTCCCCCAATTCTCAGTTCTCATGCTCAGTATGCCCAAAGAATCCCAATATTGTTTGATCAACCCTATATGTCATGCCTCTCTCCATCCCTGCTCTCTATTTCACCTCCATATTTCTTAACTTTACCCATCTTCGTAACCCAGGCAATACTTCTCATACACTTCATCCCAAACACATTCAGACTCTTCCTTTCTGCCTCCTTCAAATTCCAAGTCTTCATGTAATGTCGTGGGGATTTTTTTTTTTGTTTATTTTATTTTTTTTTTTTTTTTTTTTTTTTTTTTTTTTTTTTTTTTTTTTTTTACAATCTCTTCTTTGCGTTCACCTCCAACCGTTTATTTCTCAAGACACTTTTCATTCCCTCGAGACATCAATTTTTTTTTTCTTTTTTTTACTCTATAATTCACATCCTCCCCGACTCCTTCATTTCCTGCAACATCTGACCCTAAAGATTCAAACCTCTCCACTTCCTTCAGCATCTCACCCATTAAGTTCATCTCCAACTCATTGCCACCCACAACCTTTATACATCTCATCTCCTTATTAGGCCAGCATCTACTCATAAGAACATGAGAATGGAGGAGACTGCAAGAGACCATAAGGCCTACAGTAGGCAGTTTCATGTCCATTACCACCTTTCATCCTTATCCATAAAGTTATCTAATCCTCTCTTAAAACAACCAATTGTTTCAGTGATCACTACATGGTTACTAAGTCTATTCCATTCGTTAATCACTCTGTTGGTAAACCAATTTTTGCCTATTTCCTTCTTAAACCTAATTTTATCCAATCTAAATCCATTACTACGAGTCTTGCCCTGTTACCCTTGACCACGATTCTCCTCTTACATTCCCTCCCAAACTCCAATACCAATTGCCTCAGTCACTCCATCGACTCACCTACAATCGTAGTGTCATCTGCAAATAATAATTGGTTTGGCCCCCACTTCCACTCTCACCGACTCCAAACACCTGCCCAGCATCTTCGCGTTTACCTCACACATCACATTGTCCAAGAATACGTTGAACAACCTGGGTGACATTACACAAGCCTGGCGCAGCCTTTTCATCTTAATCTACTCATTCTCTCCGTTCCCTATCTTCACACAAACTTAATATATACAGATACATACATATATACTATAAGATAAATACAGTTGAGAAAATACACCCCCACTTACATGTGAAATTGTAAGCATACACAACTACGTATACATGCATATATTCTCACATCATTGCATGGATATGAATAAGAATTCAAGTAAATTTGAAATGTGTGTTGATAAAACATACACGCTTACTCCCACATTCACACACAAACACGCGCATACACACACACAAATATATATATATATATATATATATATATATATGTGTGTGTGTGTGTGTGTGTGTGTGTGTGTGTGTGTGTGTGTGTGTGTGTACATTCATACATATACCAAAGTCCAAGACATAAATCCATTCCCATCCATTTTATCCCCACATACTCCACTCCCATTCACCACCCCTCCCTTCCTCTTTTCTTGGCTCCTCCTGGATAACGGGTCATCCCTGAATCTCACTCACTGGCCTGGGTTAGAAGCAATGCAGAAAGACCCAGTACACCCACAGCAAGGCCGCTTTATTTAATCGGCGATCCCCGTCTTCGTCCCCTCATGCAGAAAAAAGAAAAGACGGGGAGAAATCCCTTCGGCTACGTCAAAATATCATTCACACATACTCTCCTCCCCATCCCCCACTCCCTCACTTCCATGTATCACAGCATCATCCATGCACAACTATTCTCAACCCACCCCTATCTTCTGTCTTCTCCCTCCTTCCTTCCTCAATAGATATTCCCTTCTTTTCCAATGCCCCTTTGTCCCCATCCACCCATCTCATTCTTGGTCGCCCCATCATGTTCACTCCCCACACCTCTGCCTTCCATACTTTTTTTTTTTTTTACTAATCTTTCATCACCATCCTAATAATCTTTCTTCACCCCATTGACATCTCCTTTTCCAATCCCGCTCTCCTCATCTCCGCGTTTCTCACTCTACCCAATCTAGTAACCCCTACCATATTTCCCAGACATTTCATCTCAAAAATATTTAAACTTTTCCTCTTTGCCTCACTTAAATTCTAAGTCTGCCCCATACAATGCCGTCGGCAGAATCACCCCTTCATACAATCTCTTCTTTGCATCTATCTATACACACACACACACATATATATATATATATATATATATATATATATATATATATATTATATCAACCACAATGCACTTTAATTCTAAGTCATCAACATCGGAAGACCCGATTGAGGTCAACATGCAGAAACTGAAACGGATTACGGCCATGGACTCGAACCCTGTCCTTGGCCGTACTGCGTTTTAATTTCTGCATGTTGACCTCTATCAGGTCTCCCGATGTTGATGACTTAGAATTAAAGTGCGCTGTGGTTAATAAAAATGTATCGCTATTCACTGGGACCCATTCATTGTACATATATATATATATATATATATATATATATATATATATATATATATATATATATGTATATATATATATATATATATATATATATATATATATATATATATATGCGTGTGTGTGTGTGTGTGTGTGTGTGTGTGTGTGTGTGTGTGTGTGTGTGTGTGTGTGTGTGTGTGTGTGTGTGTGTGTGTGTGTGCTTTTGTTTATATCATGAAACCTGTTTACTCTTCAACCAACCGTATATTAAAACAATTTTTCTCTCGCGGTTGGGTTGGCCGCCATATGCTCAGTACATTTGAACATTTAATAAATCTCTCCTTACAGACTTTATTTCTTTCTTTTTAAGCTCCCATCAAAGCTAATATATCTTAGACAATATCGGTCGATCTTCTTTTTATCATAATCTTCATCATCATCATTTATTCTAGAAAGCAGATCTTTGTCTAACCCCAGGCCACAAAATGTCAGGAACAAAAATATAGTGGCAGTTAGTGGATGCTTGACGATTCTATTGACTGGTTAAATTGATGGGGGTGGAAAGTAGTTATGTATGAATGATATTCTGACGCAGCATGAGGTGATTTCTTCTCGTCATCTCTCTCTCTCTTGTATGAGGGGACGGAGAGGGGCGAGTCGCCGATTAAGTGAAACGGCCTTCTTGTGCTTGTGCTATGCCTTGCTGCATTCCTTCTGACCCAGGGCAGTGAATGGGATACAGGGATGACCTGTCATCCATGAGGGCCTAAGATGGGTGAGAGTGAAACAGGTCGGAGTGGGCGTTTGCTTTTTGACTTGGCTACCTCTCCTGCAAGGGGAAAAAAGCCTTTGGTATATATAGACAGAGACTGGTGTAAAGGAGATTACAGAATAAGACTGCCTAATTATGAAATAGATAATATAAAAAGTGTTCAGAATATGATACAGTTCTTACAAGGTCGAAACTAAACTGAAAACATTAAAAATTAAAATAGTTTCACGTTAAATACTGACCTCACATTGCCAGAACTTCGATTTAACATAGAAATAGTCAGAAAGCGTGCTGGTCTCGCATCCGCTTAGCTGTGGGTTCGAATCCCGCAATCGCCTCCGATTCCCACCTAAGCGCCTTCTGGCAATGACTCCTTACCTTCTTCTTCTTCTAGTCTGATCCAACTTCACCAATCACGTATTTAAGTTATAAAACTTCCCTAGGTAAGCATCAATGTACTCTGTTGTAATGTCTCAATTAGATGACGCTTTAATTTTGCCTGTTTTTAATTTTGTTTACTTTTTGAATTCTATTCTATTTATATACTTCATTTCATATTTTTTCACAAGAACTCGTCATGGAACAATGAGTTTCTTGCTCGTATATTTTGTAATTGTAAAATCGTATCTGATTGTCACCTCCTAGACGAAGAGAAATGGTTTTCTTTCCTTCATCATAAGGAAATCAACCCTGGTGTATGTGTGTGTGTATATATATATATATATATATATATATATATATATATTATATATATAAATATATGTATATATATATATATTATATATACATTATATGTTATATATTATATTTATATATATATGTACATACATACATACATATACCAAGGCTCCTCTCCCCCTTACCAGGGGGGCAGCCAAAGAGGACAAGGTACAAAAACATTCCCACCCATTTCATCCCCGAAAACACTCCACACCCCTCCACCCTCCCTCCCATCTCAGCACCACCGATGTATTTATATATATATTATATATATATATATATGTATTTATATATATATATATAGATATAAATAGATAAATAGTGTGTGTGTGTGTGCGTGTGTGTGTGTGTGTCTATATGTGTGTGTTGTGTGTGCATAGCAAACACTGTCTCTATTCAGGCTGTACCGTTCTTCAAGTTATAGACCGGTTCAGCAATGGGCCAATAAAGCTAAATTCACTCTATTCAAACAATTTAATACAATAGTAATTTTCGGGTCACATCAGTCTATTGGGTCAATTTTACGTAAAACCAACATAACCATGTTAATTTTTGGGTTAAAACCAATCATGTTCTCTCCCTCCACCTCCATTCCCTTCGTTCCTAGAATAGCCTTTGTCTAGTTAAGACTCAGTCCCAAGGCTTAGCCACGGCCTAACCGTTCTCTAAATTGTTGCCACGCCGACCTTGTAGCGATTACCCAGTCATATTGGCCACTCACTTCCCAAGTTATTTTTAAGTTCGAATCAAGGACGAGTTGAAGCCTCGAATTCATAGACAGCGGAAGACAGGATTGTTGCAGGTTTGTGTATTGGAATATGATGCATTGGGAAATGTATCAGAATGCGTTCCGATTTGCAATAAAACAGAAAAAATACAATAAAGCAATAGAAATATAATGAAAAAATATAATTAGTGTAACCTAAGATATAAACAATGCATCAAAACGAAATAAAGTAAAATAAAGTAAAATAAAATAATGCAAAATAGAATTAAATAAAACGAGATGAAACTAGCAGAGAAGTACAATAACAGAAAAATAAAAGAAAAATAAAACAATGTTAACAAACACAAAACAGAATGAAATAAACATACATTAAAAAGGCACACAAACACGCGAACAGGTAAAAACACGCAAGGAGAGTAAACTACCCAAATGATAGAAAATATAGATTATATAGAACTTCTCTTTCTTGGACACAAATATAAGTAGTGAGAACGCATAGCCACACAAACACGTGAACAGTAAAAAAACAAGTAGAGTAACTACCCAAATGATAGAAAATATATAGTTCTTATGTAAAACTTCTATTTCTTGGGCGAAAATATATGTATTGAGAATGCATAGCTTTCAGCAGACATGAATGCCCATCCCACCTTTTTTGTACCTATATGAAATTATGTATCATATACAGTTATACTATATATCATACATAATCATATATTATATGTATTACATATAATATCATATAAAAAACGGGTTAGGGTGACTAGTAGAATTATACTTTGCACGTATGTAACTGTATATACTTATACTTGGAATTATTTCAGTATTCATATTAAAATTATATTTTTGAATGGATGATTTCACGCCCCCCCCCCACCACTCGTATCCTCCTCAAGCCTCCATGGGGTGGGGGTCTTCCCCTAGTTGGGGAACCACTGTCCAAAAGTCTTTGACATAATCACTGTCACATTTCCATGAACACAATACTCTATTGGAATGCAATCTTCTTCAGTAGAAAGTATGATTCTGTGATGAGGAGATTAAAACTTTATCACTTGACAAGTTCACTCTGATGAATTAATCTAAAATTGTCCCTTAAAATAACATTAGGCGTTTTTATTCAGTCAAGAAAATGACCCCTTGTTGGGAGGATTATAATAAGTTATGTGTCACTTAGCTTATTAGTCTTTATCTGTCATATTTTCTTATATTCATATTTCTGTATATCGATTCAAAGGTATATTATTATCACAGTTCATGTCTCAACTGGTTTGCTTGCCAACCTATCTACCCATCTTCACACGCGCTCGACACACACATATGTACACAACACACACACACACACACACACATTATATATATATATATATATATATATATATATTCATCTTATCAACCACATCAATTTATTTCCATTTTAGTTCCTTGCAAACACACTCGAGACCAACAGTATATAACTCGATAGAGACATGTTCGGAAAATGAGACGCTGTCAGGCTGAGGACTCGAATCTAGCCGATACATAACAAATGGTCATTTTTTTACGTATCGATTGATTTGAGTCTTCGGCCTGACAGCGTCTCAGTTTCCGAATATGCTTCCATCGAGTTGCATACTCTTTGTTAGTCTCGATCGTGTTTGCAAAAAAATTAAAGTGGAAATAAGTGAATGGGGTTAATACGATGAATATATGTATACTGGAGACCATTCAGTATCAGTTGTAATAAATATATATATATATATATATATATTATATTATATATATATTATATATTGGGATCTATATTTCCATCTATGTATCAGTTTGTCTGCCTGTCTGCCTGCCTTGCCTGCCTGTCTATATATCCATGCACCCATATATATATATATATATATATATATATATATATATATATATATATATATATATATATATATATATATATATATATATATATATTATATATATATACCCATTAGGGCATCATATAACCACAATTCATATCAACCTTTCAAAGAAATACCCAATCAGATGCCAGAGTCCCAACCAGTCCAAGTGAACTCCCTCCAGTTCCCACAAGAAGAGATATACGAGAACCTCATCAGGGCCAGTAATCCCCAGACCCAAGGCATCTGTCCACAGCCTCGAAGGGATGGTCTTGGCAACTGCAGACAACCAGGAGACGCTGACGAAGCTAAGTGACTTACTCCACAAGTTAGGTGGAGATCTCTTTCGTGGTTACGAGCTGGAAAAGAACGCGGCCAGCGGGAACAATTGGGTTACCGCAGCGGCTTTGCTGCTACTTCTGCCTCGGGTGGGAGGTGTGTGTGTGTCGGGGGGGGGGGGAGTCTTTAGTGGGCGTTGATTCGAGGACCTAAAATACTCGGGAGGGAGGGAGAGTGGGAGGAAGGGAGGGAGGGAGGGAGGGAGGGAGGGAGAGAAGGAGGGACGGAGGGAGGAGGGAAGGAAAGGAGTTGGGGGATCAAATGGGAGAGAAAGTTAGAGATGATGAGAGGAAGGGAGGAAGGGGAAGGCGGATGGGAGGAAGAAATGGAGAGAGGGAGAGAGTAAAGGTTGGACGAATGGGAAAGAGTGGGGAAAGGAGGAAGGGAAGGGGGAAGGGAAGGGGGAAGGGAAGGGGAAGGGGAAAGGGAAGGGAGAAAGGAGGGAGGGAGGATAGGAGAGAGTTAAACAAGATGGGTGGAAGAAAGAGAGAGAGGGAGGGAAGGAGAGAGAAAGGATAGGAGGAAGTTAGAAAAGGGAGGGAAGTTAGAGAGGGGAGGGAAGTTAGAGAGGGGAGGGAAGTTAGAGAGGGGAGGGAAGTTAGAAAAGGGAGGGAAGCAGTGAGGAAGGGAATGAGGGAGGGAAGGAGGGAGGGAAGGAGAGAGGGAGGGAAGAAGGGAGGGAGGGAAGAAGGGAGGGAGGGGAGAAGGGAGGGAGGGATGTAGATGGAGATAAATATATATATACATATATATAGAGAGAGAGATAGATAGAGAGAGAGAGAGAGAGAGAGATAGATAGAGATAGAGAGAGCCCTCGAACTCAAAAGGAAGTCGTGACTCTTAAATTCCTCTTAAGGAAAATTTTACAGTTTGACTGAGGACTCTAAAGCTTTCTCTCTCTCTCTCTTCTTTCTCTATCTCCCTCAAAGACAAAAAAGTTAACTATGTTTCCTTACGTCCTAAGATAACAGGACCTTCTCCCTCCACCATCTAATGATTCTAGATGCTTCTGAAATGACATCCCTTGGTATGATGAAATAGCGCGTACATTCACTGCTAGACTCGTTGGTGTTAAGGTACTGCAGGTCAACCTCTAATAGAATTCTTTTAGCTTCAAAAGTAGCAAGATGGCTCCAGTTCAAGCCTCAAGAATACATGACTATCTGTATACGCAAGAAAAATACCGAATATACATTTCTGTTTGGTATCCTAATTAAGTCCATACACATACCAAAGGCTTTTTCCCCTTACAAGGGAGGTAGCCAAAAAACAAAGGCATAAAAACCACTCCCACCCATTCCATCCCTATCATATTCCACTCCCCTCCACCCTTTTCCCTCTCTCTTATCTTGGCTCCTCCTGGATGACGGGTCATCCATGCATCTCGCCCACTGCTCTGGGTCGGAAGCAGTGTCACAAGACACAGCACATCCACAGCAAAGCCGCTCCCTAAGTTAAAAAATATTGTTCTTTCATTGTACTTCTTGGAATAAAGTGTTACAATTTGAGGAACGTGGAAAAATAAGACACGGGTCAAGTTCCAAATTCATTCCTGACCGGTTTCGCTTTGAGCTTCTTCAGAGGAAGAAGAAACTGAAAGCCAAATCGGCCACGAGTAAACTCGAAACTAGACCCGTGTCTTCTTTTTCCACCTTCTTCAACTTGTCGCAATATCTCACAACTTCAGGTCCACTTGTAAAAATTATTCATCTACTATATATACTCATGGCTTCTTCTCCAATGTAAGGGGGGTAGCCTGTCAAGGCACGCATTTGTTCTCACCCATTTTACTCCCGCCCAGCACCAATTGTTTCCCCCTCATCTTAGCTCCTCTTGGATAAAGAGTCATCCCTACCCAGTAAAGTACCTTTATAAAGAAAGATGCGATTACTCCACAAATGGTGTCGTATACATGTCGCAACTCTCTGTATAAATGGACTCTGTATAAATGGACTGTTGATACATTCGAATACACAACAACCAGGTATATACATTGAACAAACGTAATAGGTTCGAAGAATTAATAGCAAGAAAAAGTAAGCGCGATCAAAAACGAATTGAACACAAAATAGGTCCCTGGGTCATTTGTCATATCATGTCGCAATTCTCTATAAAGGGATTCTACTGTCCACTGTAATTGCTGAAACCAAAGATCTTTCAGCTTTGAAAGGGACGAGATGAAATAAATTAATATGTTAGGGTATCGAATACATCACAGTAAAAAAAAAAAAAAGTCTATTACTACCCCGCTATGCTGTCTCATATTCCCATTTCCAGGAAATTATGCCTGTCACGCAACTCTATTGTAAAAAATATATATATGAAAATTATTATTATAATGAAATAAATTCGAAATTCATACGTCATCGGGGATAATGATAAGAGGAAGAGGGTACTCCCCGTGATTGGGAAGATAGCAAAGAGAGATAAAGATAAGAACGATGGAGAATGAAGCTTGTGAAGGAGTTAATGGCGTCTTCAACCCTTTGGCTGCTCTGAAACCTCTACAGATCTTATTCTGGCTAATTCTAGACGATTTCAACCATCGTGTGCGAGACACACGTGCAGAAAAAGGTGGAGGAGGTCGCGAGGACTTTGTTTCTTTTCACTTTAAAGAATTCCTCTATTGGTTTTTTCTGGCTGACGCCAAGTGATTTTATTCAGATTAGGAAACAACCCTTTGGTAGTGTAAAACGCAACAAAGAAGAATTTTAGAACTATTGTGTGTGTGTGTGTGTGTGTGTGTGTGTGTGTATTCACTTGGTCTTTGGATCACGTGTTGGACTCGTAATCGACAGCTATTTCCCTCCTGGAAGAGAGCTCAGAGCTCGTAGGTCCGATCTATGGGTAATGCTATGACCTTGCACACACACACACACCCAACTCCCCGCCCACGAGAGTTGGAGTAACACCCCTCAGCGCTGCGATACTGATATTATTTCAGCCCCGGGCGAGAGTCGAACCCGGACCTCCGTAGTGGCAGGCCAGAGCTCTAACCACAGCGCCATGAGAGGTGTGTGTGTGTGTGTGTGTGTGTGTGTGTGTGTGTGTGTGTGTGTGTGTGTGTGTGTGTGTGTGTGTGTGTGTGTGTGTGTGTGGTCTGTGTGTGTTTTACTTGAAATTGGATCTGGTATTTGCAATATGATAAGAAAAACCTTATTAACCAGTATTTTGGAGTTTGCCATGCTCACAACGCAGAAACAGGCTCACAAAGAATAATGATGATGATGATGATGATGATGATGATGATGATGATGATGATGATGATGATGATGATGATGATGATGATGATGATGATGACGACGACGACGACGACGACGACGACGACGACGACGACGACGACGACGATGCCGATGATGATGATGATGCCGATGATGATGATGATGCCGATGATGATGACGATTTAGCAATAGAAATTAAACAATAATAATAACTATGATAACAAGATAGTAAATATTCCGAGCTCGACCAATTAGACACGACCGCGCGCCGCGAGCGACTTGTAGCACTGCACTGACTTCCGTCAAAAACACACACACACACACACACACACACACACACACACACACACCGCCGTCACCACTTCCCACATGCACCATCATCATTGGTGGTCAAGATATCGGTGTTTGTGGTGAAGGCCAATGTATCGGTGGAATTAGTGAAGTTGGTGGGACAGGTAATTGATGCGATGGTGATGATAGTGCATGGAGTGATGAGTAACGTGGGAGTTAAGGGGTGACCATAGTTGATTCCCTTGTGGTGAGAGAGACGCTACGTACGAGTATGGAGACAATAAGAATAATATTAAAATGAAATATATACATATACTAAATAAAAAAAAAGTGTATAAAAGTATAGTTGTACATTGTAGGAAGAATGACGGGATGTATTAGATTAGACAATAAAAGTAAAAATTAAAATTAAATACATACGTATAGATACCAAATCTAAAATAAGTTATATAATGTGTAGTTATACGTATAAAATATTTTATATTTTCTTATATATATATATATATATATATATATATATATATATATATATATATATACACACACATATGCACACTTTTTTTCTCTTTAAGCTTTGCCGGTAAGGGCGACATAACGACGTTGT
>NC_134796.1:58046569-58064069 GCF_046742065.1 Oratosquilla oratoria
CAATTCAACAGTTTTTCTCATGTTTCTCTTTAACCCCGATGGGGTCGAGGTTCTGCATACGGGATTAAAGAGAGACATGAGAAAAACGGTTGAAGCTGCCTATATCAATACGTTTGAAAATACCAATGATAGAGAAGGTTTTGTATATTTATTGAAGGTAGTAAGCAAATTGATAAGAAATACAATTGAGAATCATGTACCTGGTACGGGAACGGGAATCACCAGACAGCCAGCGGGATGGCCTGTCCGAATTTCCAACTTCGAGTGCATAATTGTAAGGTTCGTGCTGTTTGTAGACAGCTTACTGAAGAAGACAGAATCGATGGAAACATATAAGCATTAAGGGAGTTCCAGCCCATCTTCGCTTGTTCTTCCTCTACCCACACTCTCATATTATATATATATATATATATATATATATATATATATATATATATATATATATATATATATATATATATATGTGTGTGTGTGTGTGTGTGGTATATATATATATATATATATATCTTTGTGTGTGTGTGTGTGGTATATATATTTATATATACATATACATATATATATACTGTATATATACACACTTTATCAACCACAATATTTTAATTAAAAGCCATCAACATCAAGAAAGACTCGAGGAGGCCAACATGCAGAAATTGAAACGTGGTTCAGCCAAGGACTCGAACCTGCGCTAGTACATGACAAGTGTTCGTATACTTACCAATTGTACTATCATAGTGGAGATGGGTTCAATGCAAAATTTCGTGTATGTGTATTCAACTCGAGCATACAAATATATATGAAAAGTTGCGCTCAACTTATATATCTCTTGATGACGCAATCGGTTAAGTCCCTAACACTTGTCACGTGCTCGCGCAGGTTCGAGTCCTTGGCTGTACGTTTGAATTTCTGCATGTTGGCCTCCTCGAGTCCCTCGATGTTGATGGCTTAGAATGAAAGTGTTCACTGGGACCCCTTCAGTGTTGCATGTATTATATATATATATATATATATATATATATATATATGTATATATACATGTATATGTACACATATAAATATATATATATATGTATATACATACAGTATATATAACTACAAAGTAATGTCGTAACACATTCGTAAAATTCAACAAGAACTCACTGTGTTGGATAAGAAGATATGAAATAGATGATATCCATATATTTCGATCACGGACTGTGATCCTCTTCAGTGGAATACAGAGTAGTGGAGCAAAAGGCATGTCTTATGTACAGAGAAAGAAGAAGGAACATGGATAGGACTCAGGTAGCGTCTAATGCTTTGCGGGGCAAGTCACCCGCCTTCACCAAAGATGGTAATAATTTGTTGACTGCTCAGGCAGTAATGCAGTCAGATGACCATTGTCCATTTGAAATATAATGGAATCATCCTTGATAAATAAATTTACTAATTTTAATATTTCAAATGGACAATGGTCACCTGACTGCATTACTACCTGGGCAGTCAACAAATTATTACCATCTTTGGTGAAGGCGGGTGACTTGCCCTGCAAAGCATTAGACGCTACCTGAGTCCTATCCATGTTCCTTCTTCTTCCACTGACGAGGATCACAGTCTGTGATCGAAATATATGTATATAATCTATTTCATTTCTTATCCAACACAGTGGGTTCCTGTTGAATGTATTTGTATATATATATATATTTGTATATATATATGTGTATATGTATATGTATGTATATATATATGTGTATATACATATATAATATATATTATATATACATATATATATATTATATATTATATATATATATATATATATATATATATATACATATTTCACCAAAAATTAAGTATAATCCTGGAACTTATCCTTTGTAAAGTTGCTTACATTATTCAATCTTATCTCGTGTATGTGACTCTTATTCCTCCTCTTAAACATATTTTTCACCTTAAAGGAAGCCTGAGTAGAGGAGTAATGGCTCGTTGCTGTCAAGATTCCTCGGGTTCCCATTAGGGAGTGTTGTTATGGGGAATCATAAGGAGATTCTTCATCCTGCCATATCCCACAAAGATGATGGAATCCGTCTTCGTGATATGATGGTTCGTTGAAGCACCTGCCAAGGAAGCGTTGTATAATGGAGGAAGTATATTTGAATATATCCATAAACACACGTATATACATACACATACATACATGCTCGTATACACGCACACACATACACACACACACACACTCACAGACACAAACGCACACACAAACATACACAAGTTATCATTGTTGCTGGAAAGAACAAAATTTAGATGTATTCACAAACACTTATACATACATATGTACATACATACACACATATATGCACACATACGTAGAGGCCCCCCCACACACACATACACAGGTTAAGTTAATATCGTTGTAAGACGGAACGAGACAGGCAAGTGTGAAGAGCACAGGCATTACACGTTGCTGTTAAGTACCGGTCACATACCTGAAACGTAGACAGGAATCTCGAAGAAAAATAAATGATTAAATAAATAGATAAGAAATAAAAAATTAGAGATAAGAATGGAATATTATACATAGAATCGGACATAGAGAAATAGATTTGACTTAGAGGGTAGTACAGATTAATCTCGAATTTATTGTGAAATATCAGTGTATATATCATGAAATGGCAAAGAAACGGATCCCCATGAGCGTAGCTCATTTCCTTCACATTAGCATTAATGACATAAAGGCACGTAAACGCACACACACAAGTACACACATGCAGAGAGAGAGAGAGAGAGAGAGAGAGAGAGAGAGAGAGAGAGAGAGAGAGAGAGAGAGAGAGAGAGAGAGAGAGAGAGAGAGAGAGAGAGAGAGAGAGAGAGAGAGAGAGAGAGAGGGGGGGGGGAAGGAAAGAGAGGAAAAGAGAGTGAGAGGGAAAGAGAGAAAGAGAGACAGAGAAAAAAGAGAGAGAGAGAGATAGAGAGAGAGGGGGGAAGGGGGGAGAGGTGAGTTAACACGAGTGCGTGTACAAAATACACCTACAATATCATGAAATCATATACTTAAATAAATTTCATTTATTGGCACACAATCACAGATTTACATGACCTACGCCCCCATTCTCTTTCAAGCCTCCTCCATGGCACGTTTATGGTCCTTTGCAGAGAGCCGAACGAGGAACTGCCCGCGGCAGCTTGCCCTAGCTTGCCGCAGCTTGCGGCAAGCCGCGGAGGGAGACCTCTTCATTAGGTGATCCTTCAGGAAGTATTAACCAAATGTGGGACAATTCAGGTAATGCAAAATGGGTTTCTTTCGAGAAAATATACTTTCATCTTAAAAAATGGGCTATTTTTGTTCGAAATCGGCTTCGTTTGTACAAAATAGGCTTTATTTACACGAAATAGGCTATCTTCATCCAAAGTGGGGTTTCTTTTTTCTCGCTGGCCAAGTAGGTTAGAGCGTCGCTACTTGTGGCGAAGGTCGAGATGACGGCAGCTTGAGCCTTGCCGCCAGTGAGTTGGACCAAGGTTATAGTTCATTAAATTCCACGCTGCAAAGTCCTTCCTCTGTAAGGGGCACCATCCTAGCCACCTGATAACCACTGAGCCAATCGTTAGATAATAACACAAGATCATAAGAATGAAGGAGACTGCAAGAGACCATAAGGCCTACACTAGGCAGTTTCGTGTAAAAACAATCGGTAGAAATGGTGGAATCGGTATTTTTTACGAGGTTTCTTCTCGACTGAAGAAAGCTGTCTAGCATTATCCATATCAAAACCTATATTGATTGTCTTTATGTCAAACGGGACTGTCTTCTTTCATAAAATGGAATATATTTAGTAACCACGTAGTGAGCGCTGAAACTATCGGTTGTTTTAAGAGAAGGTCAGATAGCTTTATGGATTCAGATGATAAGTGGTAATGGATATGGATATAGTCTCTTGCAGTCTCCTTCTTTCTTATGGTCATGTACTTATGTTCTTATAAAATCCCAAGACAACAGCCAGAACAAAATCTTTAGAGGGCATTAGTGTGTACACATAGATTCAGTACATTTATATAGACATATATGTAAATGTATATACGAGTATATACATATAAATATTTATGCATATACTGTATGTCCAACTGCTCGCGTTTAAACGAGTACGTCTGTGTGTGTGTGTGTGTGTTTGTGTGTGTATTCACCTTGGTCTTTGGATCACGTGTTGGACTCGTGATCGACAGCTATTTCCCTCCCGGAAGAGAGCTCAGAGCTCGTATGACCGATCTATGGGTAATGCTATGACCTTTCACACACACACACCCCCAACTCCCCGCCCACGAGAGTCAGAGTAACGACCCGAAGCGCAGCGATACCGAAATAATTTCGGCCCTGGGCAGGATTCGAACCATGTACACACACGTGTGTGTGTTTGTGTGTGTGTGTTAATTTCCATAATATATAATTATAAAGGTGTGTTTCTGTGCTTGTTTACAGTGGTTTTATAATTGTATAAATGCATTTGTAAAATCTTAGGTTTGATCATTGTATATTTTCATTTGTCTAATGGGGATGATGTTTTGTATATACAACACCCAGGCTTTTTTTATATTATTATTTTTTTTTATCTATTACCTATTTATATATTTATGTATCAATTTATCATGTTATATATTATTCATTAACTTATCATATATTTTCATTAATTTGTTCATATATTTGTTAATTTAGTCCTATCTCTCTTTGTCTCTCTCTCTTTAAACTATATTTCCTTATGCATCAACAAAACAGCCACCCTCGCAAGCACAAAGGTATTCTGAACTTCACCTCGAGCACACTTGACTTCAAGGTCAACTCTGGGTCCGGGCAACAAGGGCCAATCAACCACAAGAAAGAAGCTCAAATAAGACCTTTACGGTCTGAAATTTACTGCTTCGAAATAAGAGGCCCGCTCATCTATCGACAATGAAAATGCTGAACTTCTGATTCATGATAAGGCAGCCGTGAAAGAATATTATATGCCAAGTCTAGCATTTTATCTAGAAGCTGTATAGAAGTCAATAGGTCGGGGGGTGAGAAGTGTGTACGAAGATGATGGTAATGATGTTTTATTCATATATATATTCTTACATTTTTTAATGTCGATTTTTTAAGATATAAGGTAAAAAATCCTTGTTTACAAAAAATCTCTTTGTACGAATGTCGAAATTGTTCTATGTGTTTTACCAAGTTTAATGATGTGTATATGTTTTTTTTATGTAGGCGCTTAACAGTATATAAGAGGAAGGTGCAAATATTTAATATGTATACTGTAACTTATTGCTGTTTATATCCCAGAACGGATGTATGATATAGTTTGTAGAGTGACTTGTATATCGAACTATACTAACTTTAAGAAGTCGTATAATGTATTATGTTGTGCAATATATTTTGGTCAATATAAACTAACTAAATATTCTTTGTTTACCTAAGAATCAGCTGTTTCAACGCCAAATTCTCCCTCTGTATCTATGAATTTCGAAATAGTTTTAATGTATCAGGTAAGGATAAATTTGCATTTACGAAATGGATGCTTGCTCGCTGGCCGAATGGATCAGATCGTCGCTACTTGCAGCGAAGGTCGAGGTGACGACGGTTCGAACCCTGCCGTTAGCGAGTTGGACCAAGGTCATGGTTTACTACATTCCACGCTACCTTTGTAAGGGGCAACGTCCTTGCCTCCTGATAGGGGTAGTTCGCGTCGTTAAACCGAATCATGTAAGGAATATCCTTATTTACATAATACTCAGCTTTTGGAAGGTTAGATACGCCCTCTGCAGGAATCATGAGGAAGTAACAGGGTTATATTACTTTACTTATTCAATAAACACCAAAAACACATTTTCTCGTTCTGTATTCGCCCCGCGTCTTGTATCTTTTTTGTGAAGTCAATTCAACACGTTTTATACTTTTTATAGAGCCCAATCAACTTTCAGAGCACAAAAGCACGAACGTGTACATACTCAAAAGGCCATGCACACGCACACACATGTACACACACGCACACACACATACACACACAATTAGATGAAACAATATCTAACTCAAACCTATACACTCTGAATAGACTGATGAATAACCAAATAAACAAGTGAACAAATAAATAAAGATAAATTAATATAAAATAATAAATCAGTAAATAATCAAAGTTATTTCACAAATTGTATCAAGTAAATACAATTAGATAAATACACACACACACACACACACACACAGTAGCGTGTTAACAAGACCTAAGAAAAACAACTATGGGATCATTCTCCTTCATCACCAGTCAGTAGACGGACATTTCCTCCCCCGGCAGCTCCTCGAGGGCCTCTTGCCTCACTGATTCGGACCCGAAATCAACATCACACCTCCGCTGGTCAAAGGCAGCGATGAACAACGACGTTTGCATAACAATGTCGAGAGATCCTCATTGGCTACGGCTTCACCCACTCGCTCCGTCCAGCAGCTTCCGTATGAGGTGTAATTTCTACGTAGGCATTTTTTAAGGCCAATAGTGACATTCCTACGGACCAGAGGCACGCAGGACTTTCTTTTATATATGGTGACTAATCTCCATTGAATATATTATATATATATTATTATATATATATATATATATATATATATACATATATATATATATATATATATATATATATATATATATATATGTGTGTGTGTGTGTACTTTTTAACAACCACAATGCACTTTAAATCTAAGCCATCAAAGGCCAGCATGCTGAAATTGAAATGTGGTACTGTCCAGGACTTGAACCCGGCATCCTCAAGGTGGTAAGTCACTTCCGCACTTGTCATGAGGATGCCGGGTTCGAGTCCTGGGCAGTACCACATTTCAATTTCAGCATGCTGGCCTCTGATGGCTTAGAATTAAAGTGCATTGTGGTTGTTAAAATGTATCTCTGATCACTGGGACCCATTCAGTGTTGTATACACACACACACACACACATATATATATATATATATATATATATATATATATATATATATATACTGTATATATATATATATATATATATATAATTTATATCACATATACGTATATATGTGTGTGTATTCACCTTGGTCTTTGGATCATGTGCTGGACTCGTGATCGACAGCTGTTTCCCTCCCGGAAGAGAGCTCAGAGCTCGTATGACCGATCTATGGGTAATGCTGTGACCTTACACGCAGACACACATCCAACTCTCCGCCCACGAGAGTTGGAGTAACGACTCGAAGCGCAGCGATACTGAAAATTATTTCAGCCCTGGGCAGGATTCGAACCCGGACCACCGTAGTGACAGTCTGGGACTCTACCAACCGCGCCACCGAGTGTTTATGTGTGTGTGTGTGTGTGTGTGTGTGTGTGTGTGTGTGTGTGTGTGTGTGTGTGTGTGTGTGTGTGTGTGTGTGTGTGTGTGTGTGTGTGTGTGTGTGTGTGTTTAGTTGTATTTTGCGGGAAGGGGAGCTACGCTCGTGGTGTCCCGCCTTTGTATCTCACAGTGTCTAGTGTGTGTGTGTGTGTGTGTGTGTGTGTGTGTGTGTGTGTGTGTGTGTGTGTGTGTGTGTGAGAGAGAGAGAGAGAGAGAGAGAGAGAGAGAGAGAGAGAGAGAGAGAGAGAGAGAGAGAGAGAGAGAGAGAGCTTTACATCTTGGTCATCTCAGTACACTTTTAGAAAACCTAATTCATATCACAACATCTTATAACTCGGTATCTCTCTGTGTTCTCTCAAGGGGTTGTGGTACACTAGACATTTCTCGCCAGCATGCTACTTGCTTTTGCTATTTCATTTGTGTAGAAACTACTTCGGTTACGATCTTTTGTTTTTGTATTTTCCAAATATCAAATTACTCTTGCGTCATATAGTGAGAAGCTCAATGACGAACTAAGAAATTAAACCTATACAAATGTTAGACACATTGTTGAGATGTTCTCACGGAAGTCTAATCTAGAATATTGTAACCGTAGTAGTTTCTACTCAAACGAAGAATTAAAATCAAGTAGTTTGCTAGTGAGAAATGCCTAGTGTGTAATAACTCATTTTAAGACAAATTACCAACATGATTCCTATGATAATTACACAAGTCATATTTTCTCATGTATACATGTTTTTGTGTTTGTGTGTGTGTGTGTGCGTGTGTGTGTGATTCACGTATTGAACTCGTGATCGCCAGCTATTACCCTTCCAAATGAGAGCTCAGAGCTCATATATGACCGATTTATAGGTAATACTGTGACCTTACACACACACACACACACACACACACACACACAAACTCTCCGCCCGTGTCGAAGTAACGGCTCGCAGCGCAGCGATACTGTAATTATTTCAGCCCTGGGCGGGATTCGAACCCGGACAGCCGTAGTGGAGGCCGCGAACGCTACCACTGTGCCATCGAGTCGTTGCTCTTGTTTTTCCTGTATGTATATGTATGTGTATCTGTGTGTGCGCGCGTGCGTGTGTGCGTGTGTGTGTGTAAATGTGTGTACGTGTGTGTATGTGTACGCACGTTCGAGTCAGTAGTGCGTTATTAGAAGTAATTATTCCCTCCATGGATTCACTAGAATGACGTCACAGGGTTGGCTTCTGCCTTTTTCTACCTGAGGGCAGAACATGGAGTACGTCAGGTGGACGCTGAGTTACCAATTTCCATTTTATCTCTTCTTTTTCTCCATAAACTTCACATAAGTACCAAAACTTTTTACACATCAAAAGAACAAGTATTTATGAAAGACATTTACAATGGGTTTATCATTACAGAAGAATGGATTTTTGGTGGGAATTTTTTTTGTAATAAATCTTTAGTATAGCGGCCTCTGGCAAGAATCGGAAGCATCAGAAGAGCAGAAGCAACAAAGGAGTCTGAGAGGGGCGTACCACAAGGCTTGTGGTTGGAGTCGCTCTGTTCGGCGTGGCGTGATGGCGCTGGGTGCGGTGGCCAAGGGAGTGTGGGGGAGTGCGGAGGGAGTGGTGGGGGAGTGCGGGGGAGCGTTGGGGGAGGCTGGAGATGTTGGGTGGCGCGGGTGTAAAGGAGGAAGACGGTGAGGGGGAGAGGGAAAGCAGACAAGGTTAAACCCGATGATGATTATTTTTTCAATTCTGATGTTTGTATGTATGTATGTATGTATGCATACATACATGTATGTATGTATATATGTATGTGTTGTTTTATTCTGGCTAAAGCCAAACGATTTCATTCGGCTAAAGTTACCTTCCTGTTTTTTGTTTCAACCTTTAGCTTGTTCTACCTCAACCAAGCAATTTTGTTACAATTAAAGAAGACGATAAATATGCTAATATAGCAAAGGTGTCTAGGTTAACACTTTGATGCATATATTTCCTGAGAGAAACACATGTATAGGTGCATCAGTGTGTTCAGGATAAGGATGAAGACTTACTATTATCGTACATTTAAAATGTTTCGCCAAACCTGGCGATCGCTTCCATGTAGAGACAGTTCTAACCACTTGACACTCGAGTCAACAACTCTATGTAGACTTTGTCACAAGCATGGCAGATTCAAGATGAGGAATGGTAACAGAAACGGAAGACAGACAGACAGACAGACAGAACAACAACAAACTGAAGAATAAGAAAAAGAAAAAGAATGAGAAGACAAAAAAAAGAATGAGAAGAAAAAGACGAGAGCGAATGAGAAGAAGAATAACGAAGAGGAGGAGGAGGAGGAGGAGGAAGAGGAAGAAGAGGAAGATGATAAAGAAGAAAAAGAAGGAAAAAGAAGAAAAAAGAAGAAAAAGAGAAGAAGAAAGAGAAGAAAGGAGAATAAAAAGAAGAGGGAAGATATGATGAAACGAAAGAAACAGGGAAACTCGTGAGAGGCGAGGAAAGTGGTATGTATTAAGAACAGCAAGAGCGCCACCACCAACCACAGGAACAAGGTTTGAATCCCGCAAGTGGCAGCCAGGACACAAATGGTTTGAAACCCAGAAGTTCAACTCGGGTCCGAATCTACCCTATAATAACAAATACATGGGAACCGGTACGCCAGATGGACCCAACCAGATGTTGTTGTTGTCCATTGTTGTTGTTGCTCCCCGTTGTTGTTGTTGTTGTTGCTGTTGTCCGTTGCTGTTGCTGTTGTTGTTGTTGTCGTTGCTCTTATTTTTGCTATTGTTATTTTCGTTGTTATTATCGTTGTTGTTATTATCGTTGTTGTTATTTTCGTTGTTTTTCCTCCTGATGATCACTTCTAATTTTTACTAACTCCACCTCCTTGGGGAAATAATGTGCCAATGAATATAAGTGCTGGTTATTGCCGACGAGATACTAATACCCACAGTGTCTTAGAGAGCACCAGTAACTGTAGTACTTAGAAATGGAGGCAACTGTACACAGGATAAGGCGTTCTGGTTTTTGACTTAGGGTCGTACTCTTACAGCCTTTCACAAGCCTTGGCAAACACCTTCTGTAACTAGAAAACAGAATTTACATAACACCATAGGCTTTACTTACGAAAATTACAAGTATGATTTCTAGATAAACCAGGTTAAAAATACTGATATATTTCCTAGGTAAGCAGATAATCTTAAGAGAAAAAAAACTACTACTACCACTACTACTACTATTACTTTTTAACGACACAAGGCGTTTTCACCAGGACCGAGGTGGGGTGGGGGGTGGGGAGGGGGAAGGTTTAAAAGTACGACCCTTAGAGTCTCGCTAATAAGGGCTGGAGATGAACGAGATGCGTCATATGCGGGGAGAAGGTGGAGGTAAGATGCCGGCGCCGTCTTGTCCGTTCCGAGGCGTTAAGATGATTATGAGGAAGCTTTAGGGTGCGCCCCGGCAGTAGCAGGGTGACTGGACACAATTCGAGAATGTTCTTGGCGATAGGGTGTAAACTAGAGTTGGGACGACTAGTGACCCCAAGGAGGTGAAACTGGAAGTTTGTATATCCTTGGGGTTAGGGTGTAGTGTATACAGTATTTTAGTTAGGGTGCGGGCCGGCAGTAGCAGGGTGACTGGACCCAATTTGAGAATATTTTTGGGGATAAGGTGTAAACTATATTTAGGGTGTCTAGTAGTGGCAAGGAGGTGAAATTGCAAGTACTTGAATTAAGGTGCCCCCCGGCAGTAGAAGGGTGATTAGACACGATTCGAGAATGTTTTTGGGAATAGGGACTAAACTAGAGATAGGTGACTAGTAAGTGGAAGTGGAAGTAGGTATATCCTTTAGGTTAGGGTGTGTACTTGATTTAGGGTGACTAGCGGTGGCAATTATGTCTAATAGGGTGATTGAGGAAAACGTAGGCTGGAGGTAAGAGGGTGATGGCAATATATTTATGGTGTTAAGGGTTTCATAAGGTGATTGTATGGTAGGTTTCAGAGTAATGGTAGGATGACTACAGAAATATTAATGAAAGTTATGATTCACTCAGTAAAGTGTAGGGTGACTGTAAATGGAAGTATGTAAAGACTTTGGAAGTAATAGGGTGATTGTGAAGTAGACCCAAGGTGACAATAGTGTGATTTTCGAAAATGTGCTATCATTTATGAGTAAACCTAAGTAAGTATTTACTTATGTATTTACTCGTGACGGAATAAGGAGGAAGGGTCACCATGTAAACGAAGCTGTGGGGGTAAACCAGCCTCAGCTGTCGGGTCCTGCTGTGGAGGTGCTTTGTCTTACTGGATTACTTTTGAACGAGGCAGTGGGCGGGAGACGGTGATGGCCCTTCATTCAGAAGGAGCTAAGAGATTTTCGAAAGGGAAACAAATGAGTGTGGGACGGATGCTGTTTGGTTGGAGAGAGGGTGCGTGCCTTGAATGACTACCACCCTTATGAGAAGGAAGAGGCTTTTTGGTATATAGGTATAGAATGATCCAATGAAAATCAAAGAGCGAGGTAAAATGACTACAGAAAAAAGTCACATTAGCATTTATATTAACATCAGCATCAGCATTATCATAACGCTATCAATATACATTTGGATTCTACATTTCCCATGTACAGCAGAAGAGCTTTTATACTTTTATTACCAATTCATTGTAATCCCTATTAATAGATTTTCTTTTAATATTCACAGTACACGACGGTATTATCTCTACAATAACTACTGCAATCACATTTTCATGATCACAAATTCACCATTCCTTATAAAACCGCTTTATAGATCGCAGACTTAAAATGTGATTATCATAAAAAAAAGTACTGCGATCCTAATCTCCTCGTCTGATGCCTTTGTGTCATTGGCTAACATTAACTGTCTAGAAAATTACTATTAATCTTTGTTATTTTCTATTTAGTTTTTTATCTACCAGCAGATGATGTTATCAATATGAGGAAGAACTTTAGGCATGAGTGTGGTTAATCCTATTACGCTTGTGTTACACCTTAGATATCTTATTTTACTTGACGCTAGACGATTTCATTCAAGAACATAAGAATGGAGGAGACTGCAAGAGACCATAAGGCCTACACTAGGTAGTTCCATGGTCCTTATCACTTGTCATCCCTATTCATAAAGTTATTTAGTCTTCTCTTAAAACAACCAATTGCTTTCGCGGTCACTACATTATTACAAAGTTTATTCCATTCGTTAACTACTCTTTTTTTAAACCAGATCTTGCCTATTTCCTTCTTAAACTTAAATTTCTTCAATTCAAATTTATTATTACGAATCCTGCCCCGCTCTCTTAATATGATGACCTTGCCTGCATCGCCCTTTTTTAGGCCCTTGACCCATTTGAATACCTCTATACTCCTCACCCTTCTGGGGATGAGGGGGATTATATCATGTTGAAGGGAATCCAGCTATGGTCCTCGGGTCGAATCTGTTTCGTTCTTCATTTGCATATAGAGAACCTGGGTTCGAGTCCCAACGCCTACAGGTTACTTCTACTTGTCCAGGAAGTCCGAGTACTTAGGGCAAAGGTGATGACCTTGGTCCTTGTTGAGTACCTCTTGCCCAAAGCTATTCTACTTTTTCTCCCACCGGAGTCTTAAGAAACCCAACGGGACTTAAACAAAAAACATACTAAGGAAATTCTGATCCAGGTGAATAGGGGGGGGGGGAGGGGGGGGATTATGACAGTCTCCGACATAGTCTTACAAACTGACAGATTCCGACATATTCTGTGATATTCTAGTGAGAATAGATATGTAGGGTATCCGTTGGCTGAATAAAATCGCCTAATAGATGATCAGACCCAATGTACAAGTCATTTGATCCAGTGGAAGTATCAGATTATACCAATATGGTGGCGTTGGTAGTTATGTGGCAATAATATCACATATCTACCACGGGCAGTGGCTGGAGCACAGAACGATATTATGATGATGGTGGTGGTTTTGGTCATGTGTTGCTCGCAGTGATGATGGTGCGATTATTGTTGATGGTGATAGTGTTGTTGTTGGTGATGTAAGGGGTGGTGGTGGTGTTATGAACGTAGTAGTGATGGTGGTGATGATGGTGTTGGTGGTGTTAATGTGGTGGTAGCGGTAGTGGTAGTGATAAGAACGTTGTGTTTGTGATATAGAGATGGTGGTGGTGGTGGTGGTGGAGGAGATGGTGGCGGTGGAGAAGGACGTGTTAGTAGTACTGAAGGTACTAGTACTGATATGAACGTTGTGTTTATGATACGAAAATGGTGGTGATATCAGTGATAGTAACAAAGATACTAGAAGAAGACTGGAAAGGTAGATAACAAGCGAGCTACTAGCAAGCGAGCTACTAGCAAGCTAGCAAGCTACCTGCTCGCTTGGGAGTTCGTTCACGGTGATCAAAAACGCGATTTGTGCGCGGTTGCCAGGGCGCGCTGGAGGTCGTCGGGGTCGGGAGGGTGAGGGAGGGTGAGGGAGGAGGTCCAGGTAAAGGAGGGGCTTCGCACCTGCTCTCTGCCGGGTTAATAACGCCGGCAATAACGTCCGGAGAGTCTGGGTATTGCAAGAGATGTATCACACTTGAAAGAAATAACACATGTAATGGCAATGAGGACATGTCCCGTGGGGAAAGGCAGTATATCAGACATCCAAATCTAACCTAGTGTACCAATACTATACGAGTCTATTTTTTTTTTTTTTTTGCGACGATACAATCTTACCAGAAACACTTAATGCATTACTATATACTATAGTTTCGTTTTGAAACTACAGTATATAGTAATGTATTCACCACAGAACAAGGGACTATATATTTGTATACATTTGTAGAATTACGATATAAAATGTGTCGGTTTTTTGTGTGTTTACAGTAGCTGGGGAAACAAGTTTTTGTAGGGAGAGGGGAGGGGGAACAGCGTTAAAGTTTTGCTTTTTCAAAGTAAAAACATTTCGAGGATACGAGCATTTTGAAACAAAAACATTATCAGGTATTTGGATGACTTGGCCATACATCTTCCTGATGACGTTTTATTACTCCAAACACATAACCTCAATGACCTTCCCATCCCTTCTGACTACGCCCCCTTTCAGTCACATATGATTGAACAAGTGTCCTCAAGTCATGGTCTTACTAATAAGTAAAGCCACGAAAGATTCATCTGAGAATTTTTCACTGCGGGCATTTTTGTTATCATTCCTTATTAATGCTACACACAAGACATATGATTGAACAAGTGTCCTTAAGTCATGGTCTTACTAATAAATAAAGCCAAGAAAGATTCATTTGAGAATATTTTACCGAGAGTATTTTTTTTTATTATTGTTTATCAATGCTACACACATGACATATGGTTGAACAAGTGTCCTCAAGTCATGGTCATACTAATAAGTAAAGCCAAGAAAGATTCGTTTGAGACTTTTTTTTTTACTGCGGGTATTTTTTTCCCCTATACTAATGCTACACACAAGACATATTATTGAACAAGTGTTCTCAAGCCATGGTCTTACTAATAAGTAAAGCCAAGAAAGATTCATTTGAGAATATTTTACTGCGAGCATTTTTATCATTATTGCTTATTAATGCTATACACAAGACATATGATTGAACAAATGTCCTCAAGTCATGGTCTTACTAATATGTAAAGCCAAGAAAGATTCATTTGAGACTTTTAATGTGGGTATTTTATTATTATTATCTTTTTCATTAATGCTATATACAAGGCATAGATAATCAATTTATCTTAACTGTATTATTAAAACGTTTGAGTTTAGTCCATTACAATGTATATTTTGTTGTTGCTGTTGTAGTAGTAATACAACTTTGTTGATAAGTCACTTTAATGATAAGGGAAATATTGTATGTAGAAAAATATAAAATACTCAATAACTAAATATATATTTGCATTTGTTCTGAAATACCCTAGAGCAGCTTCATTTGCCCTTAAAATGGTTTCTTACTATAGCAAATCTCAGTAATAATATCTTTTAACGTAAGTATTAACCACAATTATCGGGAGCAATTTGTTTCTAATGGTGACACGTGCCTCTTAATTGGTTTTCTAAACATTTGATATTCCAAGAACAGCAAATCCTCTGTATCAATCCTTCTAGAAACCATCTGTGACTGGAAAATAATTTATATAAAATCTTCTCTCGAGTTTTAACGTGAAATTCCGTTCAATGAAGGGAGAGGATAGTCGAATGTAGAAGATGTTTGTGACTCAACTCCATTATCTTGGAACACGTCTTGGACTCGTGATCGACACGTATTACCCTCCCGGATGAGAGCTCTGAACTCGTTTAAGGCCCGATCTACGGGGAATCATTCACATTGTTGTGGGTTAGAATCCCGCACTCCTCTCCGATTCCCAGCAGTGACTGTTACTTGCCTCAACAGTTCAAAAGCATAATAGGGCAAAGGTGACGGCTTCGGCCGCAGCTACTCAGTGCCTCCTGGCGTAGTCTCCCCATCTTTTTCCTTCTTATGGGTAATGCTGTGACCTTACATACAAACACCTACACTTACGCACACACACACACACACACACACACACACACACACACACACACAGCATTACCCATAGATCGGTCATACGAGCTCTGAGATCTCTTCCGGGAGGGAAATAGCTGTCGATCACGAGTCCAACACGAGATCCAAAGACCAAGGTGAAAAAGACCAAGGTGAATACCCATACACATTTGTCGATCGCGATTCTAACACGTGATCCAAGGCCGTGGTGAATCATTCACAAACACAAACACACACACACACACATGATCTGTCGATCATGATTCCAACACGTGATCAAAGACCGTGGTGAATCACACACACATACATATACACGCGCACACACACATGCGCATTAAATTTCTTGCCCGACAGATCGGAGGTACTACTTTTCAGTGTATGTGCTCGCGTGCACAAGTCTCCCTTGCCCAAAGCAGCCCCATAAAAGAGAGAGAGCAGACCTTCTGCAGGAACATGCAACTGGCTGAAGAACATCACCTCTTTATTGATCTGAGACTCGCATTCGCTTATTTGTGGTTTCAAATCCAGCATTTCCATCCAATTCCAAGAAGTAACTATTACCTTTCCCAACAGTCTTAGTGCATAAGAAGGCAAAGGTGAGGGCTTCGGCCGCAGGTACGCGTCTCCTGGTGTAGCCTGCTTAGCTTTTTCTTCGATTAAATGTATATCTACCTATTGGATGCAAAGAGTTACATAGTTGGGAAATTAAACATATACAGAAGGTTTAGCACTTATTCTGTTAACCACTGTAGCTGCCTAACCATATGCGTAAATGATTGGAATGTATGTCTTTTTGTGTCTATTTTCATATGTTAACATGAATTTTCCGTATGAGAGTAACTGGCTTAAAACATGATGTTGGACTGATTCGGATTTACGTCACGCACTCCCCCATCAGGAGGCTTGGACGGTGCCTCTCACAGAGGACTTTGTAGGGTGGAATTCAATAAAACCAATCTCTTGGTCCAACTGGCTGGCGGCAGAGTTCGAACCGCCGTCACATCGACCTCCGCCACAAGTAGCGACGCTCTAACCCGCTCGGCCAGGGAACATCCATAAATACATAAAACCAAGAGAGAAAAACTGTTCTGTGCTAAGATTGGTGTTGCATGCTCTGTAACTAACTCATTACAACCTGAATACAAAGGAGTCTAAGGCAGGACGGAGCTGAGCGAAGCAGATGCGTTACTTGTTGAGAAGAAGCAGTAATCAGGAGCTTGAAGAAGTCGAAGGCAAACATGATTTATTCACAAGTATATTACAGCAGAGAACGCGATGGCGAAGAGCAGACAGGCATGCAACAAGTAGCAGACCAATACTCGTCTGCTACTGATCAAGTATTCACGGCCAGCGAGCAGGTAGCAGGTGATCTGACTATGAGGTGGTAGGAATGGACTACTGAACAGATTATTAGCCGACTGTCTGTTAGTGTAGAGTCACTCAAGCATTCAGAAGTCTGTCGATTGGATAATTTGAAACCCAACAGATGCACTGAGCAGGTGAATGCAACGTTGGGGAGCAGTGGTAGCAGAGAGGGTGGCTTGGAGGAGCTTGTGAGACGAGCAGGTTGTGGTATATGGCGATGGAATGTGGTAGCGTGTGGTAGTTGTCTGTGGTAGCCCAGGGAACCGGCACGGAGTGATGAGGAT
>NC_134796.1:58066569-58069069 GCF_046742065.1 Oratosquilla oratoria
TCTCTCTGTGTGTGTGTGTGTGTGTGTGTGTGTGTGTGTGTGTGTGTGTGTGTGTGTGTGTGTGTGTGTGTGTGTGTGTGTTTGTGTATGTTTGAGTGTGTGTGTTTGTGTGATTCACCAAGGTTTTGGATCACGTGTTGGACTCGTGATCGACAGTTTTTACACTCCCGGGAGAGAGCTCAGAGCTCATATATGACACACCCTTAACTCCCTGCCCACGAGAATTGGAGTAACGACTCGTAACGCAGCGATACTGAAATTATTTCAAACCTGGGCGGAATTTGAACTCGGAACACTGTAGCTGCAGTTGCGAACGCTACCACTGCGCCGTGGGGTCTTTTGTGTGTGTGTGTGTGTGTGTGTGTGTGTGTGTGTGTGTGTGTGTGTGTGTGTGTGTGTGTGTGTGTGTGTGTGTGTGTGTGTGTGTGTCTTCTACTACACGTGCGCTGATGACGTAATCGGAAGCGTGCTACTCTTGCATTCGCTTAGTTATCGGTTCGAGTCTCGCGCTCCTCTCCGATTCGCAGCATTGACCGTTACCTGCCCCAAGATTCCAAGCGCATGAGAGGGCAAAGGTGACGGCTGTGGCCGCAGTTACGCGCCTCTTGGCGTAGGGTCCTCACCTTTACAAATGCGAGGACAGCATTCCTCCAGATATGATCCTGGTGGATACCCAAAATACTCCACCACAAGTATACGGAGATGACCTTTCATCCATGAGGAGCTAAGATGAGAGGGAAGAACGGGTGATGGATGGGAGTGGATTGGGTGGGAGTGACTCCGTCCTTTTGACTTGGCTACCTCCCATTTAAAAAGGATATGTTGTGCAAGTAGTAGAAAGGTCCTGAGCCTTTGTAAGTGCTGAACGAACAAGATCTAAGGACAAAAGATATTGTTGACGCGATTCGAACCCCTCCGTCGGTTGGAGGTCGAGGTCAAAGGTCAAGAGCATTCCACGAAGGTCAATGCTCACCTGGTCTTGTTCACCTGCTCTTTATCGGCCAGGCTAGATGCTCTCAGACTGCAGAGGAAGGTCAAGTTAATTAATTGGACAGACAGGTGCAGACCGCTGCACCTTCAAACAAATTAGTCGCCGAGGCATTTGTCCAGATATATATTTCAGAAAATATTATATAATTTCGTACCAAAACAGCATTCGATATAATTATGAACATGGAACACAATGGAGGAGACTGCAAGAGACCATAAGGCCTACACAAGGTAGTTCCATGTTCTTTACCTTTCATCTCTATCCATAAACTTATCTAATTTCCTCTTAAACCACCAACCAATTGCTTCTGCGCTCACTACATAGATACTAAGTTTACTCCATTCGTTTACCACTCTTGGTAAACCAGCCCTTGCAAAGTCTGAGATATAATCTCATGCATACATACATATACTAAAGGCTTTTTTCCCCCTTACAAGGGAGGTAGCCAAAAAACAAAGGCATAAAAACCACTCCCACCCATTCCATCCCTGTCACATTCCACTCCCCTCCACCCTCTTATCTTGGCACCTCCTGGATGACGGGTCATCCCTGCATCTTGTCCACTGCCCTGGGCCAGAAGCAGTGTCGCAAGACACAGCACATCCACAGCAAGGCTGTCATAGGTACCATTTTATCTATTCATATACCAAAAGCCTCTTTTTCCTTTATAACGAATGTAGCCAATTACCTCCAAGTCCACTCCCATCCACTACCCGTTGTTTCCCCTCTCATCTTAGCTACTCCTGGATGAAGGGTCATCCCTGTCTCCCGCCCACTACCTGGATCAGAAGCAATGCAGCAACACACAACACCCAGTCAAAGGTAACTCATAAACTAACAAGCTAAGTAAGTGACTGGTAAATTAACTAGATATCTAAAATGACTAGTTAGATATCATACTAAGTAACTTACTGGTTTGCAAATACATTTTCATGGAAGCCAAAGACAGTTACGTGGAAACGACGATCCATCAGTAATACAAAATGAAATAAAATAAAATATCTAACTAGAACCTATACTCTCTGAATAAACAAGTAGATAAATACATTAATTAGATAAACAAATAATAAAAAATAATTCAGTATCCACTGCTTACCTATGCCTGAAGCCATCACCATCTACTTGTTCTGATAGCTATGGCAAATGACAACCACCAGTAAACATTGGAGGCGAAACTGCAGTTGTGTCAGAAGACGAAGAACGCGCAGCTAATCACGGAAAATTAGCCGCAGTAGAGATAATTGCACACCGCCAAGGCTAGACGTCGGTGTGTTGTATTTGCAATAGCCTGCTTGTGCCTCATCGTGCTCTTGTGCGAGTCTTAGTGTACCTTATGACTGCAGTGCCTGTTTCCAACATGTGACAAACATGACTGCATGTGTCACTAATGTGACAAACATGTTTGCATGTGTCACTAATATGTGGCAAACATGTTTGCATGTGTCACTATTATGTGACAAATATGTTTATAGGTGTTGCCAACATGCGACAAACATGTTTGCATGTGTC